>NW_020194351.1:0-590856 GCF_002847485.1 Aspergillus campestris IBT 28561
GACTATTATAATAAGAGTCCTTAACTATGTAAGAGTAGCTTAAATAATTACTAGAGCCAGGCCCTATATATTATAAAGACTAGCCTGTGGGTTCTTAAGTATTTACTGTAGGACAGGCTCTATAATAGTCTTTTATAAGATTATAGCTTAAGATACTTGAGTCTTAGCAGTCTGTATCTCTTATAAATCCCAGAATTATAAGTATAAGATATCAGGCAGGCTGGGATAGCTAGAATTAGAAAAGCCTAGAAATACATGCTAGTTTATATTAGAAAGTTAAAATATAGTCTAGTAGTGACTAGTAGTCCCTGTTATTTTTATAATCCTATATATATAGATTATACCTGCTATATAAGATAAGTATATAGCCTATAAATCTATAATATAACCTATCTAATTATCTTAATCTAAAGCTATCTTATTATCAAGATTCTAGGTTAAATCAAGAGATTATTATTCTATCTAATTTTAAGAGAAAGTACTAGTTTACTAAAGATACTTATAACTAATTATAATAATAATATTCTAATAAGTTATAATATTAACTATATATTTTAAATTATAACAGGTCTTATGTTTTAAAATCTCTTAAAAATACTTAGGAGTCTATAACTACTTAATATCTAGATCTAGACTCTATAAATATGACTAGTAAGGATCTAGGGGGGGGATCCTTGGTCACCTTGTTATAAAGCCACTGGTTTAAGTGCCCCCCTGACTACCTGCCTGTAGCCCTACCTGGGATCTTAGCTTGGATCCTGTCTCAGACCCTGCCTGAGATCCTAATCCCTCCTGATATATCTTATAGACTATCTACAGCTACTTAATAAAGGATAAAACTAGCTAGAAATACTAGACTACTAGCTTACTTATATCCTGTGGCAGATATTACTAAATAATCTTAATATTATTACTTATATAAAATCTCTTATAATAAGTAGATATTAAGATAATTATCTTTTTCTTAATAAATATATTCTACTAGCTATTTATATTATTATTAATAAACTAATAACTTAATAATTCAGGGACCTGGCTAGGCTGATTATTATAAATATAAATTATTATTCTAAGTTTCTTATAAAATTAAGTGACTGCTTGAAAATATATATTTATATAATTTAGATTCTATAAAAATTCTTAGTAAAATTACTATTATAAACCAGGCTTAGTCTAGAGATAATTTACTAGTTATATAAGTCCTAAGACAGGCCAAAGAATATAATTATTCTAAATAAAATACTAGCTAGTATCTTGCTTATTAGGATTATTATATATAATATCTTATAAGATAGTAAGTACTTGACTAAAAGTTATTTATATTAGACTCTTATATAAAATCACATGTGTCTTAGCTATTTGTCAAGACCCTAGGATCCCTTCTCGCTTCTGCCGTCCTAGCGTTGGTGACTTGGGTTATTCGGGGTGAAGAGCGCCCTGCGGTCTTCCTATCAGTTATCGACGAGGGGTTCTGTACTAACCCGAGGCCTCACACAGTGGCCGTGCTACTGTATCGATCGACGAGTGACCCGATGGTCCAAAGGTGACTAATAAGCGATAAGAGAAGTAAGGTGTGTCAGGTACGAAAACCTGATCACTTAGGTTGAGTGTGGGCGAGTAGAAGCTAGACTTGAAATGTATACTCAGACTTGAGAGTGTTATTGAACGCGACTAACTAAACTGTAGATACAGGCGAATGAGTGTTCTTATATATCCTTCCTTGGCTACTCCCGTGGTGACTCCTTTGTGGTCACTTCCGGAGTCGCTCCAATTATGTGTTTCCCTTGGTGCCTACTCCTCCGGCTACTCCCTGGGGGTAGGCGTGGAGTAGGTGATCGCATCACGTAGCTACTCCTCTATCTCACGTTAGGAGTAGGTGATCGTATCACGTGACTCGTAGTCATCTTTGTGCAAGGGTTCCGATCCTTATGTCAATCGATTGGCGTCGGGCTTCTGCCTGGCTGTGCCGCCTTTCGTGGGGTATTAACCTCGTTGGGTTTCCGTAACATCACTCCCCCCTCTTCTAGCGTTTCGTCCTCGAAACTCATAAAGGTGCGTTTCCCCCTTGATCGTAGTTTCCGAAATCCATCGATCCTTTTCTTGTGCTGATGTCGTCATGCCAGTAGATAACGATACCCGAAAGCGTAACCGCCTTCGTCAATACAACTCTATTCTTGCCACTGGCTCCGTTATCGATATTCCTTGCGAATCCTGTTCTTCTCGTGGTGTTGACTGTGTCATGGACTCGAAGAGCAAGAACTGTGCCGAATGTACGCGTCGTGGACGGAAGTGTGTGAAGCAGTTGCATAGTGAACGAGAGTGGGAATCCCTCGAGAGGGATAGGAAGCGTCTGGCCGATGATTTGGTTAAAGCCGAAAAGCAATGGCTCGAATATTCTCAAAAAATGTCGCAAGTTATGTCCAAGATCCTCCGTTTGAGGAAGCAAGAACAATTTCTAAAAGATCGTGGTGGCCGGATGCTTGGCCATGACTCCTTTGTTATGGAGCAGCTTGATGATGAGGATCCTCTAAGTGCTGAGGATCTCCAAGAGCTGGATCGTCTGGCCGATGCCCAAGACGGTGCTCAACTTGCCGCGGTATCGGACATCCCTAGTTTTTCTCAGGCGATGAACGATCCTTCTTTCTGGGCGAGTGTCGATTTGTTTGCTGGTGGTATTGCCGAACCAGCTGGTGGCAGCCCGTCAAATTCTCGATAGGCTCCCATGTGTTTTCCGAGGTATCGTAACCTTTCCATTTGACCAAGTAAAGTGGTTTTCCGCTGACTCGTTTGTCTCTTAGGATTTTCTCGACTTCGTACTCTTGTTCGATGCTTTCGTCGATTTCCACATTTGTCGCGATTTGGCTTTCTTTCGGCGCTGGTTCCAATAATGAGACATGAAAGACTGGGTGTATGCGGCGCATTGATTCTGGTAGCTTTAGCCGATAATTGACTGTTCCCAATTTCTTTTCGATGATGAATGGTCCCAATTTTTGGTGGTCAAGTTTCTGACTTGGTCGTTTGGTTTTAATATTTCTGCGGAGCAGGAATACCTTTTCCCCCTCTTTTAGGTCAGGCCCTTCCTTGTGGTGTTTGTCGTAGTAAATCGCTGCCTTCATATTCATGAAGTCGATGTCTCTTGCCAATTGCTGGTGCAGTGTTTTGAGCGCCTTTGTTACTCCTTCCGCTTGTTCCGATACGGTTTCCTTGTTCCTGGGTTCGCCGTACATCTTTGGGTGGTAACCATGATTTGCATAGAATGGTGTCTCCTGCGTGGTTGCGTGTGCTGCGTTGTTGTACGCGAATTGTGCCATTGGTAGGTATTGTTCCCAATCGTTTTGTTCGTAGTTGATGTAATGTCGAAGGTACTGCTCAATGGTCTGGTTGGTTCTTTCTGTTTGACCGTTTGCTTGTGGGTGATATGCTGTTGTCAAGCGGTGATCAATCCCCATGATGTCTGTCAACGATTTCCAAAATTTTGACGTAAAGAGCTTATCTCTGTCCGACGTGATCTTCTGCGGCATCCCATGATTGGCGATGATGTGGTGCAGTAGCACGTAAGCCATGTCTTGTGCCGTCATTGTGCTCTTCGTTGGTACGAGCTGGATGTATTTTGTCAATCTGTCCGTGATGACAGTGATCATATCCCATCCTCGGGATTCTGGTAGTGGTCCAACAAAGTCCACCGTTATCCATTCCCATGGTCGTTTTGGTGCGTCCGGTGACTGCATCTTCCCATAGGGTTGGTGCCTCGCAGGCTTGTCCCGTATACAGGTATCACAATTTCGAATGTAACCCTGTACGGTTTTTCGCATGTTAGGCCAATAATAGTTCCGAGTGATTTGTTCACATGTTTTCTCGGTTCCGAAGTGTCCTTGAAGTGGTTCGTCGTGGTGCATTCTGATGATCTCTTGTCTCATACAGTAAGGTATGTAGATGAGTCCATGCATGTAGACTAATCCGTCTTCGTCTGTGACCAATTTGTCGCTGTCTGCTGAGTTGTTCAGCATCTCTTGAATGGTTTTGTCTTGTTTTGTTTCGTGGATCAACTTGTCCAATAGATCGTCCTTGATCTCCATGGTTCCTGCCAGTTGTTGATGGTTGTATGTCAATGATCCATCTTTATGTTGCTTGAGGATCGCAGGTTCGATGATTTTGTTCTTTAGCTCATAGTCCGGTCGTCGACTCAGCGCGTCGGCTTGGCCGTTCTCACTGCCTTTGCAATGTTGGATTCTGAAATCATACTGCGATAGTGTTTCTGACCATCTTGCCTGTCTCCGCGTCAACTCTTTGGTTGTCGTAAAGAAGGTAAGGTTCTTGTGGTCCGTTCTGACGATGACTTGTTGCTTTGCTCCTTCGAGGTAGACTCTCCATGTTTTGAATGCGGTGACGATTGCCAATAGTTCCTTGTCGTGGATGTCGTAGTTTAGTTCCGCTTGGATCAATTTCCTTGAATGGAACGCGACTGGTTTTGGCTTGCCGTCGTCTCCTGGTTGAGTCATTCTCATCCCGATAGCGTAGTCTGAAGCGTCTGTCTCAATCGTTGTTTCTTTCTCTGGGTCGTGTTGCATCAAGACTGGTGCAATGGTGAGTTGGTGTTTGATGTCTTCAAATGCTTTCTGACAGTCGTCTGTCCAGTTGAAGTCCTCTGTTTTCTTCATCAGGTTGAAGAGTGGTCCTAGCTTGTGCACGTAGTGATAGACAAATCTTCTGTAGTAGTTTACTAATCCCATGAATTGTTGTAGTTCTTTGAGATTTCTTGGTCGTGGCCAGTCCCTGACTGCCTGAACTTTGTTTTTGTCGGTATGGATTCCCTCCGTGGATATCCAATGTCCTAGAAAGTCTGTTTCTGTGACGTGGAACTCGCACTTCTTCAATTTGCATCGTAGTTTGGCGATTCGTAGCTTCCGTAGCACTTGTTTGACGTGTATCTTGTGTTCTTCGAGATTCTTCGAGAAGATAAGGATGTCGTCGAGGTATGCGATGACGAACGTATCCAGTAGTTCTCCTAGTACTTCATTGATGAATCTCTGAAATGATGCTGGTGCGTTGGTGAGACCGAATGGCATGACCAAATATTCATAGTGGCCATATTTTGATCTGAATGCCGTTTTCCATTCGTCTCCTTTAGCGATGCGTAGCCTATTGTATGCGTCGGTGATGTCGAGTTTCGTGAAGATCTTAGCTCCTTTGAGTTTGTCTTGTATTTCCGTGATTAATGGTAACGCGTGTCTGTCTTTGATCGTGACTTGGTTGAGTGGTCTGTAGTCCACACATAGTCGTAGGCTTCCATCTTTCTTTGGTACAAACAGGACGCCGTGTCCTGCCGGTGATTTTGATGGTCGAATTGTTCCTTTCGCTAGTTGTTCCTCAATGTACGCTCGTAGCGTTTGTGATTCCCTTTCTGACATTGGGTAGATTTTCCTGCATGCCACTTGCTTTCCTTCTTCGATTGGAATAGTGTGGTCGTGTGGCCCATGCTCTGGTAGTTCGGGGTTTTCGGGTTGCTCGAATAGTTCCCTGAATCTTCCGTAATCCTGCGGTACGACAATCTGTTCTGTTGCCGCTAATACTTGCACTTCGATGTTGCTGGTGTTGAGTCCCTCACCCGTAGGTCTCTCGGTGACTTCTCCCAGTGTCGTGATTTCACAATAGTTTGTCGCTGTGTCCGGTGCCCACCCCGGTAGTGTTATTAACCAATCTCGGTGACTTGGCTTTGTCGCTGCCAACACTCGTGTCGCATGGTCGTCGTTAGGTTCACCTCTAAACCTCTTAGCCGATACTCGGGCTCCTTGCTCCTGAGTATGCCGTTGGGACTCAGACACCCCTGTCGTCTGTCCTTGTTTTGGGCAATTGCAATTCGTAAACTGAAGACTGCCTGTCTTCCAGTTGATTTCTGGGTTGTGATCCCTGAGCCATGGGATCCCCAATACTATATCGTACCGTCCTAACCGTGTCACGTCGAAGTTTATTCGTTCGAAATGACCGAATACAACCATAGGAGTCGGTCCCGATTCGACTGTAAGGTGGTTTCCTAAGTTTTCACCGTTCAGTCCTGCGATAGGTTCTGGGTTGGCTTTTCTGATGCCTTCGATGCCCAGTTTCTGTTGGAATTGAGGGTCCATGAAGTTGCCCGTTGCTCCGGAGTCAAGCATCACTTTGGCTGCCTGTCCGTGCACTCGTGCAATAAACTTGATATGGGTTCCCCATCCTGTTGCTGCGATCTGTTTTTTGTTTCGCCAATTTGGTGCTCGCTCGTATGGCGGTAGTTGTGGTAGGTAAGTGCTGATGAACTTGTCGTCGTAGTGCGTCCTGCACTTGTCATCGTAGCACTGCATCCATGCCATGTATTTGTGGTGTGGGTGATGCGGGTAACTCCTACAAGAACACTGTAGGTCCCAACATGGGCACGTTGTTCCCCATCCATCCACGCTCTTTGGCATTTTTGGCGAGTATCCTGACGCTGCCTTTTCTGCGTCATGCAGTCGGCAATGTTTGTCGTAGCACACTATCCATGGTAGTTCCTTGTGCCGTGGGTGCGTCCTAAAATGGGCACATAAGCACCATTCATAGTCGCAGTATCCATGTGGGTTGGAACGTCGTTTGTGCTCGAGTTTCGCGAGTTCGTCATGGTACCAGGTGTTGTCTTTCTGACACTGCGCGCACCATGTTCCTGAATGTTGCGCGTGCTTCCATCGGTGTGTTTCCCATGATTCGTTGGTTTTTTCCCAGCATTCTAGGTTCCAGTGGGTGCAATCCCTGACCCTGCTGCGGATGTTTGCCTCGATGGCTCCGTTGAGCTCTTTGATTCTGTTGGTCACAATTGATTGCTTCCTTAGCTTGACCAATGCTCGTGCGACGTCCCGTGCGTCGGCTTCTTCGCAATATCCTTCTGCGGTTTTCTCTGGTTCTAGGGGATTTTGAGGTGTATCAGTCTCTAAGCTCAGCCTTGGGCCTCTCGCTTGAGTACCGAATTCTTCGTCGAGCGGATCGATATCGTCCCAGACTATACTAGGAAATTCGTCCTTTTCGACTGGCTCATTTGTGCTGATGGCTTTATCGGACCCATCCGTTCTTGCGTGGAATTTGTCGCTTCCGCTGTTGGACTCCACCGTCCCTTTCTCTTCGTTAGGATGGCTTTGATCCTCTATGTCGTAGTCGTTGTCGTCGCTCCACCAATGATCGCTTAGATCCGTGGGTTCGTTTGACCAATCGATTTCGTAGGTTGCGCATAATTTCTTGGCTGGTGGGTCCGCCTTGGACCTTTTGCCCTTATCGCTGTTCTGAGCACCTTTGGCTCCTTCACGGGTAGCCTTCAACTGCTTCCTTGGTTCCCTATTGTTGTTTTTCTGTTGTTGGCCCGATCGGCATTCCCTTGCCATGTGGCCTTGTTTTCCGCAATTGTAGCATGCTCTGTCGTTTCGACGTCGTTCCCTTTCTTCCTTAGGGATTTCTCGGTGTTGAGCTGCGTCTAGCTCCATTGGTTGTAGCCCATAAGGATCGCTGTATCCTTGGCTCTTTGGCTGCGCTTGTCGTTTATCATTGGCGTTGTACTGACTTGTTCTCTGGTTGCCTTGGTACCTGTTGCCTGACTGATTTTTGCGCCTAATGTTGAAGTCGAATAACTTGTTGTCGATCTTAACTGCTTGTTCGATCATCTTGCTGAGGGTTCCTGGCCGTTCCATCCAGATCAGTTTCTCTTGAACTTCTGGTTTGAGCCCTTCCTCGAATCGTGCAATATAGGTGTCGTCATCCCAATCCAACTGAGATATGACCTGCTGAAATTCTGAAGCATACTGGCTGACTGATTTGAACTGTCGTAGTCGCCACAATCTTCGTTCTGCGTTTCGAACCGCATCGATGTCCCCGAATGTCGTACGGAGTCGTTCCTTGAAGTTGTTATAGCTCTTGAACACTTCTTTGGTTTCGTCGCCTCGATCGTTTTCGGTGTTGTCCTGGAAGTCCCTGATGTAGGGTTCGAACCAATCGAACGCTGGACCCTTCAGGTACGTGGCGGCGAATACAATTTTGTCGGATTCGGCGGCGAGTCTCTCTCCGTTCATCTTCATGTACATGTCCATTTGCGTTAGGAATGCACGAAGCTTAGAACGAGTGCCGTCGAATGCCTCTGGTGGTTTAACCTTGACAGTGCGGGTCGCAAGTCGCCCCTCTAAGGTTGCGATATGCGCCTGCAGTTGCTCGATCATGCCAACGACATCTGCTGGGGTTGGTCCTGCGCTGGCGTCTCCCTGACTGCTTCCACTGCTAGTCCTAGGGGTTGGCGCGGCCGTTCTGTTGTTGTTTGACATGATGGTGTTTCGATTTGTTTTTAAGTTAACCCAAGACTCTACTCGTGCTAACTGGCGTTCAATGTGTCAAGACCCTAGGATCCCTTCTCGCTTCTGCCGTCCTAGCGTTGGTGACTTGGGTTATTCGGGGTGAAGAGCGCCCTGCGGTCTTCCTATCAGTTATCGACGAGGGGTTCTGTACTAACCCGAGGCCTCACACAGTGGCCGTGCTACTGTATCGATCGACGAGTGACCCGATGGTCCAAAGGTGACTAATAAGCGATAAGAGAAGTAAGGTGTGTCAGGTACGAAAACCTGATCACTTAGGTTGAGTGTGGGCGAGTAGAAGCTAGACTTGAAATGTATACTCAGACTTGAGAGTGTTATTGAACGCGACTAACTAAACTGTAGATACAGGCGAATGAGTGTTCTTATATATCCTTCCTTGGCTACTCCCGTGGTGACTCCTTTGTGGTCACTTCCGGAGTCGCTCCAATTATGTGTTTCCCTTGGTGCCTACTCCTCCGGCTACTCCCTGGGGGTAGGCGTGGAGTAGGTGATCGCATCACGTAGCTACTCCTCTATCTCACGTTAGGAGTAGGTGATCGTATCACGTGACTCGTAGTCATCTTTGTGCAAGGGTTCCGATCCTTATGTCAATCGATTGGCGTCGGGCTTCTGCCTGGCTGTGCCGCCTTTCGTGGGGTATTAACCTCGTTGGGTTTCCGTAACACTATTATAGTATAAATAAATTTATAAAACTAGCTTATAGTAAATTTAATCTATTAATAAAGAATATATTTACTTATTTAGCCTATATAATTCTTGGTAATAGTATTATAATAAACTTTTATATTATATTAATATCCATTAAATATATATTATATAAGGGTATTAGTCCCCTAGATTATATAATAGTTTATAAATCTTTAAATCTAGTTATAAGTAGACTAGTAGCAGTCCTAGTCCTAGGTCAGGGGTAGTAAGCCTATAAGTGATTACAGGCTGGATAGGCCTAGAGACCCTGTGGGGGACTGTGGGCTGGTAAGAGGACTAGTAAGCTCCTGGTTATAGTATTCTTTATTCTTGCTGAGAAAGGGAAAGTTCTTGTTTATTATAGTATTTATCTTCTAGGCAGGCTTAGTAAAGAATATACTCTAGTCTTGCTAGTAAGCTTATTTATATATAGTTAGTTTATTTAGATCTATAAGAATAGCTTGATAGACAGTTATAAAGTAGACTAGTTTAATAATTTTTAAGAGAATTAGAGAGTAATTATAATAATCTCTCTAGTCTAAGACTCTCTAACTAAGTATAATAAGAATATAAATTATAAAACAGGTCTATTTAACTAAGTAAACTTATTAATTTAATAAGATAAGACAGAATTAATAACAGGTCTTTTCTAGAAAGATTATATATTATAGCTAGTCTACAGATTCTTTATAAGACTCTTTATAAGATCTTAAATAGGACTTTATATAGGACCCTATATAAGCTTCTTGCTAGCTATAATTAGAATCTTATATAAGCTTTTAAATATACTTTTATATCTATATCTAATATACTTAAAATTAGTATTATAGACTAGTCTAGTTATAAAACACCTGTATATATATAAAAAATATAAGAATTTATTATTATAGCCAGGCATGCTATATAATTATCTCTAGATCTATATAAGTTAGTAAAGACTATATAGGTATAGTCTCTAGTTCTACCTAAGCTATCTTAAACTAGATTCTCTTATTAACCTATATAATTACTTACTATATAACCTGTGTTACCTGTCTTATAGTAGCCTAGATTCAGGCCTTAATCTATTTCTAGGGATTTTTTAGATTCCCTGGGTCTAGGCCAGGGGGCTATATATAGATAATTAGATTATAAAACTAGCAGTCTTTTAGGTACTCTAGCTACCTGATTAATTATAGTTATAAGTTAGTTATATTCTACTTAGCAGGCTTAATTATATAGGGCTCAGGCTACTAGTCCTAGTAGTTATTTATCTTAATTACTAGTCTCTAGCTATAAACTTCTAGCTCTATAAATTCTAGGCTAGACTTAAGCTCAGGACTAGATAATACTTGAATATAGTATAAATTATAATAAATTAAAAAAACCTATTAACAGGCTATTTTTCTAAAGAATCTCTTACTAGAGTCTATAACTTGTTAAGAATTAATTTATCTTAACTAACTTATATATAAGTATAAAGTATAATTATATAATACTTACTAGTATTCTCTCATAGACTTTAGAAATTAAGTTATATATAAATAATTAGACTTATAATAATACTAGATTCTATTAAGATATATCTCAAGAATAGAAATAAGCTAGATTATAATTTAAAATAAAGCTAGCTAGATAAGATTCTAGATTAAAGCTAGCTCTTAAGTCTCCTGGATATAATCTAATATAATATTCTTAGATAAATAATAAGCTTGAGTAAGATAAGTAGCTAGCTTATAAGATTATACTCTATATTTATATATATAATAAATTAGAAGCTAGTAAGAGGATAAATAAAAAAAGATTTAATTTATAATAAAGATATTTAAAGATAATTAGAAGTAAGAGAAAGAAAAAAGAAAGTTATATATATAATAATAAAAATCTCTTTATCTAGTAGAATCCTACTCTAATAAAAATTTCTTTTCTAAATCTTTACTTTTTAAAAATTTCTTAAAAATCAAGTATTAATAATATAACTCTTAGATTAAATTATCTTATATTCTAGTAATAAAAATATAATATATTAAAGTTTAAAGAGAATCAGGATAATATTTATATAGAATAAAATTAAAAATAGATAATTAATTCTAATATACTTATAATTCTTATTAAAATATATTAAAATTAATTCTAATATACTATATTAGAATTATTACTATTAGATAGAAGTCTTGGTATATCCTATTAAAAAAATTTTTAAGATTTTACTTGATTTTGATTCTAATTTTATAACCTTTATATATATTATTTTTAAATAAAAATTAGCTTGTATAATAGCTTAAGATCTGAATTATAATCTTCTATTTTTCTTTTTTCTATACTAGTCCTGGATCATGAAAGCACCCTACCCTAAAGTTAATAGAACTATACCTAAAACCTCAAGTTTTCTAGCCAATCACAAGCCACGCTCAGCGCTCTGGAACGGAACCCTACCCATTTTCGAGTACAGTTCCGTTCCACCCACTTATTAGGCTAGTCTAGTTATAAGATACTTATATATATATAAAAAATATAAGAATTTATTATTATAACCAGGCATGCTATATAATTATCTCTAGATTTATATAAGTTAATAAAAATTATATAAGTATAGCCTTTAGTTTTACCTGAGTTATCTTAAACTAGATTCTCTTATTAACTTATATAATTACTTACTATATAACCTGTGTTATCTATCTTATAATAACCTAGTGTCAAGACCCTAGGATCCCTTCTCGCTTCTGCCGTCCTAGCGTTGGTGACTTGGGTTATTCGGGGTGAAGAGCGCCCTGCGGTCTTCCTATCAGTTATCGACGAGGGGTTCTGTACTAACCCGAGGCCTCACACAGTGGCCGTGCTACTGTATCGATCGACGAGTGACCCGATGGTCCAAAGGTGACTAATAAGCGATAAGAGAAGTAAGGTGTGTCAGGTACGAAAACCTGATCACTTAGGTTGAGTGTGGGCGAGTAGAAGCTAGACTTGAAATGTATACTCAGACTTGAGAGTGTTATTGAACGCGACTAACTAAACTGTAGATACAGGCGAATGAGTGTTCTTATATATCCTTCCTTGGCTACTCCCGTGGTGACTCCTTTGTGGTCACTTCCGGAGTCGCTCCAATTATGTGTTTCCCTTGGTGCCTACTCCTCCGGCTACTCCCTGGGGGTAGGCGTGGAGTAGGTGATCGCATCACGTAGCTACTCCTCTATCTCACGTTAGGAGTAGGTGATCGTATCACGTGACTCGTAGTCATCTTTGTGCAAGGGTTCCGATCCTTATGTCAATCGATTGGCGTCGGGCTTCTGCCTGGCTGTGCCGCCTTTCGTGGGGTATTAACCTCGTTGGGTTTCCGTAACATCACTCCCCCCTCTTCTAGCGTTTCGTCCTCGAAACTCATAAAGGTGCGTTTCCCCCTTGATCGTAGTTTCCGAAATCCATCGATCCTTTTCTTGTGCTGATGTCGTCATGCCAGTAGATAACGATACCCGAAAGCGTAACCGCCTTCGTCAATACAACTCTATTCTTGCCACTGGCTCCGTTATCGATATTCCTTGCGAATCCTGTTCTTCTCGTGGTGTTGACTGTGTCATGGACTCGAAGAGCAAGAACTGTGCCGAATGTACGCGTCGTGGACGGAAGTGTGTGAAGCAGTTGCATAGTGAACGAGAGTGGGAATCCCTCGAGAGGGATAGGAAGCGTCTGGCCGATGATTTGGTTAAAGCCGAAAAGCAATGGCTCGAATATTCTCAAAAAATGTCGCAAGTTATGTCCAAGATCCTCCGTTTGAGGAAGCAAGAACAATTTCTAAAAGATCGTGGTGGCCGGATGCTTGGCCATGACTCCTTTGTTATGGAGCAGCTTGATGATGAGGATCCTCTAAGTGCTGAGGATCTCCAAGAGCTGGATCGTCTGGCCGATGCCCAAGACGGTGCTCAACTTGCCGCGGTATCGGACATCCCTAGTTTTTCTCAGGCGATGAACGATCCTTCTTTCTGGGCGAGTGTCGATTTGTTTGCTGGTGGTATTGCCGAACCAGCTGGTGGCAGCCCGTCAAATTCTCGATAGGCTCCCATGTGTTTTCCGAGGTATCGTAACCTTTCCATTTGACCAAGTAAAGTGGTTTTCCGCTGACTCGTTTGTCTCTTAGGATTTTCTCGACTTCGTACTCTTGTTCGATGCTTTCGTCGATTTCCACATTTGTCGCGATTTGGCTTTCTTTCGGCGCTGGTTCCAATAATGAGACATGAAAGACTGGGTGTATGCGGCGCATTGATTCTGGTAGCTTTAGCCGATAATTGACTGTTCCCAATTTCTTTTCGATGATGAATGGTCCCAATTTTTGGTGGTCAAGTTTCTGACTTGGTCGTTTGGTTTTAATATTTCTGCGGAGCAGGAATACCTTTTCCCCCTCTTTTAGGTCAGGCCCTTCCTTGTGGTGTTTGTCGTAGTAAATCGCTGCCTTCATATTCATGAAGTCGATGTCTCTTGCCAATTGCTGGTGCAGTGTTTTGAGCGCCTTTGTTACTCCTTCCGCTTGTTCCGATACGGTTTCCTTGTTCCTGGGTTCGCCGTACATCTTTGGGTGGTAACCATGATTTGCATAGAATGGTGTCTCCTGCGTGGTTGCGTGTGCTGCGTTGTTGTACGCGAATTGTGCCATTGGTAGGTATTGTTCCCAATCGTTTTGTTCGTAGTTGATGTAATGTCGAAGGTACTGCTCAATGGTCTGGTTGGTTCTTTCTGTTTGACCGTTTGCTTGTGGGTGATATGCTGTTGTCAAGCGGTGATCAATCCCCATGATGTCTGTCAACGATTTCCAAAATTTTGACGTAAAGAGCTTATCTCTGTCCGACGTGATCTTCTGCGGCATCCCATGATTGGCGATGATGTGGTGCAGTAGCACGTAAGCCATGTCTTGTGCCGTCATTGTGCTCTTCGTTGGTACGAGCTGGATGTATTTTGTCAATCTGTCCGTGATGACAGTGATCATATCCCATCCTCGGGATTCTGGTAGTGGTCCAACAAAGTCCACCGTTATCCATTCCCATGGTCGTTTTGGTGCGTCCGGTGACTGCATCTTCCCATAGGGTTGGTGCCTCGCAGGCTTGTCCCGTATACAGGTATCACAATTTCGAATGTAACCCTGTACGGTTTTTCGCATGTTAGGCCAATAATAGTTCCGAGTGATTTGTTCACATGTTTTCTCGGTTCCGAAGTGTCCTTGAAGTGGTTCGTCGTGGTGCATTCTGATGATCTCTTGTCTCATACAGTAAGGTATGTAGATGAGTCCATGCATGTAGACTAATCCGTCTTCGTCTGTGACCAATTTGTCGCTGTCTGCTGAGTTGTTCAGCATCTCTTGAATGGTTTTGTCTTGTTTTGTTTCGTGGATCAACTTGTCCAATAGATCGTCCTTGATCTCCATGGTTCCTGCCAGTTGTTGATGGTTGCATGTCAATGATCCATCTTTATGTTGCTTGAGGATCGCAGGTTCGATGATTTTGTTCTTTAGCTCATAGTCCGGTCGTCGACTCAGCGCGTCGGCTTGGCCGTTCTCACTGCCTTTGCAATGTTGGATTCTGAAATCATACTGCGATAGTGTTTCTGACCATCTTGCCTGTCTCCGCGTCAACTCTTTGGTTGTCGTAAAGAAGGTAAGGTTCTTGTGGTCCGTTCTGACGATGACTTGTTGCTTTGCTCCTTCGAGGTAGACTCTCCATGTTTTGAATGCGGTGACGATTGCCAATAGTTCCTTGTCGTGGATGTCGTAGTTTAGTTCCGCTTGGATCAATTTCCTTGAATGGAACGCGACTGGTTTTGGCTTGCCGTCGTCTCCTGGTTGAGTCATTCTCATCCCGATAGCGTAGTCTGAAGCGTCTGTCTCAATCGTTGTTTCTTTCTCTGGGTCGTGTTGCATCAAGACTGGTGCAATGGTGAGTTGGTGTTTGATGTCTTCAAATGCTTTCTGACAGTCGTCTGTCCAGTTGAAGTCCTCTGTTTTCTTCATCAGGTTGAAGAGTGGTCCTAGCTTGTGCACGTAGTGATAGACAAATCTTCTGTAGTAGTTTACTAATCCCATGAATTGTTGTAGTTCTTTGAGATTTCTTGGTCGTGGCCAGTCCCTGACTGCCTGAACTTTGTTTTTGTCGGTATGGATTCCCTCCGTGGATATCCAATGTCCTAGAAAGTCTGTTTCTGTGACGTGGAACTCGCACTTCTTCAATTTGCATCGTAGTTTGGCGATTCGTAGCTTCCGTAGCACTTGTTTGACGTGTATCTTGTGTTCTTCGAGATTCTTCGAGAAGATAAGGATGTCGTCGAGGTATGCGATGACGAACGTATCCAGTAGTTCTCCTAGTACTTCATTGATGAATCTCTGAAATGATGCTGGTGCGTTGGTGAGACCGAATGGCATGACCAAATATTCATAGTGGCCATATTTTGATCTGAATGCCGTTTTCCATTCGTCTCCTTTAGCGATGCGTAGCCTATTGTATGCGTCGGTGATGTCGAGTTTCGTGAAGATCTTAGCTCCTTTGAGTTTGTCTTGTATTTCCGTGATTAATGGTAACGCGTGTCTGTCTTTGATCGTGACTTGGTTGAGTGGTCTGTAGTCCACACATAGTCGTAGGCTTCCATCTTTCTTTGGTACAAACAGGACGCCGTGTCCTGCCGGTGATTTTGATGGTCGAATTGTTCCTTTCGCTAGTTGTTCCTCAATGTACGCTCGTAGCGTTTGTGATTCCCTTTCTGACATTGGGTAGATTTTCCTGCATGCCACTTGCTTTCCTTCTTCGATTGGAATAGTGTGGTCGTGTGGCCCATGCTCTGGTAGTTCGGGGTTTTCGGGTTGCTCGAATAGTTCCCTGAATCTTCCGTAATCCTGCGGTACGACAATCTGTTCTGTTGCCGCTAATACTTGCACTTCGATGTTGCTGGTGTTGAGTCCCTCACCCGTAGGTCTCTCGGTGACTTCTCCCAGTGTCGTGATTTCACAATAGTTTGTCGCTGTGTCCGGTGCCCACCCCGGTAGTGTTATTAACCAATCTCGGTGACTTGGCTTTGTCGCTGCCAACACTCGTGTCGCATGGTCGTCGTTAGGTTCACCTCTAAACCTCTTAGCCGATACTCGGGCTCCTTGCTCCTGAGTATGCCGTTGGGACTCAGACACCCCTGTCGTCTGTCCTTGTTTTGGGCAATTGCAATTCGTAAACTGAAGACTGCCTGTCTTCCAGTTGATTTCTGGGTTGTGATCCCTGAGCCATGGGATCCCCAATACTATATCGTACCGTCCTAACCGTGTCACGTCGAAGTTTATTCGTTCGAAATGACCGAATACAACCATAGGAGTCGGTCCCGATTCGACTGTAAGGTGGTTTCCTAAGTTTTCACCGTTCAGTCCTGCGATAGGTTCTGGGTTGGCTTTTCTGATGCCTTCGATGCCCAGTTTCTGTTGGAATTGAGGGTCCATGAAGTTGCCCGTTGCTCCGGAGTCAAGCATCACTTTGGCTGCCTGTCCGTGCACTCGTGCAATAAACTTGATATGGGTTCCCCATCCTGTTGCTGCGATCTGTTTTTTGTTTCGCCAATTTGGTGCTCGCTCGTATGGCGGTAGTTGTGGTAGGTAAGTGCTGATGAACTTGTCGTCGTAGTGCGTCCTGCACTTGTCATCGTAGCACTGCATCCATGCCATGTATTTGTGGTGTGGGTGATGCGGGTAACTCCTACAAGAACACTGTAGGTCCCAACATGGGCACGTTGTTCCCCATCCATCCACGCTCTTTGGCATTTTTGGCGAGTATCCTGACGCTGCCTTTTCTGCGTCATGCAGTCGGCAATGTTTGTCGTAGCACACTATCCATGGTAGTTCCTTGTGCCGTGGGTGCGTCCTAAAATGGGCACATAAGCACCATTCATAGTCGCAGTATCCATGTGGGTTGGAACGTCGTTTGTGCTCGAGTTTCGCGAGTTCGTCATGGTACCAGGTGTTGTCTTTCTGACACTGCGCGCACCATGTTCCTGAATGTTGCGCGTGCTTCCATCGGTGTGTTTCCCATGATTCGTTGGTTTTTTCCCAGCATTCTAGGTTCCAGTGGGTGCAATCCCTGACCCTGCTGCGGATGTTTGCCTCGATGGCTCCGTTGAGCTCTTTGATTCTGTTGGTCACAATTGATTGCTTCCTTAGCTTGACCAATGCTCGTGCGACGTCCCGTGCGTCGGCTTCTTCGCAATATCCTTCTGCGGTTTTCTCTGGTTCTAGGGGATTTTGAGGTGTATCAGTCTCTAAGCTCAGCCTTGGGCCTCTCGCTTGAGTACCGAATTCTTCGTCGAGCGGATCGATATCGTCCCAGACTATACTAGGAAATTCGTCCTTTTCGACTGGCTCATTTGTGCTGATGGCTTTATCGGACCCATCCGTTCTTGCGTGGAATTTGTCGCTTCCGCTGTTGGACTCCACCGTCCCTTTCTCTTCGTTAGGATGGCTTTGATCCTCTATGTCGTAGTCGTTGTCGTCGCTCCACCAATGATCGCTTAGATCCGTGGGTTCGTTTGACCAATCGATTTCGTAGGTTGCGCATAATTTCTTGGCTGGTGGGTCCGCCTTGGACCTTTTGCCCTTATCGCTGTTCTGAGCACCTTTGGCTCCTTCACGGGTAGCCTTCAACTGCTTCCTTGGTTCCCTATTGTTGTTTTTCTGTTGTTGGCCCGATCGGCATTCCCTTGCCATGTGGCCTTGTTTTCCGCAATTGTAGCATGCTCTGTCGTTTCGACGTCGTTCCCTTTCTTCCTTAGGGATTTCTCGGTGTTGAGCTGCGTCTAGCTCCATTGGTTGTAGCCCATAAGGATCGCTGTATCCTTGGCTCTTTGGCTGCGCTTGTCGTTTATCATTGGCGTTGTACTGACTTGTTCTCTGGTTGCCTTGGTACCTGTTGCCTGACTGATTTTTGCGCCTAATGTTGAAGTCGAATAACTTGTTGTCGATCTTAACTGCTTGTTCGATCATCTTGCTGAGGGTTCCTGGCCGTTCCATCCAGATCAGTTTCTCTTGAACTTCTGGTTTGAGCCCTTCCTCGAATCGTGCAATATAGGTGTCGTCATCCCAATCCAACTGAGATATGACCTGCTGAAATTCTGAAGCATACTGGCTGACTGATTTGAACTGTCGTAGTCGCCACAATCTTCGTTCTGCGTTTCGAACCGCATCGATGTCCCCGAATGTCGTACGGAGTCGTTCCTTGAAGTTGTTATAGCTCTTGAACACTTCTTTGGTTTCGTCGCCTCGATCGTTTTCGGTGTTGTCCTGGAAGTCCCTGATGTAGGGTTCGAACCAATCGAACGCTGGACCCTTCAGGTACGTGGCGGCGAATACAATTTTGTCGGATTCGGCGGCGAGTCTCTCTCCGTTCATCTTCATGTACATGTCCATTTGCGTTAGGAATGCACGAAGCTTAGAACGAGTGCCGTCGAATGCCTCTGGTGGTTTAACCTTGACAGTGCGGGTCGCAAGTCGCCCCTCTAAGGTTGCGATATGCGCCTGCAGTTGCTCGATCATGCCAACGACATCTGCTGGGGTTGGTCCTGCGCTGGCGTCTCCCTGACTGCTTCCACTGCTAGTCCTAGGGGTTGGCGCGGCCGTTCTGTTGTTGTTTGACATGATGGTGTTTCGATTTGTTTTTAAGTTAACCCAAGACTCTACTCGTGCTAACTGGCGTTCAATGTGTCAAGACCCTAGGATCCCTTCTCGCTTCTGCCGTCCTAGCGTTGGTGACTTGGGTTATTCGGGGTGAAGAGCGCCCTGCGGTCTTCCTATCAGTTATCGACGAGGGGTTCTGTACTAACCCGAGGCCTCACACAGTGGCCGTGCTACTGTATCGATCGACGAGTGACCCGATGGTCCAAAGGTGACTAATAAGCGATAAGAGAAGTAAGGTGTGTCAGGTACGAAAACCTGATCACTTAGGTTGAGTGTGGGCGAGTAGAAGCTAGACTTGAAATGTATACTCAGACTTGAGAGTGTTATTGAACGCGACTAACTAAACTGTAGATACAGGCGAATGAGTGTTCTTATATATCCTTCCTTGGCTACTCCCGTGGTGACTCCTTTGTGGTCACTTCCGGAGTCGCTCCAATTATGTGTTTCCCTTGGTGCCTACTCCTCCGGCTACTCCCTGGGGGTAGGCGTGGAGTAGGTGATCGCATCACGTAGCTACTCCTCTATCTCACGTTAGGAGTAGGTGATCGTATCACGTGACTCGTAGTCATCTTTGTGCAAGGGTTCCGATCCTTATGTCAATCGATTGGCGTCGGGCTTCTGCCTGGCTGTGCCGCCTTTCGTGGGGTATTAACCTCGTTGGGTTTCCGTAACACCTAGATTTAGATCTTAGCCTATTTCAAGGGATTCTCTAGATTCTCTAGATCTAGGCTAGGGAATTATACATAGATAATTAGATTATAAAACTAGCAGTCTTTCAGATACCCTGGCTACCTAGTTAATTATAGCTATAAGTTAGTTATATTCTACTTAACAGGCTTAATTATATAAGACTTAGGCTACTAATTCTAATAACTATTTATCTTAATAACTAGTCTCTAGCTATAGGCTCCTAGCTCTATAAGTTCTAAGCTAGACTTAAGCTTAAGACTAGATAATATCTAAATATAATATAAGTTATAATAATTTAAAAAAACTTACTAGCAGGTTACTAATCTAGTAAATCTTTATATATTTTTTATTATTTAATTCTTATTAAATCTTTAAGATTAATTATAATAAAAAAAAGAGTAGAATTATATTTTAAGATAAGTAAAAAAAAGATATATATATAAAAAATAATAAGAAAAATAAAAAATCTAAAAAAAAAGTTATCTAAGTCTTATCTTAATAAAAAAAATTCTCTTAATCTCTTACTTTTAAAAATCTATTAAAAATTAAAAAAAGATTTAATAATTTTAAGATCTTAATATATTATAAAGAAATACTTAAAATATAATATATTAAAGTTTAAGCTTAATTAAAAAAAATATTTAAAAATCTAATATATCTATGAAAAAATAAATATAGTTTATATATAAGGATTATTAAAATAATACTAAATTAAATTCAGGCTATATAAACTAGATTTATTATTATTAAATAAAAGTCTTAACATACCCTATTAAAAATTTTTTTGAGATTTTATCTAATTTTAATTATATTTTTATAATCTTTATACCTAGTATTTTTAAATAAAAATAAGTTTATATAATAACTTAAGATCTAAATTATAATCTTCTATTTTTCTTTTTTTTATATTAATCCTAGATTATGAGAGTATCTTATCCTAAAGATAATAAAACTCTACAGGATTCCTCTGATTTTCTAGCTAATCACAAGCCACACTTAGCTCTCTGGAACAGAACCATACTCGAAAATGGGTAGGGTTCCGTTCTACCCACTTATTAGGCCCCACAGCTGTATCCTATCTTCCTAGTACTTCCTGATACTTCTAACAAAAATCAACTGTATAGTTGCCGTGCAAGTATCTAGCTCGACGGCCTCAACACCCATCAGAATTTGCTTTCTATCATGAATCAGGATCGCCCGCTTAAAGGTTAGACATGACTCTAGCAAGTCCCTGATGTTGTATAGTGCTTAATACCAAGTTTCCAGCTATAACTGGCGATTCTAACGACACTCGACACTATCTAGCAAATCTATTGATGCTTTTGATACAGGAGCAAAAAGGTCGATTATATAGGTTTGCACCCAGTAGAGGACGTTTCAATGTGCGTATGCCGTGGCATTTGTTGGGGCGTTATTTGTTGCACATAATCTCACAAAACTGCCTAGATTTTTAGTAAAATCCTCCCAGTCGTAGAACCCGGATTAGCTACCGATGGAGGATCCGTGGCCTAAATAGAGAGACGAGAAATTGATAAGGATAGGTTGACTATTATATTGATATTTAACTAGAAAAAGAAACAAACACCATGGCTCTTCATGATGTATGCACCAAACTGAGAAAGAGAAAGCTGTCATAGGCTCCATGCACGCTCCATGGGGATTGCAGGAGTATATATGGAAAGATCCTGGCTGGTCTTTACTTTTTCGCATAGTCAACTCGACCATCCGCGTTGAACTTTCCATACCATTCACGGCCTGCCTCCTGGCCCGGGAATTCATCCAGTTTGAATGATTCATAGCTGGCTCCCCAAATCGGCGCCCTGTCTTGTTTCGAACCTCTAACAATGGGAATTCCAAACCAGCACTTCGGTAGCGCCAACCTATCTGAAAACTCAGAGTTCTCAATGTCAGGCTTTCCAACCTTTCCATCATTGTCAACCCAGCACTCATAGGCATTTTGGAACGTCTCCTTCACATCGAGATTGTATTTGCCATCATTCCCCCAGAGCTTGTCATGAATATCTTGGGGCATGTACTCGAACGTGGCTTCACCATCCGGATTTTCTTCAACCTCCATGAGCTTGGCACATCCTGTAGCACTATCACTGTAGAACTCCTCTGATTTGTCGCCGTCACCATCACCACACTTTTCTTTATCAGCGCCGGTGTCAAGATAATAAAACGCCTTGCGTCCAAATCGGATCATTGTCCAGGCCAAATATTGCTTCTGTAAGGATTGTTAGATAAAAACCGGGGAATGAGAATGGGGGAAGGAAAACTATTTTTTAAGAGGAAAGCAAAGAGAGAGTATTTGACTCACATGTCTTGTGTATGCGGTATCAAGGCTTTCCTTCACTCCTTGGCCTGGATCATCACTTAGCCACTGTCCATCAGCAAGAGCGTTAATGGCAGCATTGTCAAATGACTGCTTTTGCATCTCCTGTGGAATCAAGTCTTGATCCTTTCCTTCCTCGCCAACTAAAGCACCAATAATATCATCAACTTTGTTCTGTGCTGACTGGAACACTTTCAGAACCATGTCTGCAAGCCTGCCCTCAAAGTCTTCTGTTTTATCTGGCTCCGGGGAATCAAAAGTGCCCGCGGCACTAAGCATGCCCGATGCAAATCCAGCTACTCCAGCAGCTGGTGCTATAGGAGCAACAGCGCCACCAACCATAGCAAAGGTTGCTGAAAGCAGGGCAAGGACATCGGGCTCTTCATCACTGGCCTCCTTTCTAAAATCATCGGTAATCTGAGGGACATTAAGATGTTCCTTAACAGCATCCTCTACCAGGTATTCACGGACACTGCGCATAACACCAATAGCATTCTGGAGAGAGAGAAGCAGGTAGTATGCACCCTCCACACCTTTGTCTGCAAACTCGTCTATAAAACATACAGTTAGCAGAGGGTTTTCCACACATCCGTAGGAAACATGGGTTTTTAGTAGTAGGTTGGCAATAAAATATCATGGGGTTGGGCCCAAAATGAAAGTTGAGATTTGAACTTACGGCACTCCTTATCCACCTCGCATGTTGTGAACGGGTCTTCACAGAACCAGGAATTTTGAGGTTCATTAAAGACCTCCTTATCTAACTCCAGTGCCCAGCGTTTCAGGCCATGCTTATTAATAAAGTCATCTCCAATCACTCCTGCCAAACTGTCATGCCACAGGTTCTTCGAGTCTTCCTCGCTATGCCATGGCTGGCAGTCTGATGTGGCGTCATATGTGTCAAGACGCTTAACAACCGAACTCCGAGGATGAGCTTGGGAGCCTAGCGCGAAGGACAAGGCAAGAAGCGCTTGAAAATTCGACAAGAGGAACTTCATGGCAGGCTAAAGAATACCACCAAGTGAACAACACTAGAAGGGATGAGAGAAAAGAAAGGAAATCCAATGACAATTACTTCAGGCGTTGGTTGACACCAGTGATACTTGTGTTTGAGTTATCTTTATTTCCAGAGAGGAGACTCTGGTGGTTTATATAGAAACCATTTCCTGGGTGAAATGCTAGTGAAGATAAGGCACACTGAGTTATGAACAAGGAATTGAGGCATTTATTTGAACACTATGCTACTCTTGGAAACTGGTGGATGGCTTAGAAGTCCCCACGATGGGATCGCCCAGAGTCAATGTTCACCTTAACCGGAATGTGGAGGCCTGGAAAATTGGGGTTAGGATTGGGCTGTGTAGGAGTATTAGTATTGGGCAATGTAAAAGGATTTGTATAACTCATAGTCCAGCATAGGAATTGGTTATAGAACGAAGTATAAGTGGAGAAAGAGGTTCGTGAGGCTACGTACCCGTCTTGGCAAGTCGAATAGATCACATTCCTATTCCGTTAACAGGACCATCACTAACACTAACAGGGTAGGCATCTCCATGCTATTGTGTCCTGCTATTCGTGCCAAGATACGCGCTATACCACTAGACCATAAGGCCACTAGGTCCAGCCACCTTGGCTTGACACCCCCGGGCTCTTCTATATATACTACTATATGATAGGCTGCCTCCCGCAGTCTAATACTATCTTCCCCTTTCTTGGGGGGGCCGCAGCTGCGGGATCACCACTCTTAGTGGCAGGTCTTATTATGCCCCTTACACCATAGGATCGCTATCCTAGAGCCTCGCATATAGTACTATATATAGGGTTAGCCCCTAAACCAACATAGTGGAGTCAGCCACTAGGGCACGGTGAGCAGCCAGGGAGTCCCCTGCAGCAGCCGCACTTGCTCAGGTTTAAACTAACGACCACCCCAGGTAACTGGACATATTTGTTATATCACGCTCTGGACTCAGACCATAGAACCGTATCCAAATCGATTGGCAGCGCACGCAGTCTTTCATATATATATAGAGAGAGAGAGAGAGATTTGCATTATACTTGAATATATTACTGTTTCCAGGGTCCTTTCAAGACACTGACACCTAAAGGGCCCAAGTAGGGCCTGTCAGCTTGCATCAGTAGTGTGAGCATGTGATTATAATTATCTTGAGTCCATGATATGAAGATAAAAAAGTAGCAATACTAGCAGGCTACCTAAGCCTTCTTGTATAGTGCTAAAACTATGATTCTTAGTTTATTCTAGCTTTATAGGCCTGGAGTTAATAATAAAGAGAGAAATACAGCCTGCTGGATTTATCTGAAGTCTTAATATTTTATATATATTCTAGATCAAGTACCCGGGATAGAAGACTTCTTTGTAATCTAAGCCTATTTGGCAGGGATAAATCCTTTATGAGACCTCTAGGTAAGTAGCTAGGTAGCTGGGTAGCTAGATAGCGAGAGGTAGTTAGAGGTAATTAGGGGTAGCCAGTGGTGTTTAGGGGTATCCCTAGTCCCCTGAAGGTATTGAAGTAGCTTTCCTAAAGATACCAGCCATGCTTGTCGATTTGAAGAAGAAGAGGTGTAGAGATAAGCAGATATATAGTTGAAAAAATATAAAGAAGAAAAGATATAAAGATAAGTAACTGCATGATTAAAAGAATGTAAAGAATAAGAGATATGAAGACAAGTAGCTACATAATTAGAAGAGTATAAAGAAGGAGAAGTGTAGAGTCAAGCAGCTATATATTAAAAATTATATAAAAATGAAGAGATGTAGAGACAAGCAGCTGCGTGATTAACAGGATGCAAAGGAGGAGAGGTGTAGAGACAAGTGGCTGCGTGGTTGAAAGGATGCAACGGAGGAGAGGTGTCCAGTCTTTCATATAACTTCTATATAGTTGAACCGGTGCAGTAAATATACTGGTCTCTACCTCCTCCAGAGCTAATTCATTATTAATGCTGTGTTGAACCCACCCCAATCAACTCCACGTCGCTATTCGTCACCGACCGCGACTCGTAGTTTACGGTGTAGGTCACAGACTTGTTGATATTGTCGCTTCCTGGTGGCATTTTATTGTATTGCCCAGCTGTTCCAGAGGCATAGGTTCGCTGAGTCGTGTTCCCTAGCAGGGCGGGGAACCATTGGCTGATGAGTGCTCTGAAGGCGGGTAGACAAGCGCACATAACGGCGATCTGGGTTTCGATTACGGACCAGTGCATAAGGGGGTAAAGTCCAAGGGTATCATTGAAGCCGGCACGGTGGTTCCAGAAGACAACGGCTCGGATGACGGCGATTATCCAGAGACTATATAACAGTCAGTGCACCTTGAAACAATGCGTAGTGGAACAACCAAAGCAAGATGGGGAGCCGTACACAGAGCCCATTAGAAACATCAATGCCACGCTGAGTTTCTTCAGCCGAGGTAACTGCAACTGGAGGACTTCAGATACCGGTACCACGATGATGACGAAGTCGACGATGATGTTCACCAAACAGTTGACGAGAACGGCGGCCTCAAAATTGATGCAGTACCCAGGCTCCTCTTTTGTCCAGCCGGTGTATGTTAGGTGAGCCGGCCAACAGCGTAAAGCATCGACCAAAGCCCAGGTGATACCAACAGCGCTGTTGATACCGATGAGCGCGTACGTGAGATACCGGAATGTGCGTGATTGAAAGATTCGAAGAAGGAAGAGGCATACGGAAATCTTTGCGAGGGAGATTTGGGCCTTGTAGATAACTGCTTCGGCTTGGAAATACTGATCTGATTAGAATGAAACCGGACTGCGGAGAAGGGGTCGAACCTGGTAGAATTTGGTGATTGTTGGAAAGGGGAGATCCCAGATATTCTGGCCAAACCCATGCCGGATCACTGATCTGTTAGTTGGCGTTCTGCAAAAAGCCAAGATACGGGGAGATTGTGGCTCACGGTATAAATGCAACACATATATAGCGACTCCCAGGATCTAAAAGGCTATTAGTACCGTGCAGGTGGATATCGCAAAGGAACATTCACATATGAAGCAATAATTGTATAATCATCCCATCCCCATCCACCCGCAAGACCCATTGACTTGGCGATTATTCTCGCGATGAAGAAAAAGGAGGCCAGGATAAGAGTAGCGAGAACTTCGCCGGTGACCACCTGAGGGCCTCTACGCGGAGTGATCCCGCATTCTTTTTCGTATAGGCGTACCGTAGCTATTGTAGTTAGGATAGCCATAAAGGGTTATTCATATGAGAGACATACTGAAGAGCTGCTTTGGGGTGCAATTCAATTCAACGCAATCCAGTAGGGTCTTAGGGCGTGAGCTGCTGGCACAGAAGCACGATGTAGCGTTGCTCAATGAGCAATCGGACGACAAGTCATTGTCACAAGCAATCTTGTACCTGCTCATTAGCAACAGCCAGTGGTCTTGGGAAATATACATACCGCACAAGAAGGGAAGGCGGGCACATCCGAGGGTGCTCCATGAACCCCGACAATAAGCAGAGACAAGAGCGCGAAAATGAAACAATGAGCCCGCATAATGGCAATGGATGCGTTCAATAAGCATGTAAGGTTGTTTCTGATCTACGGGGGATTTCTTTTTAAACAATATTTCAAAAGCTAGATCTAGCTAATTCTCGCGTGGTGAGAACCCAACCGGGGTCTCTTCTAGAATACCACCCCCTGGTCCATGGATCGAGAAGCACGGCCACGTTGTTGATGGGTGCTAGTCAGAGACATCTTCGCTAATGAATAGACTGTAACCATGGTTTCATGCAACAAGATACTGGTCCACTTGACTAGTGGCCATAAAATCCGATCGCCAAGACAGGCGGGTCTCCAGGGCATCTTGGATTGGTGGCTGCACGCAAGCTCATGAGACAGGGATTGGTGTTGGTCCCACGAGATCAGGACCACTAATTAATACTGACTACTATATGACTAGGGCCTGCAGTAAAATCCCGAGAATTGGTGAGCTTCGCACTGCTACTAGATTGACTTGAAGAAAATCCACTGTCTGGAATTGGAAAAAAGTAAGTGTGAATAGATTTTATTGCCTTAGTGGTTGACTGTATATAATGTACAGCGTGCACGAAGGCCATGATCACCTAGTAATACTAAATCCCAGACTCGCTTGCTGAGCTATTGAAATATGGAACTCATTAGCTGGGAAGATCACAGATTCTGTTCCTACTCCATGTTAGGACCTGTTTTTTTTTTTTTTTTTTTGTTCTAGATACGAAATTGACAGAAAAGAAAGGACGATGTGGGGTTGTAACCGCCACCTTCTAGATGAGCATGATTGGTGTGGTCCCCGGAGCTGGCCCCTCAAGGGTCTCAGCGAAGTCCTAGATCACAAAATTTGGCACACCGAGTCATGACACACAAGCTATCCGGAAGTCTTTGTTAAAGTAACACTCCTGTATTCTATTAGTAAGTTGTGAATCAAAGGGGCTGAGAGTTATCGACCCTTTTGAAAAATACCTTTGCAGTTGAGAAAGTCTGACTGGTCTGTTAATAATATCTATCATTGGTCTGAAAACTACATATATTCATGGAAAACAGTACTCGGGGATTAGGAGCTTGGTTCAGATGAGCAAGCCAAGGCGTTCAGTATTTGGTTCCATGGAACAGATTGCGGGCCCTTCGGTAAACCACGGTCGTTCCGATAAACTCGTCATCCCACACGATCTGACCCTTCAGAGGCCCTGCGTATGCATATCACTATTTTACAATACAATGTTTGTCTTGAGACACAGGTTGATATAATGATATAAGATTATACTGCAGTTGTTACTGGTGTATTTTTAGTCGCTGATCACGAGGAGGATAGATTCTTTTATATTTATACTCATGGGTGTAGTCCCCGGCCCTGTAGTATACGGATACTAGGGTAATTATTCCCCTTACAGTGCGCGGAACAACAAAAAATTTTACAGTGTCGTGGCTGGCGTAGCCAACAGCACAATAGCTACGTGGAGTACTACATCGCAAGGAATCTAAAGAATATCAGTGACCAAAGCGGGGTCTGCCATCTATATTAGCATCCGCTGACATGACTCTGAGGGATGATCACTTCCAGGAGCAGAAGATAGGCATTGACTCTGTATGCGATAACCAGTTTCAAGTTTCTGTTGTGTTCTGCGGAGCATTACTTTTGCCATTTAGCCGCTCTGTATGTGATAACCAGTAATAAGTTTCTATTGTGTCTTGCGGAGCATTACTCTCACCATTTAGCCGCTCTTCCATATCACATCACAACAGTGTACTAAGTATGTTCTGGTGAACACCAGTCGTAACAAGTATGAATACAAACATCGAAAGCTGTAAGATCCAGGTCAGTAGACTTGATATGAGATTACACCCAACTCCCAGATTATTATGGATACTCCCATGCTTGAAAGTCTCCTCCCACTTGATGGTGTTGATTGAAGTGTGGAGGCAAAGCCACTGTTTCATCCTCAGAGTCCTGGGTTCTACCGGGCATTGCCGAAGCCCTTCGCCGGAAATGTCATCCGATTTTGGTTGGCTTCGGCTCGGTGCACAACCACTACAATTAAGCAAGTCTAACTAACCCTCGGGCATATTGTTCAGTTGGTGACCCCGCCTTTTCTCTTGAATCCCATACAAAAGTCCGTCTGTATCAAATCAATAATTCGCAACAAGAGATCTTTCTTTGCCGCCGTAATAGCCTTTCTTCCTCTTGCAGGCCGACCTTGACATACCGCCCTATAAATCTATCTGCTAGAGCCGAGGTGTTTGCCCAGCCGAGGAGCAAATTCCCATTATTAGATGTTGTCGGCGGCCTGAGGCACCCGGAGACGAATCCCGATCGATCGTCACTCTGGGGGTGGCTGAGAGTGCTCATTACCCTATTAGTTCGCCATCGACCGCCATTCTTTGACATGTGTGGATGGCTTTTCCGGCCCCCATCGCCTTCGAGACACATTTTTACGGCTCATCACTCGCCATTTCAACCCTGCCAACCCTGTTCTCAAGGACCAGGTTCTAGTTACCTCTGGTGTGGGCCAGGCAATTGAGGTTTGCGGTTTCTCGCTCCTAGATAGAGGTGATGGCGTCTTGCTTGCGCGCCCGTACTACGGCAATTTTCCCATGGGCTTCAGCTACAGAGCCCAGTAAGTTCCCAGAATCAAGATCATCATCATACTATATCCGCTAATTTGAATTAAGAGTCGAGATTGTTGACGTTTCCTTTGGTCTGGTCGGTCCTTTGAGACATATTATTATCCGGCATGATCGTTCTTACCAATCCATGGATGAGACCTGGGCCAAATGTCAAAAGCCGCCATTTGTTATTCAACTATGGATTGTAGCATCGTTTCACCTGTCAATGGATCAATGATCCCCTATGCGGCTTTGCCATCGTTGAACGAAGCCACTGCCCACTTTCCCGTCCATGCCCAGGTACGTGCTTTGGTGTCTAGGTCGCTACCATGCTCACGCTGAACTTGTTCATCTTGATTCTCGGCCAAGCCAACTACGACATCGGCCTTACAGGTCCGTAAGGCCAAGGTACGCACACCTGATCCTAGCCCGAGAGGTCCTATTGCTTTGGAATATGAGGTCGTTGAGTCCCATTTCACCTTGAAAAACCATGTTAGCCACTGAAGCTGTTTATGATCGTCCGTGCGGAGTAACGATAGGGAAAACCGTACATCACCAGTGAGCTTTCGGTAATTCAAGTCACCCTTGAAAATGACCAAGTCACTTTCTTTGAGCTCCTCAAACAGAGCAGGAGCTTTGTGGGGCAATCGCCAATAGCTTCCTGCGGTGGTCCAGAAGGGATCTTCTTGTAAGATCAACTTTCCGGATTTTTGGAAGGCGGTCCAATGCGTGCCTAAGGTTTTGAGATCAGTTTTCTCACTTTCGGTCAGAACATGCTCTGTATTCCGTAGATTCTTGCTATTTTGCTCCTCGAAGAAGCTTTCCGGTTCCGACAAGGCCAAGAGTAGATCTGTGAGATCGGCGGCCACCACATCCGATACAAACCATGGCATTGACTTCGGATGAAGAATCACCTTTGATGCAAGTCCAGTTGAGAGAAGATAGCCGGCCAGAAGAAGGTCAACGTATAGCTCAAAGCCAGAATTATCCAGTACAAGGTCCACTCTTCCTCCAGTCCCCCTTTCCCCCCGAACCTCGTTCAAAACATCGTATGCTGCGGGAATATCATTGACAAGGATGTTTTTCTCCTGAGCCTTTCTGGCCGCAGACCCCTGCAGCTTTTGGATATCCTCATATGTCAGGGATGTGAGAAGGGAAAGATCAGTGGCATTTCCCCAAAGACATATTTCACACATTTCCTTGAAGCGAAATGCCTCCAACTCGCTGTGGTTAGGACTAGGATTATTGACAATGGCCTTGTACCTGTTAGCCAGCTCGACAATTGCCGTTTTCGAAGACTGGCATGTAGACTTCTTCTGCCGTGCAAAGACGTCATAGCCTTTCCATTTCGAAGAACGTGAGAAAAAAGTATTGATTCTTCTGTCTGTCACGGACTTCAGGTTAGTAGATTCACAGCAGCGAAAAACATTGTACTACGCACACAGGTAACATTCCCCAAACAGCCAAAACACATTCAGCCAGGTAGGATCTCTTTGAGCGAGTTCATCGTTGTAGTCAGCAATGTCCGGAGATCCATCATCCCATAGTGGCCTTTATTCCCATTAGTGGTGAGTAGAGAGGAGCAGTCAACTGGTATAGACAAACGTCAATTTCCCGTCCGACTTGATCTCCGCCTCCAATTCTCGAAATTGCTCGATTATTACCCCCGCTTCAGCGCTAGCCTCAGGATCCTTTAAGGTGGCGGATGAGACGGAAATATCGGCAATCGCCCCTCGCTGAGCCAAACGTCATGGATTAGCCTGTTCTCTGGTTAGATGTTGTGGAACCAAGGGTTTACCAAAATGCTCGGCCACCGATCACGAGCAGAAGTATAAGCAAAGCTCGACTCGTCTGAGGTGGAATATCCCGCTAGTGACCATGTGGTTAACCCAAATGCCTAATCTCAGAATAAAAGAGTACCAACCAATACTCGGATCAAACTCCATTTCGTGAGAAGGGGTTTATACGAGAGGGTTCAGAATTGTACAATTGGCGACTGCTTGGACTATTATATTGTCTTGTTGATGCTAAAATACCCCGCGTCGAGGGGCTTCCAGCCGTCCACGGTTCAGGCACGGAGCCGGAAAAACGACGGGCGGGGTTCACGGAATGACTTATCCCCTGACCTATGATTAGCTATGTAGAAAGTAATTTTTAGGTATTTGAAATACATATATTCACGTATTTAATTTCTCTATGACATGTATCCATATACTTAAAATCATACTCCAATACAAACAAAGGAGTCTTTCCTTCAGAGGCTTATCAATTGTATATCTCCATGTTAAAACATTTACAACCATAGTAATTGCACAGATGGTGTCATGCGTAGCCTTGAGTAGGGGGTAAAAAGAAAGACGAAATGACAGGTGGGGCGAAGGGCGCATAAAGCAATATAGACATTATGCCACTTTCTGAAAACCCTGCTGCTAATTGACTGTGTGCCGAACGACATCCACGTAAAAATCAATCCAAACAATGCAGATGGGCGGGGAAAACAAATCAGAGAATGGGCTTCTGAGTATATATTCACACTACACGTGTGGCTGCCATCACATATTTCTATTGTAAGGAAGAGGCCTAATGACCCCTCCGAGGTCCTACGGACGAGAAACCGAGCTAGAAAATTATGGCGAAATAATTAGGGCTATCGAGGCCATCGCTATCCATTCAGCTGTTGAGCATAGTATTTGCTCCTATACTGCGACTACATGATTCTCTTGGTGTACACACTGGCACAATGTTAACAATCACTTATCAGTAAGTGACATGCAATCAATATCAACCACACTTATTGACAAAGACTAAATCTCCAGCGCACTTAGTCATCTCTTTGATTCTTGCTAACCTGGGCTGCTCTTGTACGGCTGTATACTTTAGTTAGAGGGCCTCCGCCGCTTTCCTGCTTCATTGGAATGGGCCGCGTGTACTCCATTCTGGATGTTGTGGCACAACTAGCGGTACAAAAGATAATTTGCCATCCATAAAACTCATGAAGTCTTTAGGCCTGTAGTGCGAATTGGGCACTAGCATGGCTGCAACAGAAATGGACATTGTGCAGATAGTCCTGATACCAATATCATTTCTGTAGTGTCCTTGAGTACCCCCAATGCCTTTTACCACGTTTCTGGCCACTCTAACGGGCATACCATCAAAGACAAGTAAAAGCACCATATCTCAGGGTACAATTGCACCAAGGGCAGTACACGGTTCTGCGTGGAGCATAGTGAAAACCTCCGCGTGATAGCCAATTTCTTCTTCGCGGCTAGACTAGCAGGTTATGAGCCCGACATTGTTCACCTTACTGAGCAACTGGCTCTACAGTCTGGTGTGACTTGAGCGCATATCCCTGGCGGGGATATTATATGAACAATCTTGGGAAGTGCATCCTGTTACGACATAGATCTGATCATCCTTCATCCGGAATTCCCCGTTGAATCTGATCACCATTTAGTGAAGATACTTGCCAGGGGCGACCCCAAACGCCAAGAAAGGAGGCAAGAAGAGCAGGATACTAACATCTGGGGAAGATGGCAAAGCCGCGCCTGCCCAACAACTGGACAGCGGAGGGGGATGAAACCCTGCGCAAGGAAGTCGAGTCAACGTGGATGACCTGCCGCTCTCTAGTCTAAGCCCCCCACCTGTGATATGCGATATTCCCGATGGGTACGATGGGCTAATAGAGAAGGCTGCATGAATCAGCAACCGCACCGGAAGATTGGGACTGGTGCCAAATCGCCGAGAAGCTATCGGGTCTGACCAACAAAGACTTCAGAAAGCGATGGTATAATGCCATGGCCGGAGATCCTCTCAGCCGCTACTGCCTCCAGGGTCGGTTCGAGATACTGACCCACAAGTACACGTGATCACAACCTCAAGGACGCAGTGACGGCGATTGGCCGGCAATGGACCCAGGTCCAGCAGAGTTATTTTCAAGTGCGTTTCAAAAATGCTATTAAAGATTGGTAAGAGACCTGCAGCTGGTCGGCATTGCTTGCTAACTCATGTATAACGTAGACACATCATCCTATGTCGCAAGCTCCGGCGACAGGTCCAAGACAAACAACACAGTAAAGAGGCCGGCCCATCCGATGAGAATCCCCACCGCCGCAATAAATATGGGATGGAAGAAGGCAACAGCGATCAAGAAGATATAGGGCTGGGCTGGGCTGAAGGATTGTCACAGCAGACCTCGGCGCAGAGCATAACTCTAGGAAGTCGGCCTACCAACTCCACCATTGGGGACATGCACGCTGTTCTGTCGAACTCATCATGGAAACATTTGGACCTGAGGCTACACAGTACACTCCCTTCAATATACAAGCTGCCCACGGGGTCATCCTCCTTGTCAACGACCCCTTGAGTGTGGGACCCGTCTGCAATACCGGAAATTCACCTTTCCTGGACGTGGCGTCCGACACGCTGATGAAAATCTCAGATTCTCCTTTCTTGGACTTTTTGATCACTGACCCGGGCAACGCGTCGACGAGTTGGGACAATCGATCACTCCCGTCCACCGGCGTAGACTGCGCGATGCTGTGGGAATGCCCGGGTGATATCGAGACGTCCTACGAGGATATCGTGGCCGTAGGAACTTTTGAGTAGTTAGAAAACCGTCGGTGTCAGCCTGGCCCTAAACAATCCAGATTCCGCCATGATGCAGTCTTTTATGGGGATCGCGATTTAGGACAAGGTGAAGAAGTTTCGGATGGAGTGGGAGTGAACCATGGATGTGGACTGACTCCACAGTCCTCGGATCCATCATACGGCTCCCTCTTATTTCACAATTTTTTGTCCCTTTTCTTTTCTTTTCTTTTCTTTTTTTTTTTTTCCCCCGTAGAATTGGCATCAAGTTAGAGATCGACAGATGCGGTGCATCTGCTCGCGTTGTAGGAACTGGGTGTCTCGACCCTGGGCCAAAAGAAGTCTGGCAGTTATAACAATCAAAGGCAAACACCAATTGGAAGCACTCCTACTCCACATATTGTCCACCAAACTGCGTCGGGTACCAGGCTGACGTGGCATGGGAATGCGAATTAATATGGAAGAGTTAACGACGCCTTGAGCCGGTATGGTGAGATGGGTATCACTACTCTCATATAGCTTATTGTTGTAATAGCAAGAATCGATAGGAAGAGGTCGCTAACAATATAGATTCTCTTACATACAGGGAGCTCTACTGCTTCAACGCCAAAAAATTATCCATGCCGCGTCCATCGATCATCGACCTGTTTGAGAGACGGCCAGCGATCACACCATTCATCATGGAAATGCTCGACAGCAACCCCGCGCTTTGTGACAGCCTGGTACAGCTGCCCACATGCATCTTGGGCGTTGTCAAGCAAGTCAATTGGCGCCCTAGCAGGTTTCTTTTTGGATGACGTTTTATCCGGGGCTTCGTAATGTAGATCAAGCACAAAACTGAGCCGTTTCAAGTAGACGCAAACGACTCGACCCAGGTGTCCCACTGGCTGGATCTCACCAGAGATGCGGGACCTCGAAATCGCAATGTCGTGATACCAGCGGGAATAGATGCATAGAGATTTGGAAGGGTGTCTTCGTTCTCAAAAACCTCGCCAACCGAGAGGACCAAAGTTTGTAGCTCTGAGAGCTGTGGAAGGAGTGATATAAACAGATTTTCAGCCGTAAAATGGAAGTCCAAGGCGTGGGTAGAGCGAAGATTGAGGGTTGCAAGCTTTTCCACGACATGTGGCAGGGCCATCGCCATCCGATTGAATGTATCAATGGCATCGTTCTCGATAATCTCCAGCTTAGCCATGTTCGATTGTACTTCTCTTGGTAAGCACTGTAGGTTGTGGTTTCCTTGGCTTGTTGGCAGCTGTGCTGCCCTCGTCCCCGCATACCTCTTGTTCATTTGATCGACGACGAGATCCGGTAGCCATATTAGCTCTATTTTTCTCTCCTCCGGTGTTCCTTCCTGGACAGTGACGTATCTAGGTTCTTTGTCTCCCCGGGAAACGGCATCCCCGTGTGTACGATATAGTTCCTCGCTGGTCGGCCCCTCAAACCGTAGCCCGGATGTTCCTAGTAGCACGAGAGACTCTACCTTGCCTTCGAGTACGAAAGGGCTGCGAAACACCTCCGCACAAGCGTCACTGATGAAAAGCCGTCTCAATGGCCAGTGTGCCGGTATTCCCTCATCAGTGAGTTCCTCATTGAACCCAGTATGCAGCTCAAGGTCCCGGACATTCCTGAAATGCTTGCTAAGCAGGCTCCACTCGATGTGTGGTGGTGTGTCCTCGGTTATACGCAGGCAGTGGGTGTCGTGGGGGATGTTTTCCAATTGCGTCAGAAGCTCCTCTCGATGGTCATTGCTTTCACATTCGTGTGGGCCTTTAACTTTTACTGTGACCTGATAGTTGTCAGTGTCATCACAAGTCACACTGTAACTTCTCGATGACCATCGATGACCCCTGGTAGCTAGAACGCGAGATGCCAGAAATACTCCAGGTTTGAGGAACGAACCCCGGAGCAGGAAACTCAACGAGCCGTGAGGATATATCCGACCCCCAAACTATTGCCAAGTAAGGGATGATCTCCCGGAAGATCAAAGAAAAGACGTACCATGGCTTGAGTCACGTATTAGCGATGGAGTTGAGTAATACTAGGGCTTTTCTAATGCGTGATGATGTTATCAACTCTGAGCAGTCGCCACATCCCCTGCCTGATGATATCCCCTAGCTGGTAATTATCTCCGAGGAATAATCTGATAGCTTCTGGTAGCAACACTCAATTCGAGTCGTGCAAGTAGTTCCATCCAAGGGTCACAGACGGCAAGAAATGTAGACGAAAAAGGGGTGCGCGGGTGAGGGTGACACGGGAGTTACAGCCCAGGTCACATGGCCAGAGAACCCACGGTAAATGGTTGGCTGTGGCTGTCCAGCGTCGAACAATTACTGAACATTGACTGAAGTGAGTTTACAATGCTTAATATTGATCCAGTATGTGACAGTGTCAAGACATGGACCAACTATTCACTATGGATCGGAGTTAGGGCATCTGAGGTTTTTTGGAATTACCCTTGCATGGAAGCTAAATAAGCAGGCTTCTTGAGTATTCTTGATCAATTCCTGTTAGCATGATCGGCTAATCGTTAACTGTTGACTCCTTTTTAGGCGGAGTGACATCCTTCATTCATCCTCGAGTTTCTAATAGATGTGACCCAGTGTTGACACTTCTTGGTCACTACATCGCGCTCGCCAATGTCCATCTCTATCCGTACAATGCCCTTTTGTGGTCCACTGTCACCTACTTGACAGACCGTTTAGAACTAGTAACAAACCGCGGCTTCGGTAATTCTCAATATTTGAAATTGACAGGACGACCAATGGTGTGGGGCTATTGATCAATACAAAGCAATAAACTTACCTTAGGTCAAAGTGAACGAAGGTTGGACGGCATCTGGTAACTATGTTGTGGCTTGTGGGATCTCCCAGGTCACTGGGGTAGCTTCAGCAGCTATTGGCACCACCAAGATTGATGGTCTACGCCATCAGCCTGGCTAGTAGGATTCTCTCATCGCCTAGAGTAATATAGCTCAAGTGTGTCATTATAGGTCATGTACATATGTGGTTATCTCAACTAGGATCTGTTGCCGACAGAGACCCTTTGATTATCATACATGATTGCAATTGCAAAATTCGCCAAGTGGTTAACAAAAATGGCCGCCTTGGGTGTCATGGAAACAACGAAGCCCAAGATATCTCAAGTTCCATCCTAAAGCTAGATATCAAAAACGATGGGTCCATTATCGGTTGTAGATGTTCCCCATGTACACCCGGCCTTCACTCCCACTACGGGAGACAGTCGCCAGTGGAAAGGGCCGATCATCGCCCTTTGATGGCGGTCTGCTCTCTTGGAAGACGTGGACTTCAGTAGTCTTTTGAATTCCAGGCCATCCCATGGCCTCGGGTGCTAGTATCTTGTCCTGGCTCGAATGCGGCCCAAAGGCGAGGGATGGGTCATCGTCGGCGCGCGTCTCCAGTAACGAGGCATCAACCGGACGACGCACGAGGGGAATAGGCTTGTCGAGTGGGTGGGAATCGTAGGATTGCGAATAGGCGGAGATCTTTTGTGAGCGGTGCAGCACAGTCATGTATGACTGTCGGAGGGTGGGCAAGGTGGCGCAGATAATGATAATGTACATCTGTCGTTTGATAAGTGAGCTAATACAACACGTCAGTTCAGAGCAAATTTATGAATACCTCAATCCTAGGAACTGTCAGCATTCAGGACAAAGGGCAAAGTGTGAGATACTTACGTGTACCAGGTCGTGATGTCAGCCCAGGACGCTATCGCAGTCAGCTACAAATGCTCTCCAGTGCCGCCCGGGTAACTCACAGGTAATGTCTGCGTGAGCTGGAAGATTCCTCAAAAGCACACACTTGACCAACGTGGCAGCCGCTGCTCTGAAGAGAAAATCAGTCAAGTCCACTATTGCAACAACGAGTATATGTACAATATTCCCGCCCCCATGACAGCAATGATGGCGATCTTCATCTTGGTACGGAGATGGACACGCCAGAAGATGAAGGCTGGAAACACGGCCAGGGCCAGGTCGTTGAAGGCGTTGAAGGCCGCCTGGGAGGTTCCCACAATCAATTGGAACCGCAAGCTAAAACACTTCCCGGGCACTTTCTGATTCCAGATGCGCTCCACCGGTCGGCAAAACCCGATGATAACGACGATGGCCATTATATTCCACACAACGCACAGAACCATGAGGGATATAAAGGAACCATCGACGTGGCGCTGTTGCTGCCTGGCCCATCAGGCGTAGCAAGAAAACAGTGACGCTGATCTTCCCCGCTGTAGTGCTGACAACAGAGAAGTTGGGCGCAATGACGGTGTATTTGAATGCCTTCATCTTCCAGTCTGGGTTATGAATGTCATTTATGTGCCGTTCCAGACCATAATAGACACCGACCCGAGCCAGCGAGGAGCATACAATGGCGCTGGCCAACGACAGTGCAATAAAAAAATCATCCCAACCGGCTCTGCGCAAGGCAAAGACGCGAGTATATAAGCGCACGCCGACGACCAGGATAGCCACGCTACCAAATGACCATGAGACAGCTGTGATAGCAACTGCTTTGGGCTCCATTATCATAGATAACAAGACCAGGCCACGTACGACCAGTTTTCAGTTGATTCATACCGTAGTTTTGGAAGCATTTCGCGGAGAGAGCAGGAAGAATTACATTGTACTACCCGTCATTCCTGATAGTACACCTGGCACATTATTCCAGGCTTCAGGAGAAGCCACCCCATGCCATTCCGTACTATCTTCACCCTATGCCACAAATATTACACACGGAACCATAGTTAGCGGCCGAAATGGACCAAGCGGCACAGCAAATGACGGGAAGGGGCCTGGGGATCATGCGAGAGCAACTAAATTACGGTGCCAGAGATTGATCCATCGAATCGGCTCTTAGATTTGCACCCCTAAACTGTCCGTCATGCCCTAGCTCGGACCGGCGCGATGGGTTGGGGCGCCATGAAAATGGCATTAGTATAGCATCGTGGACTAGACCCACCGAACCCTTGCGAGTTTAAACAATGTCCCCCGTCCACCTACTTCTCCACTTTGCATGCCACTCTGATTTGAACTGGTCCTTGCCCGACCAGTTGTATGTCTAGAACGTCTACTCCGTATACACCTCCGGGCCCCTGTGACCACAAGGTGGGGAGGGGGGCCAAAGGTGTAGGGTCGGAAGTCCTATGAACCGGTCCTCGAATGGTCAGAAATGACCGCGCCGCCCACTGAGATCTCCTGCGATCACAACTCCCCCCCTTTCAATTATCTCTTACTACCATCCATCACTTTTTGGTGTTATTACCTCCCCGTCTCGCCACCGGCTACCGCCATGTCTGATCTCGTCGCTGCCGAGGCAATCGACCATCTATATGGCCAGCTGTCGCACTCTCTTGGCTCGTTCCAGAAGCAGCACCACGAAGCAGACCGGCTCAAAGCACTGAAGGCAGCACAGGGCGTAGTTAACGCCCTGCAAAAGCCTTAGGATGCCGCCTACCACTTGGCCTATTCGGTACGTACACTTAGGTCACCAAAAATGCAGAATCATGCCCTGAGTGATGGCCGTTTTGGCCCAATATAGCCAACCCAAGTGATGTGTGTACGCATTGCCATTGACATGGGTATCTTTGTCACTCTTACCGAGCGCAATCGTCCAGTGCCACTCGCCGAGCTGGCAGCACCCAGGGGAGCAAGCCCCATCCTTGCCGGTACGTATTCACTGCACTTTGGAGATATATTAGCAGCGTCTGACCGTCTTCGGCTTGGATAGAACGTGTCTTGCGTGTCTTAGCCGGCATCGGCTACGTCTCAGAATGCGGAGAGCGCACCTACGCCCCGACGGCCATGACCCGACAGATGACAGTTCGGCTGAGCATCGTTATGATGATGTTCATCATCTTTGATGTTGGGATGCCGACGCTTGCCAAGGTTCCCGAGTTTCTGCGCCGCATTGATTTCCACAATCCTGAGGGCCCCACCACCGGGGCGCTGCAATTCGTCGAACGCACGGACAAGGTGATCTGGGATTGGATTCCGGGACACCCAGACTATATGGAAAGCTGCAACACCTTCAAGGAGGGCGATCGAGGTTCGCGGCCTAGTTGGTTAGAGTGGTTTCCCGTGCAGGAGCGCCTGCTCGATGGCGCCTGCACCGAAGGGGATGGCGCCGTCCTCATGGTGGACGTTGCCGGTGGGCGGGGTCATGATTTGGCAGCCTTTGCAGCTAAGTTCCCCGACGTTGAAGGACGCCTATTGCTTGAGGATTTGCCGCGTGTTCTGGAAGAGAGTTCAGTAGACGCGACATGGATTGAAAAACTTCCCTTCGACCTGTTTAAACCTCAGCCACTCCATGGTATGTGAAAAACATTTCCCCAGAGATCCGAAGATCAACGCTCACCCAAACCAGCGGCCCGTGTCTACTATATGAAGTTCATACTCCACGATTGGTCCGACGAGGACAACCAGCGCATTCTCCAGCAGCTGGCGGGCGCGATGCAGAAAGGTTATTCCAAGCTGATCATAGAGGAGTTTGTCCTGGCGGACCGCGACTGCGCCATGCTGCAGGCCATGTGGGACTGGGAGATGCTGGTTTTCTGCAACAGCATGGAGCGGTCGCAGGCGCAGTGGACACGTCTGTTGGAGTCTGCCGGTTTCCGGGTGATGAAGTTCTGGTCACCTCCCGGTGATGGACAGGGCATTATCGAGGCGGAGGTCAAGGAATGATGTACAAATCTGTTAGTCTTCCCTGTACATAACACATTGAGTTGCACTATGACGTTCTTGCACCAGATGTATCCTAGATACGTAAGTTATATTGTTCCTCAATCATGGTAGTATTTTAGACCAGTGTTCTGATATTGCGCCCGTAGGTATGTGATGTTATGTAACGTGGATTGTTTGCTTAAATTGCAATCCATCAGTCAAGTGACTTAGCCAGTAGAGTCGCCATATCTCTACTTGATCCGGTGGCACCTCCACCAACACTATGTCTCAATGATATAGACTTGGTCAACAAGCGCGATGGTGTAGTTATTGTTGTCTATCAGAGAGTTACCACAGCATTTTTTAGCTCATTATCATAGAACAAAGATAATATCTCGCTGAAATATTGATAAACCTATAAATTTTGTATTAAATATCACATCTGAAAGATGTTAACATCTGTAGAACATTCCAATAGATGAATGATTGTCAATAAACTGATATAATGACCAATTATATAAGATGTCTCCTTTGTTATTTCAAGGCAGTGATGCCCATACGCCCATTGACTATTCTCAGGGTTTCTAGTAGTGCAAATGATTCTGAGTGCAGGTGAAAGGCATTACTGTGGGTTAGTACTATCCAGCCCCCGTGCACTGGCCCAGCTCAGCACAGTGTACACTGTTGTGGTATTGAGAAGTTACCCCCCTACTACAGTTCTCCTGAGGATCATGAATCTCACGCGGACTCGTAAGGTGTATGTCGACGAAGAACAGATGTGCTGGCTTCCTCTCTGATATCTATGCGGTGTCCCCAGGTGGGTAATGTCTCCCAAACCTGAAAAACTATCAATAGATTTGATGAGCTGGGGATCTATTATGGCTCGGCCATCATGGGTGGCCTGAAATCCAAGATCTAGCCTATAAGGCGCCTTGGCCCGTGTGACTGTGTTACTACCCATTAAATGCACTCCACAGCCTTATGGCAGCTGCATGCTTTTCAACCCCCCTCCACATCGTCCGTGTCACAAGGCTGCATTCCCGTTGTCCTCGAATGGGGTCTGCTGGATCCGTAAGTCTCCTGCAGTGGTCTATATGACAGCCCCGTATTCGTTATTGATCGAGGGGCTGGACTGTCCTTCCTTATTCTTTCGTGCCACATCACTTGCCCTGTTTATAAATCATATGGTCAGCATCCAGCTTGTATCCATGACACGGACCATGTGGATGTAGCTCCGCCCCGGCGTGTTGATGTCTCCACTCTTTCCGCTTTTCGTGGATGCATTGGTTCTCACTGCTACAGCAAGGTAGATTGGACAGTACAATTGAATGGATTGCTCTTGTGAGTTCGGTGTAATTCATTCGGGTCGTACATTTCGTATCTTGTGAGATATCTGGACCGTGTCATTACAGTCTAGCGATTGACAACTTCGGGGTCGTCCTTGTTCTCATAGACGCAACCGTTCCAAGTCGTATCACGCGGCTAAGGAGAAATTCCATGCTTTCAACCATGGATGGACGGACTCCTGTGTGTAGTCGTAAACTACACGAGTTACTTGATGCTCGGCAGGGAGTTGGGGTGGACATGGTGATGACAGCTTTGGGCATCATACAATTCGGGAATATATGACTTGGGTGCGGATTACTGCGCGGGCGGGACCTGATACCCGAGGTATGGAGTGGCACATGTTTGACCAATCAAATATCCGGGTTCAATCATAACCGGAGATCAAGAGATCTAGCCTTAGACATTATACGCGAACCTCGACGTGTCACACGAGGAGTAGGAGTATTGCAGACCAAAGTGACGTCCTATTGCCGAAACTACTATGTCAGTGTTTCCTCGACTGCGCAAGGCTCGTAGAGGGTACTGGTTCCTAGTGGATGACATTACTATGCTCCAAAGCATAAGATATGATCAGGAAGAATGATGAGTCTTACGTGGTACTTGTAAGGCGGATTAAGTAAAATGGATACATTCTTGTCTCCGTGCTTTCGAGGAGGTGCATAGTCGAGCAGTAGCCACAGATCGACTACATTCATGGACAAAGCGCTGCACGTGGTCTATCACCTGACTACGAATCCGGGGCTATTTTTATCGCGTTTGCGGCGTCAAATCAGCCTTACAAGCCTCCACAACTTCCGGTGGGTTCAACGCCATCGACTTTCCATCAATCCTTAGAAGAGAAGCCAACAAAACAGATGCTATGCCACAGATCCACCTGGATAGCAGATGAAGCGGTGAATGCATCCCAACAACAGGGCAAAGATGACTTCGACTTGTATGTGCAACCTTGTCCGACGCCGTCTGTCCGTTTTCTGGAGCCTACTTACAACCCAAAAATAATGGAATCAATGAAGCTGAATAGGGTGGACGATAATGTAAACACATTATGCTACGGGGCGTGACTTGGATGCTAGTGACTCAAGTCTTAGTGCGTTTGTATTTTCCTCAATTCGATCATTCGGGTCCAATGTGTATCGGATCATCTGCCGCGTTCCTTGAAAAAGCCGCTTAAGATTAGGCCGAAACCGATATCTCGAACCAGGCCAACGGACGTACAGATAATGCGTATACAGCCACCGCCATCCGATTTGGCGCATGTCGGGCGATCCCTTGTCAGTCATCGAGCGATCTGTGTCATCGGCGATTCGACCATTGGATCGTGCATTGAAGGGTGGGAATCTGACATTCGGCTTTTGCTTGCGCTATTTCTGGCTAGTGCCAACGAAGAACCAACAGCGGGCTGCGGGAATGCCCCAAAATACTTGAGACATGGGATCTCGATGTGTTGGTCTGACAGCGACGAGTTGATGCGTTCATCAGAGTGCGGCTGCGTCTGTTGCCAGTGAGCGATTAGCCCTGCTATACGGGGTCGGAACTCGGAACGAACGTGGTGGAGGCGCATATGGATCGCCTAATGCCCGTTCGGGGGTAAGAACGAGCCATGAGCGGAAGAAGTGTTGAGGTATCACCTCCGACCGTACGAAAATGGCAGTCTCCCAACGCGCGAGCGTGATAGTTCCATCTTGGCGACGCCAACTTTCAAGGCAGGACACCCAGAGATTCGCTGGGCGGTGGCTGCGCCCCACCTGCAGGGCGATGATCTTACTTTGGGGTCGCACTACGGAAAGTGTTCCTTGGCTGGACGTCCTTACTGGGGCGCAATGCCTTGCGTCCCATATTTAGACCATACCGGCTCTGTTTAGGGAAACATAAATAAGTCCGCAGCTGGCACGGTGGATATGTCCGCATCTCAAGACATTTAATTCTCCATCTCTCCACACACCTATCTCACCCCCGCAACGCGATAACCTCTCCCGAATCACGACATTATCTATTAATTCCGACAATAATCATAATGTTTTCCCGCTTCCCTCTGTTCACCGCAGCGGCAGGTCTTCTGTCGGTGGCTGCTGCTCTCCCCGCCTACTCGGGTTCCTCATTGAGTGCCCGCGATGACACCCAGTGCCCCGTCGGCACCGCCTACTACGTCTGCTACATCAATGACTTCCGAGGCTGTTGCTCGGTTGACCCTTGCGCCATGAAGGACGGGTGCCCGGATACCAAACCACAACCTGAGGAACCCGAGATCTGTCAGCCCGGAAAGAAGACCCAGGTCTTCCAGCCCCAGATGAAGACCCTGCAGGAGGGCAAGCCACCCGTCTCGACCCCGAATTTCCACATCCTGAAGTCGGCGACCGAAGAACAGCAGCAAACCATGGCCTTCGACTTGCCCCAGGAAGCCAAAGAATGCACGCTCACATGGGTCGTGCCCGAAAAGAGCAAGCGGACGTTCCGGGCTGGCAGCAACGCCCTGGTGGATGTGTACAGCGTGGGCGACAACTCGGAGAGAGTCGGACAGGCGGAATTCTCATTCTGGCCGGACTCGGAGGAAGGCCACGAGGCGTTGGTGGGCAGCATGGACTGCCAGCAGGCACGGAATCTCCGGGTGGAGCTGGTGAAGAATGACGAGGTCTACATCGAGCAGAACAGCTACACCGGATGGGCGATCGAATATACTTGCTGAGGGAGATGCGAGCGACGTAATGAGTGACGACGTACTAATCTGGTGCCTGTTCCGCAGCCTAATGGGTTCGGATGACGATTCATGTAATCTTTTTTGATGATCATTCTTTTGTATCTAGGGATTTTTAATTTTCTTTCTTTCTTTTCTTTTAATATCGTTCGAGTTCAACACTCGCTTCATAGCAATATTCATTACAATCTGCTTTTTGGTTGATCTGCACCTTCTCGTGGATTTACGTGCCCTTTAACATCCTGTTGCCTACTACATTGGACATCAGGACCAGCGGGTCCGTTGCCGGGCCTGCTACTGTGGGGAGTAGCACTGCATATGCTTCAGTAGATGCAACACTGCCAGTCGCAAGGGGCGATCCACTCTAGCAGAAGGTTAGCACAACTTGGCTTTGAGTATGAAGCGCCACCAAATCCACAGATGCATGACAAGAGTGTTCTTAGTACACAGTCCGAAGCTGACGTAGTGAAATTTGTGGTCTACTGATGTTTATTTTGTTCTCAATTTGATCTGTGTTAACTTGTTATTGTTATTCTTTTGTTCACAGGGGATCTGTCACTAGTAAAGAAACCCCTGAGTCAGCAACAAGTCACTTGGATTATCATCTTGAGGTATTTACAGTGGGAGGGTGAGACATGCAATGGGCTAACATCCACTGACTTGCAATTTTTCCCACATAAACTTTTTGTTGATTTTTCAAGTTCATTGCAATACTGCAACTACTCGCAGTCTTTTCATAGACCCATGACTCTTGATTTTATCAAAATCTTGACCATTCTCATTAGTTCTCCCACATTTCCCTTCCCCAAGACTTCAATGCTTGAGTTCCTGAAGGAAACAATTCCACTAGCTTTGCTGGACCATTCTGAAACCCATACAGTCATACCAAATCAATGCGAGACAAGCAAGGGATGTATCTACCGTCTTTGTCGCCCTGTCACGGAAATATGACCATGCATATCACTCGGACTACTTGTAGTGAATGCCTACGGCCGGGAATTATGTCTAGCAGCGCGCCAGCATTGACACCTCGAGATGCCTTTTTGCGTGTTGCATATGTCCTCCGAGATTTGTTAGTTTGGTCTTCTGCTTGAAAATGGAAACATATATCTCCATATTTCCAATGCAGGTATCAACATATTCATCCGGACCAAATACCGATTCTGTATTTTGTTGCAGTGGATGTCATTTCCCCTCCAGTGGAATTGTTCAGAAGGCTCTTCAGGTAAAAGTCGATTAATCGGATGTATGTCACCATACCATAGCAATCTACCTAAAAGGACAGGGAAGTGTGAGTGGGAAAGATGTCCTGCAAAGTTATTCCCACCGCCGTGATCGCTTTGCTCCCTCCCTCGGCCACGCTGGACAGTGGACCCCGGATTCCTCATATCATTGACCACCACTATCAATTACTTTTTGTACGCTCGCTACACTTGTATTAACACCCAGACCCGACACGGTGCTGCATAATGTCGACCGTGGGGGATCGCGGCCACTGCCCAAGTTGGAATCTATCAACGGGACAGTGCACACTTCTGTCTCGAAGAGAGGATACCAGCTTAGTATCCCTACCTGTGCAAGTCATTCAATAGCGACATCCAGGATGCTCCTGGGTGATTGTATTGGAATGGTCATGTCAACCGCAGCAATCCTCCTGAGCTTGATCGCTTTGTTGTTGCTAACAGGCTGGGTGAAATTTACGGTTCAACCACCATGCCTGCGATGCCATTTTTGAACCCTTATCAGTGACTCAGGCTACACTGTTTGAGATTTGGTGGCACACAGGCTATTATCTCTAGCCCCGCGGTGCGTCCTGATCTGTGGCTCTATAACTCGATGACCCGGTCTCCCTCTCGCATAATGAAGGCAGCTCGCTGTTGGCGAGCTCAAAACATGGTGGACGATGTCCCTGGAATATAACCAGAAACGTTACACCTTCCATATAAACGAGTTCTTGAAAATTCTATCCATTAGTCACCTTTTCAGTGTCCTCAGCTGGCCCCTAGTTGAAGGTCCCGGCTAATCTCATAAAGGGCAACCCATCAACACATGAGGTCGTCATCTTTCAGATACGGCTTTCTCTCGACATACAGGATCACTTCATATGACTTGACGAGGATGAAACGCACACATCGCATGACCCTGGGCTTGTGGTAAAACCCAATGGCTTTTTGGGGCCGATGCACGGTTCTGTCCGGCAATATCGCTGGCTTCACTGGACCTTCGCTCCTTGTTTCATTTCCTGGTTCTACCTAATACGCCGAAGCGGAGGGCCGAAACCAATGGTTTTTTACAAGACCAGTCTGACATGAAGATATCAATAGCCCCCAGACGTAAATAACATAGACAACAGAAGTGTATTTCTATAAGTAGTTGGTTTCGCCAAAGCTCCAACTCCGGGCGCACCAAATATCATTCCAACCCCTGGATGCTTCTTGTAAACGGTGATTTGGGACCATTAAATTGCGAAACACAGCTAGAAGAGTACGCATGAGCTCTGCTGGCAGTTGGTGTGACTTTCCCACGATTGGACTTGGGCTTCCCCATCCCACGGTCACTTGAAAGATAGTACGGAATCCAGCTTCGCTCTAGGATTTTCCAGGTTGTTGGTACTTTGGCGCAATTCCAAGGAGACTTTAGGTTTGGTCCCTGGTCTATGGACATAAAACAAGAGCAGAAGCAATAAATGCTAGCTGGCATACCGAATGGCGAATTCGTGTTGAAAGTCTCTGCGCAAGAACCAATGACAGCATGTCGTAGATAGTATTTAGCATTGTCTTCCGGCCATGGTGCATTTTTTGCCTTTTTATCATATTCATCTTTCCCCCGGGTGGCCGTTATCAATAAGGGATGTTGAACAAATATGTCAATGATCAGCTTCTGGAGGTCAAACATTGTTGAGAGCCAAGAGGTGATTCATGTACTAGGCCGTCCTTGATGTTGAGATGTTGTGGGTGATGCGCAGCTGAATATCATCGCCCCCTACCCTGATCAAGTGTAACCAGGCAGGTCATCCCATGGCCTCGAGTTGAGATCCACGACTCGGACCCGAAGAAACGGATCCATCATTATGGATTGCTATGCCAAGACCGATCACCGCTAGAGACCAATTGTATAGTCTGTTGTAGGCTTTATGTTCTCTCATGGTCACCCTGTGTAGCAACAACCAGGAGTTCATACGGCGCCAGTCCAACATCCACTGGGAAGCTCAAATCGGAAAACGAAGATTGAGAGAAGGATGGTTCATAATCTGCCCAATCTGCACGCGGCCCGAGCCACAGTATCATCTCGACAGTTTGATCACCATACATATGGATGTACCTTGATATTAATTTCGGGTCGCGTGGGTAAACAAACATCCAGGCTGCGGCATGCTGCGCGCCCGGATAGACGCCCCAACCCCCGTTGACAACATGCATCCGCTCTTCCGCAATATATCGATTGATGGAGGACTCAACCTCCACGCCCTCCACGGATACTTCCGGGTGGGCATACATTACAAGCCCTTCAAGTAGACCGCATCCACTACCGACTGAGATGGTGAACGCGGGTTGTTTGGGGAGGATTGAGGTCATGTAAGTGAGTAACCTGTTGGAGATAGCCAAGCAGCAGCCTGGAAGTAGTTTTGGCGAGGCATTGAGCTCAGTATAGAGCCCGAAAAGCTCCATGATGCAAGGGGCCAGAGTCGTCAACCGGTAAGCAAAGACGCGCTAGTTAGAATATGTTCAGTTCGCACCCGCCGGAAACTAAAAGCTGTGGATGGAGAGACCCAGATGGGTTATTATTGTTCCGCTTTACGTCACTTTGAGAGTCCCCGTTACGTTGGCCAGTCTCCACAACTCCCCCGACGAGAGCGAATAGCAATATTCCTCCAGAATGCCTACAAAGGCAATTGATTTACCTTTTCAGTCCCCAGAGATTTTTGATCATCAGGATTTTGTTATGTACATCGTCTCGAGCGTTCACAGACTAATATCAGTTCGTTCCCTACTCCTTACTACGGTTGTTTGAACACACAAGTAGGAGATCTCGATTCAATTTAAACTGAGCACCTAGGTTGCTTTACTTCGCGGACCGAGCTAAAAAAGCAATGATCGTTCGCACAAACCATTAACACTATGAAAATACAGCACACTTACACTGACACTGGCAAGATTGCCACTTCGTAGTAACACCTACACATACTATCTCATAGTCCATCCTTGATCTGCTGGATCCGATACCTGATGTCACTTTGTGCCCACCCCAGAATGCCTCCATTTCCCATGGCACAGACCAAATGTGGGATGTGAAATTGTATCCACACACCGCCTGTCAGCGCAGGAGACGTCTCTCGAACAAATGTCAGGGCAGCCACCGTTCCCCCCGACCCCTTGGGTGGAGTGGTCCTGTAAATCTCCGCAGTGATGGCGTTGTCGATAAATTCCATCAAGGCCAGTTCATTCCCCACCGGGTGATTCACTCCGGTGATGAACAAGTACCGGATTGAATCGTCAGAGTACTGGGCAATGACATTAGGGTGTGTCAACCTATCAGACTTGGGAAACAAAGCAGCAGGGTCGGTGCCCTCTTCCCAAATAGTGATGTAGGAGAACATAGCTTTGGGTCATAGGTTTGTTAGTAGATGGTGTTATAGGATGTAGACGTGACTGGTATTTTCCGGAGTACTAGTGTTTCTCACGGCATACCGACAACGAATGTTATATACTACCGACTAAACAAAGAATTGTTTGGTCTTCAGGTAGATACGCCAGGCATGTTTGTAACTTCATACAGCCCATGGTCATTGTTAGATCAATTGGCATTGTTCTGCCCTTTGGGAAAGTTTCGCAAAATAAAGGATACGGTGTCCCACAACAGCACAACAGGGGTCCAGTATCGTGCGGCTGGATCCATAGTCAATGAAATATAACATTACAATGGATTGAATAATCCTATTTTGTTGGCAGACAATTATACGTGACATTAAGTCTGGAGATATCCCAGTAACGACTGACCTTTCAAAACAAAGTACGTTTATGGCACTATCCCAATGAAGACACCACTTAGAAGTCACATCGTCTAAAAGGAAACCAGGCTCCCTAGACCATGTTCTTTTCATTCTTCGAGCATCTAGCAGGACGATGCTCACATGGTTGGCATCCTAGGCAAACTGGTACCCCGAGGCCTTCTGAGGCGTACCAACCACGGCGCACCGGTTACAAACGTGTGTTGGGTAGATTAGGGGCAACAGATTGTATAGTATATGGGTGATAAAGTGGAAACTTTCTTATAGATATTGCTCGGTCATTGACCTATGTCAGATATATCACCAGATAACCCAGGCCCTGGTTTACCCTCAACTGGACCCCCTTTGTGACTGGCGATTGTCATGGGTTTCATTGACAGGAAGGCCCCACAAGAGCTCGCATCTGACCAACCGGGGAATCTCCCCGGTGCATCTATTGGTCTGGGTAAATTGGCCGATTCAGCCGATATCAATATATGCGGGGGCACACACCTGAACAATACGCGACACACGTTATAATGTCGCCGGGGAATCTCCCCATGCAGCTGACACTACGCTAAGCTTGTCATGGAAGAGAAATTCACTTTTTGAACCGCGTGTGTTCAATCTTCACGCCGTTAGTTATATTGTGGCGGCCTTATTGCGGGGTAGAATCCTGTGATGGTGGCGGCTCGAGTTCACAGAGCCAGCCTCTGCCAGAGCTGAGATTTTGCAACAATGGCCATTGCAATCATGAGCGCCGTCGAGGTATATTTATCGTCCATACATTCCGGCGGCGAGACTACTTCTCAGGTGTCGCTTTCAGATGAGCACCACAAGAGCCATCCTTGAACAATATGGTCGCAATCGCCAAGTCACGAGGAGAGAACGTCTCCGAGCCTGTTCTCGAGTCCCTTCTTGCCACTGATCGTACCCCGTGGTATCGAAAACCCAACCTCCGGGCATTGTATTTTCTCATGTTTCCCGCCTGCATGGGGATTGAAATTACCTCTGGCTTCGACTCCCAGATCATTAACACCGTTCAGATCGTTGGCACCTGGCAGAAATGTAGCCCACCCTTGAGTTTTCCAATATTGACCTTAGCTAAATCATTCAGTCTTCGGAAAGCCAACTGGCGAAGTCGAAAATGGTGTCCCGGTCTACGAAATTGAAGCGAATCTCAAGGGCTTTTTGGCCGCCGCGTACTCTCTCGGTGCTGTCTGTTCACTTCCCTTTGTTCCATGGGTGAACCAAAAGTTCGGTCGGCGATGGACGGTTATGTTTGGCTCCGGCATCAGTCTGGTCGGTGCATTGATTCAGGGTTTCTCAAACGGGAGTATGGTTACCTGGTCCCAGTGTTTTCGATTACACGTACTAAGACTGTGTAGCTGCGATGTATGTGGTGGCGCGTATCCTGCTCGGATTCGGCATTCCATTCTGCATTGTCGCCGGGTCCTCCCTGATCGGAGAGCTGGGCCATCCAAAGGAAAGACCTATTCTGACCTCATTGTTCAACTCATCATATTTCATCGGTCAGATTATAGCTGCCGCCGTTGGCCTGGGAACCGTGACTATCCCGTCTGACTGGGCTTGGAGGATTCCGTCGCTGTTGCAAATTGCTCCGGCTATGGTGCAGATCAGTACCGTCCTGTATAACTCCTTCACCTTCAATTTCCGCCATATCCACTGACGCTGTTTGTAGCTTCCTTCCGGAAAGCCCCAGGTACCTTATCAGCCGTGACCGTCGGGAGGAAGCCTTTGATATCTTGACAAAGTACCATGCCGAGGGAGACCGAGATTCGGTGTTCGTCAAAGCAGAGATGGCGCAGATTGAGCGAACAATCCAGATTGAACTCCAAGAGGCAAAACAGACATGGGGTGATATGTTTAAAACGGCGGGCATGCGGCGTCGTTTGTTTATTACTGCATTCCTGGGGCTATTCACGCAGTGGTCGGGAAACACGCTGACATCGTATGCTACTTTTCCAACCAATCGCCCTTTGGATCGCCAAAGGCGACATGGGAAATACCAGAGTGGAGGGACCAGGCTGACAAAGAGCATAGATACTACCTAAGCGATCTCCTCAGCATGGTCAACGTCAAGGATAGCGTGGTCAAGTCGAAGATCAATATTGGTATCGCTTGCTGGTCTCTTGTCAATGGTACAACCTTGGCCATTTTCGCCCCCCGTCTTAAGCGTCGGACGATGTATCTCACGTCCGCTGTGTCCTTACTCTGCGTCTATATTGCCTGGACCATCTCGATGGAACGCTTCTTGACTACTCAAGTCAAGGCCGCTGCGGTTTTGACCATTCTCTTCATCTTTCTATACTCACCCGCGTATAACCTGGGGTATAACGCACTCACATACAGTTCGTTGCTCAATTATCATCCGTCCATCATATCGATTGCCTGGTCTTTGCTGACTGTTCAAATCACAGCCTACCTTATCGAAATATTCCCATACTTTGGTAGGTCGCGCGGACTCTCCTGGTTCCAATTCTACGGCCGCGGGGCTACTTTCTTCGCCACGTACGTCAATCCAATCGGGCTAAAGCGAGTTGCCTGGAAGTGGCTGTTGGTGTATTGTTGTTGGTTGGTGTTCGAAGTGGTATTTATATACCTTTTCTTCCCCGAAACATCGGGCAGAACCTTGGAGGAGCTGTCATTCTGTGAGTCATTAGACATTTTCGCTCGCTATACTACGACAATGTTGTTAACCAATACTCAGTGTTCGAGAACCGAGACAAGGCCGATGAAATTGCTGCGGTCGTCCGCAAGGAGGTCGAGCATGGGACTGAGCATAAGCAGAGTGTAGCACATATCGAGGTTCGTGAGGAAAGGAATGTAGTGTAAAGACATACGAGAAGTGCTGCTATCGCAGTCGAGGGATATGTTATCATAGTACGGAGTAGCGGACAGGACATTGATGGCAATGAGACTTAGCAGTTAGCCCCGCAACCAGAAAAATACTACCCGGTACGTTCCATCCACTAGTAGACGTAATCGTTTCTTTCATGCAATGGATAGGCCTGATAAGTGATTGAACTGCAGCAGGCCCGCCTTACCGGAAGTTCAGCTAGGATTGATCATGCACGCTGTCAGGGTGGGGTCGGGGAGTCTCCCCGTTGTTGTTCTGGAACTTCGCCGGAGTGACTTCGACGTAGGGTGCCCACACTATAAATATAAGACATAAGCGGGCGGTGCGCAGCTGTCGATGGGCATTGACTGATATAGTACATTTTGACAGATTCATTATTGTGTCCCCTAAGTCAACCATGGCATTCGATGTCGAAACCGTCCTCTCCCAATTGACAGAGCAAGACAAGATTGCCCTTCTCTCGGGTACTTGTCCTCTAGCCCCGCCATTTTGTGCGATCCCTGACCTATAATACAGGAGCCGATTTTTGGCATACACACTCTATCCCCTCACACCAGGTTCCACCAATTCGTCTCACTGATGGCCCTAACGGAATCCGCGGAACCAAATTCTTTGCCGGCGTCCCAGCGGCCTGTCTCCCCTGCGGAACGGCACTGGCCGCAACATGGGATGCCCCTCTCCTCGAGAAGGCTGGGGTCCTCCTGGCCAAAGAATGTATCTCCAAGGGCGCACATTGCTGGCTGGGACCCACAGTCAACATCCCTCGATCTCCGCTGGGTGGCCGGGGGTTCGAGTCCTTTTCCGAAGACCCGCATCTCAGCGGCATCATTGCCTCGGCAATGATCCGAGGATGCGAGAGCAAGGGAATCGTTTCTGCCGTAAAGCACTTTGTGTGCAATGACCAGGAGCATGAGAGACGGGCTGTCGATGTCCTGGTCACCCCGCGGGCCTTGAGAGAGATTTATCTGAAGCCATTTCAGATCGTCGCCCGCGATGCGAGGCCAGGGGCACTCATGACAAGTTATAACAAGATTAACGGGAAGCACGTGGTGGAGGATGAGAAGATGTTGAATGGACTGTTGCGAACCGAGTGGGGATGGGATCCTCTGATCATCAGCGACTGGTATGGCACCTACTCCACCGTGGATTCATTGAATGCGGGAATGGATCTGGAGATGCCCGGGGTGTCGAGGTACCGCGGACGATACATTGAGTCGGCTTTACAGGCCCGATTGGTAAAGGCTTCGACGGTAGACGAGCGCGCGCGCAGGGTCTTGTCATTCGTGAATCGCATGTCAGAGGTCAGTGTGTCGAATGTCGAGAAGGGAAGGGACTACCCTGAAGACCGGGCATTGAATCGCGACGTGTGCGCCAGTTCGATCGTACTGTTGAAGAATGATGGTGGTCTCCTGCCTTTGAAGAAAGATGCGCAGACCATCGCCCTGATCGGATCTCACGTCATGGCGCCGTCTATATCGGGTGGAGGCAGTGCCTCCCTTCGCCCGTACTATGCCGTGTCACTGTACGAAGCTGTACGAGAGGCCGTTCCCAACGCAAAAATCATCTGCGAAACCGGCGCATATTCACACAAGATGATGCCGGTTATTGAGAGGTTGCTCAGCAATGCGGTCATTAATTTTTACAATTCTCCCGTGTCGGATGTCGGACGCGAATGTCTCCACACAGAGCCAGTCAGCACCACCGGTTTTCAATTTATGGACTTTCGCGCCCCAGGCCTGAATCGCGAGTGCTTTTGGGCGACATTGGTGGGCGATTTCACCCCTGACGCGACGGGGATCTGGGATTTCGGGCTGAGTGTGTTTGGAACAGCGAATCTCTATCTGGACGATGAGTTGGTTATAGACAATACTAGCCATCAGACGAAGGGAACGTCGTTCTTTGGCAAGGGCACCGTTGAGGAGCGTGGGTCCAAAACGCTGGAATCCGGGCGATCCTACAAAATACGACTGGAATTCGGTTCTGCCAACACTACAACAATGAAGACCGTGGGAATGGTGAACTTCGGCGGCGGTGCAGCCAATCTCGGAGCTTCACTACGCTTGACCCCCGACGATATGCTAAATTCTGCTGTGAATGCTGCCACTGAAGCGGACTATGCAATCGTCTGTACTGGGCTGAACCCGGACTGGGAATCGGAGGGATTCGATCGTGCATCCATGGATCTTCCCCCGGGGGTGGACAAACTCATATCCAGTGTACTTTCCGTGGCAAAGGATAAAACCGTCATCGTCAATCATTCCGGGACGCCCGTCACTATGTCATGGGAACCTCAAGCCCAGGCGATTATACAAGCCTGGTATGGGGGAAACGAAACCGGACATGGCGTGGCAGATGTCCTGTTCGGGAATCTCAGCCCCAGTGGAAAGCTGCCTCTCTCGTGGCCATCTGATGTGAGACACAATCCAAGCTATCTGAATTTTGGAAGTGTAGGAGGGCGGGTTCTCTACGGGGAAGATGTATACGTCGGGTATCGCTTCTACGACAAGACTCGATGTCCTCCTCTTTTCCCTTTCGGGCATGGGCTTTCCTATACCACATTTGAGATATCTCCAACCGTCGAGGTGGGCCCAGTGTCACATCATACCAGCCTACCAGCTGCGGTCCGCGTCTACGTCAAAAACACCGGAGACGTCCCTGGAGCTGAGGTTCTCCAACTCTACGTAGCGGTGCCACAGCCCGCAATAGGGCGACCAGACAAAGAGCTGCATGGGTTCCAAAAGACGTTCCTCCAGCCCGGTGAGGAGCGTGCTGTTGATATCACCATTGATGCCTACGCCACTAGTTTCTGGGACGATATTGAAGACAAGTGGAAAAGTGAGGCAGGGGAGTATGAGCTGCTGGTTGGAGTTTCGAGTCGAGAGATCGTTTCCAAGGGGAGTTTTATCCTGAGTCAGACAAGGTATTGGCAAGGCCTTTGATTGTAATGATTCTGGAATCTTCCAAAAATATCAAGTTCAGCCACAGGAAATTCAAGTCCGACGAGCGAAGTCGAGGTTGGTGATTGGTGGAATAGCGCGTAGTCTCCAAGCCACATTTCACCGGACCAAAAACGAGCACATCCTTTCCCCGCACAATCTGGTCTCCCGAAGGTCTGACCCTCACGATGGACACCTTAACTGGAACAAAAAGACATACCCGCGTGCTGACGGCGTGCGAGGCTTGTCGGCTCAGTAAGACTCGATGTGACTCGGCGCGGCCGGTTTGCGATAAATGTGCCAAGCGAGGAGTGCCCTGTGTGTATCCAGAGACGGATCCTCTATCCGTGTAAGACCTATCAATACAGTGCTGAGCACATGATCAATTGTGAGTTACTGACCTTGGGATAGCATAGAATCATGGAGTTCCAAAATCCTGAAAGCTGTTGAGCGCCAGGAGCGTCGTCTGGAAGACCACCTGCGGTCTCTGGCACCCTGGGACAGCGAAAGTCCCGAGTCAATATCGAGAAATGACACGTTGAAAACACCGATTACAGGATCAGACATGATCCTTAGCTGGCCTATATTTCCCCCGGAGAAGCCTGTACCGACCTTTCCACCCACTGCATTTGCGGAGAAGCATGACCCGTATCTCCCAGGTAAGCATTACATGTGGGCTCTCTTTTGTTGCTAACTTCGGATTTATGTAGATATCCCGAATATTACCCCCCATCGCATATGTGAACTACGCCTAATATTCATGACCCGAATCCGCACCAAGAATCCCATTGTTGATGCCGACCAGTTAGATGAGTGTATCGAGCGTGTACTAGAAAGCGGATTCGACTGGTCTGTATCTTCCTGCCTGGCCCTTCTGGTCTTTGCTCTGGCCGCGATATGGGGCAATTATCCGGAACCTGATGCGCGAGAGTCGGCCCCTGGATGCCTAACGATGGAAGTGCCAAAGCACCGCATAGAGGAATCCATAGGATTTTTTTCTATGGCACGGAAAAGGATGTCATCAGCGTATCTAGACGGGTCGGTCGTGGGCATTCAGTGCTTCTGTCTGTTTGGGTAAGCTTTTCCAACACGACGTTTCCCAGCATCTAACGAGACATTGACAGGATGTGGTATCAATACAACATCGAACCTATTGCAGGATGGAAAGCATTTCGAACGGCGTCAATGTTGTGGCAAACATATCACTTGAGGCATCGTGATGGGTCCATTGCCCGATCGGAACAAGAAGAAAGTAATTATTCGGATGCTTTTCCCCTGCTACCTGCGCGGGCATTGACGTAAGCCAGGCTTGGAACAACGGCTATACTGGACCTGCCTCAAATCTGAATGGTAACAATCTGTTGATTCCCAAACCACTCAGTTTCTAACACGACTCGCAGCGAAATCCGTTACGAATTGACCGATCTTCCACCTTGCGATCTGTCTTTGACGGACTACCCGTTCTCATTGCCCAATTTTCCCAACCACGAGGCCGCCTCCCCAGGGCCACCGGACCATGAGACTCTTTCCTCATACTACTACTTGGCGGAAATCTCCCTCCGTCGACTTCTAAATCGTGTGCGCCACGCGGTTACTGTCCTGAGTCCCTCCATTAGTCGGTCAGGAATCCTCCAACTATCAGGCACGCTACACGACCTAGACTACCAGCTCCAGCAGTGGGTCGATTGCCTCCCCCCCGCATTACACTTCAACAAACCCCTTCTCCTAAAGCCCCCCAGTCACGAACCGGAATTGATGAAGCTGGCGCGTGAGCGCTACGTCGAAGTCCGCGAACTCCTCTGCCGCGCGTACCTGTATCTCTGCATTCATGTACCACTTGATCAGGATCTGCTCGGCCCAGTTGGAGAAAAGGCAAGTGAGGCCCTACAGCTATCGGTGTACCGAATCGAAACCGAGCTACCGTTCTTTCGACATCCGGGGTCGTGGGGAGCATGTCGGGTTCGGTTCAACCACGCGCTCTGTCTGATCGCGGCTTGGAGGGCAAAACGGCAGGGTGCGGTGGGTATGGCGAATGTCAGTTTGCCAGATGAGTGGGCAACATGTGTGAGGGTAGTTATCGAGCGGTTGCGGGTCTGGGAAGCGGAGGGGGCGGGAATTCGTGGGCTGCGACTTTTGCTCGATTGGTTGATGGGCTTATAATTTCGAAGATATATTGCATCCTACGGGAACATCATTGGCTCCAAGGCGTATGTAGGACATGTGCCACTGTGTAGAATCGCGCAAGTAATCATCTGTAATTAGTCTAGTAGGGCATTAGTCAACACTTCACAATACATACTCTAATTGGAACTATATCAACCCATACACCTCCTACCCATGAGCACTGGAATCGATCTATACTCTGGGCATCTGCTAGCTGCTTCCCTTGTATTACCATCTCGTTCGTGGTTGCTGTTTGTCCAAAGGGGCAAATGGCCAGGTCCAGTCCCTGGAAACTCGAAACACGGTAGCAGGGTTGAGGGATGGGGTTCTGAGCATAGTTCTCCATCGGGGGAAATCAGAAACCTTAATAGTAACAGGTCTCGACTTACAAACTTTCCCCAAACTCTACGGCAGGGATATCCGATATATCACGCACTCTGCGTGAATATACTCGCAGCTGTGATCATCCTTCCTAGAGTAAAATACCAACTCCGTGACAATGCCAACATGGAAAAGGTATACAAAGGTGTAAATTGATATCTTGCGGCTAGATCCAGTTCATGTCACTCTTCTTGGAGTGATGTCTATAATTCAGCCTAAGTTTCTAATTCTTTATTCTATTATTTTGCTATGATTTATACAGTTTTGAAGTACTGTGCACAATCTCATCACTTTATCAATATCATTGCAAGACTAAACACACTCGTGTGCAACCTCTTTCCTAAATCTGTAACTATCCCCCCACTAGCAGCCAATGGCTTATATTCCGTACCATGAATCCTCGACCACTTATGAAGAGATTTTCACGGAGTCATTCACTAGGAATTGGAGGCAGATGGCCCGTGACCCTATAGTTGAAGGGATTAAAGCAACCTTCCTACCGTGCTTTTCGTTCTTTCTCTTGTTCTCATTCCTTTTCACAGCTTGTTCTGACTCTTCCTTACGGCAATTGATCCTTTCATATTCATCTTGAATTGCTTCCTTAATCTAAAAGGTTTTCACTACTATTTGATCATATTATCAAACAACACCAGGCCGCTCATCATGATGCCCATCCTTCTCCTCATCTTGTTCCTCTTGCCGGCTGTGTTCGCACTTCCAGCCAGCCCCATCAATGAGGACTCGTATGGTAAGTTATCTCCCTTCAGAACTCATGATGTGTCAAGATGCCAGCTGCAGTCATTTGTCTATCCAACACGACACATCTTGCTGCCAACACCTTTGATGCCCCAGACAACTAACGATATCAAGACTTAGACGCCTCAACCCACGCCGTCACCAACACATCGGAGGGCATCTGGCAGCCCCCCCTTGGCATCGGCTGGGAAATCGTGCTCCTCGCTCCTCCGACCACCTACGACGACAAGATCCCCGTATATGACATTGACGTATGGGACAACCCGAAGGAGACAGTGGACAGTCGGCATGCCAAGAAGCAGAAGGTGGTGTGTTACTTTTCAGCCGGTACCTGGGAGAGCTGGCGCCCCGATGCCGGCCAATTCCCAGACGCGGTGCTTGGCAATAAGCTTGGGAGATGGTCGCGGGGCCAAAATGTCGAACGATGGCTGGACATCCGGGCTGACGTCGTCCGCGCTGCGATGAGTGCTCGTATCGCCAAAGCGCATGAGCAAGGATGCGACGCTGTCGACCCGGACAACGTGGACATCCACGACAACAACAACGGGCTTTCGCTGAGCGCGGACGATTCCCTGAATTACGTCCAGTGGCTGATTGCTGAGTCCCACAGCCGCGGGATGGCATTCGGGCTCAAGAACGCACCAGACCTCCTCCCCTCCGTCATGGCCAACGTCCAGTTTGCTGTGAACGAGGAGTGCGTGCAGAAGGGGGATTGTCTCCTCTATAAGAAGTTCGTCGCCGCCGGGAAACCGGTACTCCATATCGAGTACCCCAAGGGCGACGACATAAACAACGACCCTGTGCCCGATGAGCAAATGGCGGCAGCTTGCGCGTTCATGCGATCCCACCGGTTCTCTACGCTCATCAAGAATATGGACCTTGATGAGTGGGTTCAGCATTGTCAGACCGGTGGGAGTAGCGGCGGAAACACCACGCTGTCTTGGGGGTACAGGGTCAACGGGGGTACATTGGCGTTGGCGTGATGGGTGTTGGTTGTCTGCTCGGTTTTGGTGTGGCGTTCCTATATGATGTTTTGTCTTTTTTTCTTAGGTAATTTATTCTCTCATTAGGCCAGTCCACGCTCTGCGTATATTTTCTGTAGGTCGAACCATGCTCTCGGTGTAGCCTTCGAGGTTGCACGGCATAACAGTCCACCGAGGCTTGGTCATGTAAGAAATCATTGTAGTTTCAACTACATGTACCGAACGTAGGACTAACGCCTGTTCATCCAGGCCAATAATCAAAATGATGTCGACTAGTAGTAACATCAGTCCTAGAAGAAATTTCGAATAAAGTCGGTCAAGCCCTGCAGCCTCTGTACGATTCCCAACCGTCCCGCCATCTGATGGTCCACCAGCCCTAGGGCAGCAATAAAAGCTAAGATTTGAAAAAATCGAACCGGTAGGCGGAGCAGACCTCCCTGGCGTGCAATACGCCGCTCATCATCTAGTGTCCAACCCCGCCGAATACCCAGGTTTTGGCGCACGCCTATCCACTTGATACGATCGACGGAATATGGCGGGCGCAGGAAAGAAGTCAGCTTGCCAAAGAGTGGGACTGGTCGTGCAATCGTGCGCAAGTGGGTAAAGGCCTGGAATCCATGCTTTCCATGGTAGTATCCATGTCCTGAGTCACCGACCCCGCCGAACGGGGCGCTAGGAACAGAGGAGTGGATGATGGTGCCGTTTACAGTGACGCCGCCGGAAATCGTAGATGAAATCACTTGGTTTGTTAGCTTTTTCTACTGGGTGGCGCAATAGATCTTACCGTGGCTGATTTCCCGTTGGTTCTTGCTGAAGATGTAGATGGCCAGCGGGCGGGGTAGACTAGGGTAGTAAGTATCTCGTACGGTTGGAATATGGTGCAGGAGATAGCATACTCGTTGATGGCGGTGACAGCCTCCTCGGTAGATGCTGTCAGAACTGGACAGATGGTTCCAAACAACTCCTCAGATAGAAGTGAGTCATCCATCGTAACGCCAGAGACAACTGACGGGGCGATCCGATTTTTTGACGCTTCCAAGGTCCCCCCACACTCTATCTTGCCCTGGGTCTTCTCAATCAGACCCTTCAGTCGCTCATAATTCTTCTGGTTGACGATGTGTGTCATCTCGTCAGCCCCGTTTTTCGCGTACTCAGCGAAGTAGAACGCCATCCGCTCGATGAGCTTCGCCTGGATATCCGGATGGGCAAACACATGATTGACAGAGAGACATATCTGCCCGGAGTTGAGGTACTTGGCCCAGGCAATATCACGAGCAGCAGCATCCACGTCTGCGGATTTGGTCACGATGGCCGGGCACTGGCCACCAAGTTCGAGAACCGTGGGTGTAAGGTGTCTGGCTGCAGCACGGGCGACATGGCGAGCAACGCCGACAGATCCCGTGAAGAAAATGTGGTCAAACTTGCGTTCCAGAAGTGCGGTTGTCTCTGCAGGGCCTCCAGTCACGATCCGGACCGCGGAGGGGTCCATATACTTGGGGATCAGCTCGACCAGCAACGCCTGACAGGCCAGGGTAACCTCGGAGGGTTTGATGAGGACAGCACATCCAGCAGCAATAGCAGCAACCATGGGCTGCAGGACCAGGGAGACGGGGAAGTTCCACGGCCCTATGATGAGGGCGACGCCAAGTGGCTCAGGCCTCACGCAAGGCCGCAGCAACGCTTTCATAACCATATTAGCATCGACGGGCTGATCTGCGGCCCAGTTGTCGATGTTCTTGAGGTGGTCAACCACGTCAGTCTTGACGGTCATACAGTCGGCGAAGGTAGTCTCGAAGGCATGACGATTCATGTCCTTGTTGAGGGCATCGATGATGCGTTGCTGGTTGTCTTCCACGAGCCACCAGACCTGCTTCAGCTGCCACTTCCGCCAGGCCAGCTCCTTGGTACGCCCGCTGCGAAAGGTTGTCTGCAGAGTCTTATAAGCCAGATCGACCTCTGGGATAGGGGTATAGGCCTCCATTGTGAAAATGTTGATGATTGAGGAGGGGCCAGGTCTGAAAGAATAGGTTTGAAAGGGTAGGTCTGAAGGGGTAGGTCTGAAGGGGTGCGGTGGCTATTGTTGACACAGAGACACAGAGGTCCGCAGCAAACAGTGTCCGTGATACAAAGCGGCATGCAAATAAGCCATGGGTCCAGCTTCCCCGCACGTTAAGCCCAGCAGGACTTGCATTATTTACAGGGGTGTGATTGCGGCCTGCCGACTCGCTGTTGACTTTATGTATGTCGTCATACCTGTGCCCACTCTGACTATCCTTGACTCTGTATCCGCTATTGGCCTCTGGCCTGACTCAGTTTCTCTATTCAGCTACCGCATCAAGAACGCACGACATTTCGAGCTGGTACCTAGACTCCTAGCCAGTAGCCACTATCATGGCCATCAACCGAGCCTAGTCCGTAGTCTGTCCGAACCGTTGATCCACCTCGGTTGTGGGGCCGCGGGCCGCGGATGTCACAGGTCCGTCCTTGTCTACACAATCCAGTACTTCGATCTACTTTATGAGTCGGGGCATATGTCGTAAGACTATAAGTCAAAGCTACATCTTTATAACGCGAAGCAGGCCATGCAAGGATATCCTATCCAGAGGTATAATAAAATACCCACGGCATGAAAGTGCCCTGCCGCTCAACCTTCATGTGGACTGTAGAGTGGCAATGGCTGTATGCCGATTGCTGGCTAACCAATCACCAGCTGCCCATATAACCCAAGGCTAGCTAGACTTGTTTCATGAAGATTCTTGAGCCAACAAGCAAATGGAGTATATGTTAGGGCACGAGGAATCATGCTTCTGGTGTCACAATCTGCAGCCTGGGGCAGGAAATAGCTGGGCCTAGGCACGTGACATGCGCTGTTGGCATTTCTTATGCACGGTGTTATACATTTACATTATTCACCCGCTACTGTTGTACCTCACAAGAAATGAAGTACCAAAAATTGTATAACTAGGAATATATCTTCCCTTATCTTCAAATGATTAATACATGTAATACTATTTTCCCGAAGGTTCAAATTATATATATTTTTTTTTTTCTTTTTGCAAATTCAATAAAGAGATAATTAAAATCTGAGATACATTTGCTCTCTAGCGTCTGGAGTTAAAGAGGCGAGCTGGTGAGGACTGCCGGATATATATATTGGGCGGGAAGGGCAGGGTCTACAAAGAGCATACCACAAACTATTTGGAGCAACACACCACTCAAAAAGATAATCTTTACTCTGTCTAAATCGTTGATCATGAATCATAAAACTATATACAGATGCTCTGTTTATACAAAGCAGTCGTGATCAATGCGTCATCCCCCAGTCATCCGGGAGTTTCAAGTTCTTCGGCAGGCTGTACTGCCCACGACAAGTGCCAGGACTGTTGCAGTTTTGCAATCCACACCGCCCATATAACCGACAATAGCACTCGTCGGCCCGTGGACACGCCTGCTGGTTGAGACGCTCCAGGTCGATACCCGCCGACTCGGAGCCTTCATGAGCGATGAACAGAACGTGCCACAGGTAGGATAGGATGCGACCGGCGACCCGGTCGTCGCGCGGCGCCGCACCCCTGACGAATGGACGGTCGCCCGCCCCGTCCAGCAGCCACTGCCGCAGAGCGACATACTCATCCCGTGAATGCTGCCACACACTCTCCCGGGAGACCACAAACTGCGCGCAGCACTGCGATCGGAGGGTATTCGTACGGTCCAGCTGTACAGGCAGGGAGTCGCCCCCACCAAATAGCGTGGCCAGGGTAACGGGCAGGGCCTTGTCGGAGGCGGTGCGGGCGCTCCACGGCTCGATGACTGCCTGAAACGAGTTTTGCAGGCTACCTTGGGGCGCGACCGACGAGGGACAGGTGCTGACGCTCCAGTCACACCGCAGATTGTGGTACCCGGAGGGTTCGAGGGCGGCGGGAACGTTGAGGGCGGCAAGGAGTGCGGCGTTGTCGTAGTTGGGATCGTCGTTATGCCAGGCCCAGCGGGAGCCGTGAACGAAAACCATCCCTGCTGCTGGGAGATGGTCGTAGTTGTCGATGAGGAAGGTGAGGTAGGTCATGGCTTCGTGGCCGCGGTTCGCGGGGACTTGGAGCTGGTCGGAGCGTGGGTCGGCGGGTGCATCGACGGTGTAGACGCAGAGGTGGTATCGGGAGGCCAGGTTGTCGAGCCAGGAGGGATCGCCATCAGTAGACATACGCGATACCACCAAGGCCGGTTTTGTGGTCTTGGACAATCCCGGGCAGACGCCGCGCGATTCCGGTAGTGAGGCGGCGGGAGTACGATAGCGGATGTGGCGCCAGGAGAAGATCTTCTGGCCGTACGAGGGACGGTTGAGGAAGAGGAGAAAGCAAAGGATGACCGCAAAGACGGCCAGCTGGACCAGGGCTCGTTGTGCCTTGCGCATATTGGTCCGTATCGACGAAATAGCCAGACCCTGTCGCCAACAATAGCTGGACCCGGGGTAGTTCGAGAGAAGGCATGAGATGGCGCGGAATCACGGGATGCCGATCAATACAGGGTCATGAAATTGCAAAACCCGTATGTATTATCACGTGACCCAGCTCCTCCATGTGTAGTCTTTCGCTTCCATGACAGGGTCTACTGAGATACTGACGTGGTAATCCCGATGTAAGAGCTACAAAGTACTCCGTATTCAACTCTGTTTTTAACCTCAACAGCCTGCGCCTCTGAGTGCAACTCCTGCCAGCGTAAGTACCATCAGCTAACACGAGATTCGAAAATTGCGTGTAAAATAACTTTGAGAGCAATATCCTGATTGGACCCATTCCCGCCCCAGAGGCTTGGCACTGTCCCTTTCTGGTTAGCGTAGTCGCTTCAGACAGAATTGCAGCCTGAGGTTCTGAGAGCTTGAGGTTTGCGGAGTCTGGACAGTGGAGCATTCTGCCGTCATGTTCACTTCTCCAAAAGTTATAATTCCAATCAATGTTTCAATGTTCCATACTGTTATAGGAAGGACATCATAACAGTACTTTCCTCCAGAGGAAAGCGTCTCTATGAACTCCGAAGGCCTGCATCAGCTGTGCTTACTGCTTAGAAACAGGCAACGATCATGGCGAGCTTGCTTTTAGCCTGCATATCACTTTATAACCTGATAATAGACAATTACAGCCACAGTAAAAAGGTAACATCGCACTAATCAGTGGTCTTGGGTAATTCATCTTGTTTTTGGTTTACAACATTTGAAGACTCTGTGATGCATCCTCATTTAACAACCATTTGTTCGCGAATTGGCTGTCATCTGAGCCCATCAGCATGCTAGATGTAGATACAGTGACCGGGTTGCCTGTACTGTTCATATCAAAGCAAGTATCGACCACAAGTGACTCTGCATGGGTTCATGCCTGCGGATTTGTTCCCCCGTAGCTGAAAGCACTCGCGATAACCAAGCTTCTCCCTTCTCGTATCAGTTCTTCAAAGCTAGTAGCGGGCTAATCCTGTCCTGGATAGCACGACTCCACTCGACCTGTCACGACCCCGATTAGGGTCCAGGAATATGAGACATTGGACTTTGGGCCGAGAAAGAGCGGCACAGCCACACCGAGGATAGTATTGCGCCTGTGGCCAGTAGCGCGCGGCGGCGGTGTCGTTGGGTCGACCGATTCTGGCATCTGGTCTGCTCGGGGTGTAGAAAGGGGCAGGCCAACATGAGGCTGCTCAACGTCTACACTCTTAAGCTGGAGGAATTCCTCATCAGCGCGACGCCAGAGTACGCCATTCTCTCACATACGTGGGGAGATGACGAAGTCAGTTTCCAAAAATATGCAACGGCAGGATGGCCCCCCTGCCAATGGACGGGCAGGGTTTCGCAAAATTGCGTACAGCTGCACGCAGGCTGCCAAGGACGCTTTGGGATATGTGTGGATTGACACGTGCTGCATTGATAAAACGAACAGCACAGAGCTGTCGGAGGCGATCAACTCAATGTACAAGTTCTACTCTGGTGCGACCAAATGCTATGTCTACCTGGCCGATGTCCCGGGGGAGCATGGCTCCATCCCCTAGGACCAGGAGCCGACCCGGGACTTCTTGGGCGGGGCGTTTGCAAATTCCCGCTGGTGGACACGAGGATGGACGCTGCAGGAGCTGATCGCCCCGAAAGAGGTCATATTCTACGGCTCCACCTGGCGATTCCTGACCACTAAGCATGAGATGGCAAGTGTGATTTCCGCCATCACCGGAATCGACCGTCCGATCCTAGAGGGCGCGAGGGACACAGGGTTAGAGCTCGACGACGTCTGCGTGGCGCGGAAGCTGTCGTGGGCGGCCAAGCGACAGACGTCAAAAATCGAGGACCAGGCATACTGTCTCCTCGGTCTGTTCAAGGTCAACATGTCTCTTCTGTACGGCGAGGGGGCAGCCGCATTTACGCGGTTTCAGGCGGAGCTCATGAAGCAGTCGAACGACACGAGTCTTTTCGCCTGGGAGGGAGATATTGGCACGAGGGATGAGTCACTAATCCACTACCACAGCAACATGCTGGCGCCGTCGCCTGCGTACTTCGAAAAGGCCAATCGTATCCACCGGTGGCCACAACCACGAAGCGCCGAGTCATACACCACCACCAAAAAGGGCTTGCACATTACCCTCCCGGCATTGTACCTCCGCAAGGGGTACTGGCTCACAACGCTGGGATGCCGGTGCGACGATTGCCCCCCTGGGTCCTTGGCAATCACAGTCAAAGAGAATGCGGACGGCACCTCCGAGGTCCTCCACCTGTCCACGCGCCTGCGGACCGTGGAGTACAACGTTGAGAAAAAGGCCAAAAACCGGTCGTTCTTCATCGCTATGACCTGCGAGACGCAGGGGGGCTCGGTACGGCCTGGAGTGGGCACTACGGCATGCTATCTACGTATCCACCAGGGCCCAGGGCCCCTCCTCTCAATTGCAGACCCGCCAGACCGTCTAGGAAGATGGATCCGAACCCATCACTCGGGGGTTGTTCGGGACCGATCTGGATGGGCATCTGATGTGTATATTCTGTTTATCGACCCGGACCTCTGGGACTTGCGCAATTTCAAGGAAGGGTTCTGCCTAGACGTTGGCAGCGAGAGATTTGATATCGTGTGCGGGTGGTGGTCACGGCAAGAGCGTGTGAACGGGCCGATCAAGCTTAGCGGAGGGTCGGTGGAACTAGAAGGGGAGGATCGACCGTACGCCGTGACTTCTCGGAAGTTTCGACTCAGTCAATGGAAGCGGGTATCTGTCAAGTTGAGGTTTAAAACAGTCTATGGGGAGTCCTTCGTGGTCGTGGACGTTTCTGTCAAGAGCCATCACCCAAGAGATCTCCTACGGCGAGTAGGTGGGCATCTGGCGGCATATTTACACCGGCGTGGAGACACGCGCGATTCCTTGGTACCCCTTTGGCTTAAGTAGAACGATGACTGCCAGCACAAGGGTGGCCCACGTGGAAAGGAGCTGCTATAACTGTATATTACTTTCGGGTGGCTATAAGTATAAGTAGGTCAGGAGCCATTCATTTAATAATCTAATCATATGGGGTTACTTTCACGGTCTAGTAACGATGCCCTGTGGGCTAGATAGTAGATAAAATATAGTTATTAACTGTGAACCGGTGCATATATCAGTAGGAGCAAATTTTCGTCCCCATGTTTTCGTCGCTACTCACAGCGCGAGGATAGAGAAGGAAATAATAATCCAAGAATCTTCTAAACAGTGTGCAAAGTGGTTGACAGCTGGTTTTCTATATTGAATAAACATCAGGGGCGGAGACCTTACTCAGTAAGGACCGCGAGGCGGATCTGGCTCTTTGACTAGTTCGAGCTTAGCTTGGACATCAAACTGTACCTGAGAAACTCTACACCGTGCACTTTTTTGTCGCCAGGGGTCCTTGGTTTTCCTGTTGAATTGAGAAACATGCAATCAGCCGCCATCTCAAATATCTTGCAGAGCATTTCCCTACAGGTTGATTTTGACTTTTCACATTGTGCAACTATTAGGTGATCTGCTTCATGGCTCTAGGGACTGCCACCCCCATCAATAGTTTGACCGTTTTCATAGACCCTTTCATCATGGCAACTAGGCTGTTGTATGGACCTGACCATGGACAGTGGAGTCTATGAAACCCAGATCTCGTCTATACGATTTGAGGCTACAACAGGCTTTTTCAAATGTTTTGACGGCCTCTGTAACACGCGATGTCACAGAGATCAAATTTATTTGAGCATGGAGAGGACGCTATATAGAGTTGGCCGATAAGTGTTCATTGCTGGGGCGACATCTTCATATATCATGCCGCAGGATCAGACTAACTTAATACGATTCCATTCGCACCATTGCATCGTCATGAATGAATTAAATAAAGACAGTGATCATAGCACCATGATATATGCGTCACAAACCAACGGATCCTGGTTATCCCCCAACAATCCATTACTCCTGGGGCACATATGGATTGAGAACCACATCTGTGTTTTGGGTATTCTCAGAGCAGCACAATTCGTAACTCCCATCCCGGCTCTTGAGGCAGTTGTTGTCGAAATCCAAGTCGCCCCAGTTCCGAGGCCATTCGGCGACAAGCTTGCATGGGGGAGTCACCCTATCGTGCATCGTGTCCTCACCATCAAATCCAGCATAGATCGTAGCGGTGCTCTTCTCCTTGTTTTGATCCGCGACGTCTGGCAATCCTGTTAGTGTCCGCTGGAGGTCCATTTGGGAAGAGAACTTACTGTATGCTCCACCGGTACCCGTCGCGCATCGCTTGGAATCATTGATCACAATACAACCCTGTGCAACATTCTGTGGCCAAGGTAAGTGACTGCCTTGTGGCAATAGGGCCATGATGGAATCAACTCACGATGTTGGTGCCACTACTGGAATAGCCTTCGGAACTATCGCATGGCCACGACGGGTCGTTACGGTTGCCAGACGTGAGCTTGACCTCGATGCCATCTTCATATCGCCCTGTGCAAATGGGAAGATTGAAGAATCCGGCCATGCTCAGGTCGATATTTTCTTTGCCGAATTTGCCAATGATGTCGTCCATGTTGGGGCGGGGATATCCGTTTTTTTGGTTGTTGTTCTTCCATCCTGCGACGCTGCTCGCAACGATTTGCTCGAGCGTGATTCCACCCCAATGAGACCCGTCCAGCGTGGAGTGAACACCACCAGGCAGGGGGGCTAGCCCATAGTCCTTGTATTTCCTGTAATAGGCAGAAACCACATAATGAACCTTCCCATCATGGCAGACGTTGACGTCCACGGCGTCCTTCTGGGGGAGAGGATTGTGGAGTTCCTCTGGGAGGCTCTTGGTATTTTCATCACAGTCCCCGTCCGTTCGCCTGGTTGATGGTATTAGTTTTCTAATTCAATTGAAAAGCTTTCGATACACGGAAAGTCTGACCAGATAATTGGGCGCTGGTCCCCGGGGGCAACACTCCAGGCATAGGGGATCATCTGGCCGTATATGACACTCTTCATGTCTCCCATAGTCTTGTTCAGATTAAGGTTGTTGATTGGGTCGCCCTTCACGCCATGGTGGATGATATTATATAGTTGCTCGTTGCTGTCGTCTGAACCGGAGAATATGGACTGCAGATACTGAGACTCCAGGCCCTTCCAGGCGGCCATGGTTTGCCCTAGATAACCGGTGATCTTGTTCTGTACCTTCAGGCCCTCGATCGCCCTGTCTATAATTAGATTTTAAACACAGGAGAAAGGAGAAGGTTCAAGTTCAAAGAGGGACAGAGCTGCTTTAGTGTGACTTGAGACTCACGATTTCATATTAGTCTTGTAGAAGGCACCCGCGGAGGCTTGGCTGGCCATGATGAAGTCATATGCTACCGCTTTGGCTGCACTTTCCACGGCGCTCAAAGCTATGAGAGGGGGGAATTAGCTTGGGACTCTGTATCGGTGGGGCTGTTATCTTGCGACATACCGGCACTAAAGAACAGAGACTCCGCAAACATCATTACCAACATGATGGAGTCAAAGAGGTTCTTCTCGGCTTTGCTGTGGTCCTCCTCCTCTGGGGCAAATGTATCTCGGAACATTCCAGCCTCTGCCGTAAGGTCGGCTTCAAGGCTATCGATGCCTTGGTAATTCGAGCCGTGAAGCTGTCCGGGTATGTCAGCCTCATACTTAGTAGGAATTTACGACCGGAGATGCCAACGCCTACCTGGTGGATGGCCGCAAACCCATTCAGAATCACAGAACTGTTACACAGTTAGTCATTGCGAATTACCGAGACGGAAGGGTCCGACGGCTTGACTTACCCAGCAGGGATAATGTTGTTCTGACATTCAACGGGCATGGCGCAACGATTTTCGGTGGCGAAGTCATTGCAACGCATCCCGTCAGGTCCGTGGAGAAATTCGCTCACAAACTGGGGGAAGTCCGTTCTATTCGAATTTTGCTGGCGCCAGGAGGCAGTCGTAGTATTCCAGGCGCTATCGCCATTCGCAGCTTTCCAGTCTCCTGCCGCGTCGCCCTGGAGCTGTGCACACTGCATTGTTTTCCAGGAATCGGCCTCATCTGTAACGCCATTGGAATTCTGGGGCTGATTGTTGGTTTGAGACCCATTTGAATGTGTGTGCTGTGGGCGAGGGCCGCTTTGGCCTGGATAGCCAGCTGGCCCAGGATAAGGAGACCACCCAGACGCATGAGGAAGATATTAGAGAAGATGCAATGACCGAAAATGGACAGAAGTAAAACCTGATAGAATTTTGAAGCACATGAGAATGAAACCTGAAAGCCGTTGCGCGGTGGCTCGCTCGTTTATATACAAGCGTGAGATCAGCTATCTCCTCACAGACACCCCAGCCGATCCATATCTATGAGTACAGATGGTCTTCCATGACGATACCTTCGCCCAACTAACTTTCTCCCACAAATGGCTGAACATGTGCTCAACCGGCCCGGTGAACAGTCTCTGCGCCCTCCTGCAGGGGGCCGAGAGGCAGGGCTTTTGCCGGAATGGGGCGATGTAGATGGGGCCTGATAACTGCAGGTGTGTAAAACAAGGGAAATAAACCTGCAGATTCAGTACGCAGGCTTGTCCAGGCGGGGCGCCTCCTGCAGGATAACCTCTAGGGCTCGGACCACTCAGGAACGTCTCCGGAGAGAAAGGTATGACGTGGAGATTCCAGCCAAATAGCCCCCACAAGCCGAAAACGGTCCGGAATCCATTTAATGGGCCGTCAGAGGAAGGGGATATCAGGCCGGGGGTTGACTATGGCGTAGCCTGTTGGTGCATGTTACTATACCCATCGGTGACCCCACTGTCATCATGTTTCCTCAGGCATATCTCATCTATCTTCCCATTCGTGCTGCAGCTATTCTGATATGATAACGATGTCTGTACGGAACTCTTATTCTATCGTTCCCTCTCAAGGATCACCCTTCCACGGGAGAGTGGGGCACACAAGGTGTAGGCGCACAGTGCAGCTCATGGCAAGAATCAAACCTTGACCGAGGTCATCTTCCGGTCCCAAATGCTAAGAACTGATGTACAGGCTAAGGAGCGGATATGTTAGCTTCCTTTCGTGGTGATCGACCTGCGTAAGACACCGGGCCATTCGCTGATATATCCCTTCTACTAAGCTAAATCTTTATCAAACCATGACCGGTCCGGTCAACTTGACCAGCTCCATACTCAGATTATCTACGCTGGTCGGGCAGTAACGCCAGTCAAGACATCGAATGGGTCAACGGGATATCACCCTTGCCCCTTCGCTACAGGCAGGATCAATATCCGACACACCAGCGCCAGGTAGCCCCATCAAAGGCGACACCCAAGTGGCATCCGATGTCAGTACCAGTCACTCCACCAGTAAAGTGACACATTGCAGTGTTTGCACCGCCTGACTGTGGAGGACCAACTTGGCAGACGAAGACGTGTTGGGGCCGAAATATGGAGTCAGCGTTGTGGGGGCCGCGACAGTAACGCAGTTTGTTGGACAAACATGCCTTGGCCCGCTCAATGTTTACGGATTAGCCGCGTTCTACGGCACAGCTCCTGTGGCTCCTGCAAGGTTGAACTACCCAGCGCGGTCGACGAGCTGTGATGGGTTGGCGGTTTTCCGGGCTGGCTTATCGAATGAGGAAGAATCATTTTGGGGGTCGTTAAGAACGAAATTTCCGTCCCGTCTTCGAGACATGAATTGCTCTCTTGACACGGGGCTAAAACAGAAGGATTCAACTATCGTCTGAGCGGTAAATCTAATTTGGCAATCTCGACCAACGGGGAGAAAGAGGGATTTTAACAATGGCCTGGGGTGCGCCGAACGGCTGATGAAGGATGGCCGGTTAGGGTGGGGGTTGGATATGGGTAGGGGCGAGGCAGGACACAGAGAGACAAATACAGAGATTTGGAACTGTTCCTGGATTTTCATAAGGACCTTCCCCCCCTCAATGTGTTCCCCAGTACTTGAATGTTGATCATGTCACCAGAGGAGCCAATGCGGGAGCCCGTTGATCCCCACCGACATAGCCATCATTCCATGTGCGGAGTCTCCGGCTCCACTTAGCGTTCAGAAGTCTAGTTTTACTCTGTTATAGTTTTCGGTGATACGAAACCATACCTTTACCGTGTCCAGTTTGGATGGACATTTCCTGGTCAAGCGGGGTCTTCTGCTGCTGGCGGTTTTTCTCGATAGCTGAAACACATGAACCTACATCTGAACATTTCTTGTGGCTATGCAATGGAAACCCGGGTTATCACGTCAACCACATCCTCTGACCATGAGACCTGTTCTGGGTGTCACGGAATGGGTCGCGATTAGGACGCGTGAAGTATCACGATTTTACATGGACAAGGGTCAAGAACAAACAGCATATTAGATTGCCACATTCTTTCCCCTCAATGGGAAGGGCCTGCCGCCAAACCATATAAACCGCCCATGCACGCAACAGTGGCGCTGCATGAGGTGTTGGAGGATCAAAAAAATCGAAATCCATTATCAGCTCCTTAATTGGCAGGGAACGAGACAGGATCGCTTACAAGACGCCGAGTCATGGAATCCACTGTGGAGTCGGGCAACAACCATGCTATAGAGTGGAGACTATCTGGCGAACAGAAACAGGGAATAAAGCTTGTTCTACATGGTCCCCTGTAACAGAAGCATATTTGACTGAATAAGAAGGTCCAATTATGTTACTCATTGCCTCCTATGCATGGTCTTCAACGTGCGTAGCTTCGTTCATGAGCCCAATGCCAGCTGTATTCAGCATAATGTTGCTAATACTGCCATCGCTGACCAAATGGGTCACCAATCAAGATAATACATTACATTCGGTTATACGCTTCGCTTCCTGAAATTTCTGTTAGCTGGGGAGTGTCCTCTCTCATTTCATCGACAGGCATCAGGCACGTCCACGATCCCATTCAATATTACCGCCTGCAGAATACGCGGACGTCAGAGCCCTCTCTGTATACATACAAAACACTATCCAACTCACAATTAGATGGCACTGGTCGGAGAGGCAACAGATGAGAGTCCAACGGTAATAGGACATGGACAACCTTCCAATTCAATACAGCAACCATTTCGCTCTCCGGGCTTTAAATTCGGCCAAATCATCCTTCCAGCTTGCTCTAATTGCATCTGGTGTCAATCCAGCGTCAATTCCCTCGCGAATTAATGGACTTCCTGCCAGGATATCTATATTAAACTGCCTTCTGTTAGAGGTATTCGCCAGCCACTCGAATGCGGTCCCATTTTTGGGAATGTGATAAAGCTGCTTGGCTGTCGACAACAAAGCGACGCCCAGGTAGACCGGATCAAATGCTTCATAGCCCGCTTGGTCTGGTATTGAGACATAAGTCTGAACGCCGCAAGCCGTTTCCGATTCAAATTTGGAAGTCGTCGGGCTAAAGCACGCGAAACGATAGTTCGTATTGGGAACCTCCAGGGACCGCATGTGCATGGCCCAGGTCTCATTACCGAACGTCGCACCCAGCAACTGTTGCAATCCATTATCAACATAAGGAATATCACTCGTCGTAAGGTGCAGACTAACCTCGAAGGGTCGCGTAGTTCCCCGTCCCTCGGACAGGTTGGTTCCTTCAAACATGCCCGTCCCGGGTATAGCAGGGCCGTTTGAGGGGTTGGCATATCTACACCAGGTTAACATCGGGCCGGTTACAATTCCGATTGGAATACGTACTAGGGCTAGGCATGACCCATGGTAAACCGGTGTCTTCCCATGCCATCTCTCGCTTCCATCCCTCCATTGGAACGACGTCAAGGCGTAAATTTGCCCCCTGGGCGGCATCCTTGATCCAGCCTTCACCGACGAACATACGCGCCAATTCGGCAGATGTCATACCGTGGGCTTGGGCAATTGGTCGGCGTCCGACGTACGATGCGTACTTCTCTTCCAGCACGGGACCGAAAGCATTGAGCCCGGTTATGGGGTTGGGTCGGTCGAGAACAACGTATGATACGTTGGATAGGGCAGCGGCGACCATCGTGTCATACATTGCCCACGTATCTTGATGGAGCGTCAGATGGGCAAATACAACAGGGGTCTAGGCGTACATACATGTGTAAAACCGCGCCCCAACGTCCTGAATGTCATAGAGAACCGTGTCCGCTCCTGAGTCTCGGATATACCCCACCAGGGTGGACGTGTTGGCGTTGTATGCATCCTGTCATACCCGTATGAGTACCGCTCATATTCTCGCATATTGTATGGACAAGGGATTCAAACATAAACCGTCAAACCAGTCTTTTCATCTGTAAATGTGCCCTCCGACCCCCCGGCCGGTGCGGTACCTCGAAAGCCATGTTCAGGGCCCATGACCCCAGCAAGGTTGACCTTGCCAGACGAGGCCATGACGTCTACGCCCAAGTCAAACTCAGGGGTAATTCCGGTAGGATTCGTCAGGATGATGACTTTGCGCCCTTGTAGTTGCTTGTAGTCCGCTCCACGCAGGACATCTAACCCCGTGCGAACAACGGGCTCGGCTACTGCGGCGTGGACGCAAGCTGCAATCAGGCATAGCCTTTTGATACCGGATATCTTCATGATGCTCGCCCGATTGAGTGATCTAGTGTTGAATGTGCGCTGCACGAATGGGGATCATTTTTCTATCCCTGAGGGATATCGAAAACTTTCAATGCATTTGGCTACGGCCGGATGGCACGCCGGAATACCACGTCCCATAGCTCCCCTGTGGAGGTTTGATTGAAGGATGCCCCTGAGCGAAGGCCAGCCGATACTACCGACCCCGCATTGCATTGGGGGATCGACATGGTACTTGCAGAATGAGGGTTAATGCTATTTCTGTGTAGCGCTCTACCCAAAGGTGTGGGATCTTTACGCTCAGTGATGAACACAGTGATATGTCTCCGCCATTGATCGGCTGGTGATGAACATGGAGCTCTAATAACAAGTTTGAAACATTATATATTAGTGAGTCCAAACATGACCCGACAATCACTTTTTCATAGCAATATCCCACCAATCTGACTAGCCCATCCGTTCGATCTCGAGACTCGCTAGAACGAAAGCGCTCGTGCCGATTAAGCTGTTTGTCGTGACCGCCAAGTTGACATAGTACTAGATCACGCTCAGATTTTTTCAAACAATGGAAAGCGACAGAGGAACCTTCACACACCTCGTAATCAACCTTGGGCTGGTGCAGACTAGCCATCGCACTAGTACCGAAATAGTCCAGCATGCCTTGTTGATTGTGCCCGACGAAACGCTCCACCAGATCCTGGTGCATTTTTCGGACAAGAACCGACACCCGGCCATGCATATCTCCCATATAACCCAGGCGCAAGCTCTTGGCTAGAGCAAAGGTAATCAGGGCACCAGCACTGGATTCAATGAAGTTTCCGGGGGCCCCGGGCTGGTCTACGACCTGCCAAATGCCATAGCGGCCTGTTTCGCTCGCAGACTTGTCCACAGCCTCTATCTCAGCTACTACAATATCCCGGAGCAGAGCCTGTATGCGATGGTACGTGACGGTAACCACGACCGCCGGTGACTTCGTGGCAGCCAGTTCCAGGGCGTCGACCAGACCAACAGTATACCAGGCCAGACTACGCCCCCAGATAACGGGACTAGCGCCCGTAGCAAAATCGGCCCAGGAGGCATTGCGGGACAGCTGGTACCCGTGCTTGACAAGACCAGTTGTTGGATCGCGCGCATTGCGATAGATCAATTCCAGCTGTTGAAGGGCGGTATTCAAATCCAGCGACTCATCACCGGTAATCGATCCCCAGAGGGCGGCGTACGGAGCGTATCCATACATACCATCACCGTAGGACGCGTCTCCGTAGTAATTATATGGGGCGGGCGGGTTGGCGTAGTACCAAAGGCCACCTAGTGGTGGCCGTCAGTGACGGGAAAGGAATAGATCCTTGAGTATGGGAATCAAGATACCTAGGGCATTGCGAGGTTGCAGCCGTATCGATTCCCGTAGGGCTTGCAGGGCTTGTTGATCATACTGGCCATTGGGGGGCAATTCTCTGGCGAGTCGTCAGTGGGAATGCGGACTGTGATAGCGACAAGAACATACAGAAGCGATCGGGCTAGACATAGTCGGTCTAGTCCATAATCTAGAGCATCTTTGGACGCGTTTAGCGCCTCCTGGATGTCTTGCTCCACACTGCGATGATGATATTTAGTCCACCGGCCACGCTGGGTAGCGTCATCCGACCGCTCGATAGCGGCGCGTAGCGCCTCTTGGAAGATGCCCTGTGCGAATCAGCATGGGCTACAGGTGATCAAATATGTGAAAATGACATTTTCAATTTGTCTTGTCATCGCCCCTGTGCTGGTAATTCCATCCTGCCGCGCGAGGATGCTGTCCAGCATCCAGGTCGAAAAGGGTTGCCCTTGAGCTGCAGTGACAGCAGTCACGGTTAGGGCTACCCATGGCAAGAAACGGATGCCCATGATCATGGTGGAAATGGTAGATGACCGACAAGGCTCGAGACTTACTGCAGATTTTCAGAAGATTGACACTATTTATTACGATGGATCGAAATGCGGTCAACCTATTTTGGGAATGGATCGTCGTTCCCTGCGTATTTAGAGATTGATCGGCATCCGGGCTCCACAGGCGATATGGAGCAAGGGCCAGCTAGATTGGGCAATTTGACCAGGTTGAGCTCAAGAAGTATGCAAAGAAATGGAATGTCCAAGAAATTACATGCAATTTATCATTGAAACCAAGCAATCTATGGTCAAATTAACTAATTTTCCAGGTATTAGATTTACTGTATAGAAAGAAGTTTATGTGAAGTCATCAGTGGTCATTCGCGGAGTCATCAAAGCATAATTTCAACTCAGTAAACTTCGTCTATTCCTTATATTTCCCAACCTCGTCTCTCATCTTTTTCTTTTACTTCTCACTTCTTTCGGGGTTTCATCTTTGCCATCTACCCCTGTCATACCACACTATCTCAGAAGCCTTCCCTACCTTGGAAGGAAAACGTTCCTTTGTCGAAGAGGTCAAGACGTTAGTACGTCTTGACATTGAATGGCGGTGGTCTTCCGGTTTTGCTATGGGCGTTGATGAGGCTTTTCTAGGGATCTCAAATAGCAATTCTGTCTGCACCTTTTCTTTGTGGGATGACGGATTTCTTTATTAGTTGACAGGAACCCCCCCCCAGCCACCGAAAAAAGGAAAAGAAAAAAAACCCTTACTAGCTCAAATGACCATATACCTGATTATTGATCTACATCTACATTGACCGCACGTACTCCGTAGACAAGTAGATTATAGATTATCACCGAGAACATTTCTACCGGGGCTGACTCCAAACCACCCATGAGAGTAGTGGTGTGTTTTCTATAGTCCTCCTTTGTGCAATTCCTATTATTGTAGTTCGTACGCTGTTAGATGTATATAGTATTCTAGTAGATACCCATCATCTGCAAGGAGGAATGCTATATTACCAATATCCAGAGCTTACGCCCCCGCGTCTTTAGACAACATGTGCCTAGACCCACGCAGCCCATCGTCGCCATTAGAACATATGCACCTCACGCCCGGCGTGGAACATGGCCGGTAATAACATCTTGTTGTGATCAAGATCCTTCACGGCTGTCTGCAAAGGTATTGGCAGGCAGTCCAGTGCCCCTTTCTCAATACGCGATTCTAAACAGTTGGCCCACAATTCGACACCCGCCCCGGCAAAACCTAGCCGTGCCATTCTCCCCATGTTGATTATCTTGTTCGACGAGAGGTCTTGCACAATCGCCGCCGCAGCGTCCCAGTCGATGTGGCCTTTGCTCCTCTTCTTTGCATCCTCTATGCGCTTGAGCTTATCCATCTCACTGCCCGCCTTTCTCCAAAGCGCTTTCCGGAGGATATACATCTTGAGGGTTTCGCAGGTCCTGGCTTTCTTTTCCTCCGTAAATTGGTGCCAGTATTCGGAGAGACCCTGCTCGGGGGCGGCATTCTCAAAGCTGAAAGCGTCTGTAGCAATTCTCTGTCCGTAGAAATCATTCCCGGCGCCCAGCTCCAGCTGGCAGAGGAACCATCTGGCCCCCGGTGATCCCGAGAAACGGGCTAGCACCCATTCACCGGCAATGTTATGGGGATCGGAGTTCTGAACAAAGGAAACCATTCGAGATACTTTGCGTTGGTCGGCGCTCCTTGGCCACCGAGTGCTGCCGCGAGGCTCTTCGGGATCCGTGACTGGACCACGATACTGTTTAGGATCAATGTCTTGCGCGATGACTTCCATCAGATCTAGCTGCTTGGCTAGCACATGCGCGTCGCAAGTGAAGGCGACCAGCGTGAGAGACAACCCGGTGCTGATGGTACACCACCCCTCGATCCTTTGTCCGGGAACTGCAGTTGTGACTTTAGATCGTAGCTTGTTAGGGTCGATCATTGTGACAACGACCCTTTGTATGTCGAAGATGCCCCGTATACCAGCAGTGCTGACCACAATCGGATTTGGACAGACCAGCCTCCCTTCTTGACCTTGTTGAATGTTTGCGTCGCCATCCTGGGTATGGTTGTCGTTGATTTCCTCAAAGTGTGTTGGCAGAGGGTAATTCAGCTCCCCGATGATGTGCTTTATTGATGCGTTGATCGCTTGGAGATCGGGTTCCTGGTCATCTGTTTCCTCGTTCTTAGAATTCGATGCCTGGTGTTGCTGTCCTCCCTGGGATGACCGGGGCGTAGCCTTTTGTCGCCGAAAGGGTAGCTTGGGACTAAATGCATGGTGGGGAAAAGCCGATTTACGAACTCCATCTATTCGCTCGAACGAGCCAAATCTTCCAGAAATCTTGCTGGGTGCGTCTTCTTCTACTTCCGTGAATACCTGGCGAGACACAATAGCTTGAATGGTCGCGACGATGCCTTTCAAATCGTGGAAAGTTGCTTCGAGACGCTCAAATTTGGCAACCTTGATTGTGTCTGCCAGGTCGTCCAGCTCGTACAGCGTTGAGCATTCAGCAGGGAGCTCCTTCGCTAGGACGAGCATGTCAGCTAGTAGGTTGTTGACGTCGCGGGCGATTTTACTCCGTCGCGCTCGTCGAATGTGCAAAAGTTTCAATATATTCTGGCTGGCATTGACCTGGGTGGTGGAAGTCGGATCATTGGTTGGATCCACGAAAGCATCGATGCTGGCAGGATATAGCGATCGCCCGTGGAGAGGGCTCCCGCAATGCTTGCCCGTCCAATTGAAGACCGAGACATCGTTATACGTGATTACAACCTCGTCTAACAGCCTGGATAGTGCTTTGGGAAGTCCCTCCGCAGGAAAAGCGGAAAAACGAACGCCCAGGATCCCCATCAACGAGTATGCCTTATCCGTCAGAACGGTGGTTTGCCTGTCTGAGGCAGTAATCAGGACGCTGCTGGCGGAAGAGTCCAAAAGGCCAGTCCCTGCAACCCAATTGCGTAGATGCCCGATCTTGCTAAACGCCGATATTCGTTGGCGATCGTTTACTATTTCTGCACCAGTAATACTGACTAAGTCAGCAAGCAGATAGTTAACAAGAGCTATCCTTCCACGAAGGTCGAGGTAGTCGCTGCTTGGGTCGACAAGGGCGTCCGATGTCAGTTCATCTAGTATGGTTGGAGACATCCTGGCAGCGGTAAGCACGGCCTTCCCAACCTGCGCTTCAGCCGTCGTGTCTCTTAAATCCCTGGGAGGCACGAATCCAATCTTTTCAAGCACAAGGACAAGCTGGCGTTCTCGGGGCATTTCGTGTTTCGAATTCGACAATAGGTGTTGTTCCAATTTGTGTATTACTTCGACGGGTGGTTTCCCTAGTCCCCGGACGAAGGGATGTTTCAAGTACCTGTGTATGAACGGACAAAGGAAATAGAAGGGTCCGATGACCTCAATAGGCCTCTCCAAGTGCTGCCAGTGGGAGTTAACAAAGTAGGTCATTTTGCTCAACACCAGCTCCTGTAGCGTCCATCCACGCGTAGCCCATTCCACCTGGGCCTTGACTGTGTTGTCACCGTCTCTACCGTTGGTGGCAATATCCGTAAACCGATTTATGTTTAATTCTACTGGGACGTGGGATGGCATCTTCCAGTATTTCCACTCCTCGATCCACGACGCATCGGACCGGGGAGTATCGAGATGCACGAGACAGAAGTCGGCGTTGGCATACCAGTCTCCCATCAACGCCAGGGACTCGGTCATCTCGTAGCTATCTCGTTTGTTGATACAACAAGTATCCAGCCACACGTATCGTTTCCCTCCCCGAGGGAAGTGCGCTTCGAATAGCTTCTTTGCATGAATAATGGACTGTTCAATCTTGCGTGTGGACCGTATGCGTTGTAGGGCAGCCAACAATGCCTCGGTACCGTAGCTCAATGCCCGATTGCTGTCAAAGAACTGGGCCGTGGAGGAAGCCTCCGCCCAGGCTTTAGATGCCGCATTGAAGTTCTCTTCTGCTAGGGCTTGCTGATCCAATGTCCCCGCAGTCAATCTATCAATTGCAGATTCTAGCTGCCTTGACCCCGGGTCGTCGGACGATGGTATTCTCTGGCTGGTGTTTGTGTTCGAGGGGGTGAGGCAATCCACCATAGCATTCCACACCGTTCTATAATACGCTGCGCGCCGTTCAGCGCTGGAACGAAGGGTTGCGGCGTTGTGGACCTCTTTCTGCCAACGATTCATTCCGCTCTCGGCCTCCCTTGCATCGACATACCACTGAAGAAGTGTCTCTATATCCTTGGGACGCTCTCCATCATGTCTGGGGCGGGCTTGGGTGAGTGCGGATGCCACCTTACGCTCCAACGCCGTGATATCCGCCTTGCTCTTCTCGATAATTTTGCCCAAATCACTTGATTCAGGCACTGTTTGGTGCAGTATTGAATCCTGGCACATGCTTTCCTGTCCCTCGATAGTGTCTTCCCATGACTCCAATGATCTAGCGTCTGCAAAGTACTGGTGATCGATCTCAGAGCCCTTCCAGCTGTGGGATACAACACAATACTGGTCGTTCAGGCCTAGATTGGACGTACTGACCATGTTCTGGGTCTCGACATCAAACATGCGAAAGGGCGTTTTCAAATCTCCGTCGGACGAGGCGAACCAATCATCAGGAATATTATCCTCGGAGTATCCTTCGAAGGTTCTGTCGTCCACAAAATGTATCTTAGGTTTGGGAATGAGAAGGTCGTTCAAAGTGATGCGCAGCTGATTTCTCTCGGATTCTTTAAGAGCAACATCCTTAATGTGTCCCGCGCGATCGATGACCAAATGGGCTAGGTCGTGTATCTCCTTGAGTGAGGCATGGTGGGTGAGACCACCTTCAACGCTTGACCTCAGGGCCTGCAGGGGATCCATATTCATTCAAACCCTTGAAATGATGGGAAATGAGAAAGCTCTGCTGCTCATCTGAAAGATATATATACAGTTGGGCCATATTGGGACCCGAACCATGTCTCGCCACTCCCTCTGAAAGGTTCTTGGGTTTCTAGGTAACCTATCACATTGTAAACCTCACTAACTTGGTCATGCAAGTGCTTCCCCCACTAGACAAGATAGAGAGAGAATGACGCGTCTCATGGAGCCACGTTGCCCGAGTCACACGCTTTGCTTTTGACCTGTTTTCCATTTGGTGCATTGTCACTCTTTCTCTCTCCCGCCAGCTTTTTCCCTCTCACACCATTTCGGCCGGATTTATCATTCGCGAAATCGGCATGTCGCATACACTGACGTGGAGGCGACGATCGCAAATTGATGACTTAGCTTGTCACTATCAGCCGACCCTCCAGGGACTCAGCTGGGGTATTTGATCCTGTTAGAAATGTATGGTCTGCCCGACGACTTTTGTAAACTCTCGCAAAACACTCATCATGGCATCCTACCACCGGGTGCTAGAAACCTTTGGCAGATCGGTTCAGGACAATACTTTGGAATGTGACTGGTATGTCCTCTGTTGCATGACTCTGTGACCTCCGAGATAACAAAGCAGCGATATACACCCGTGGGAGATCTCGATCAATGGAGAGCAATGGGCGGGCAAAATCCGGCTGATTGGGTTTATCGATGTATTCTTTCTCATCTCCTACTCGGCCAACGCAAGATTTGAGCATGGGATTATTGTCTACAGTTAGCATCTCCACGCGTTCTTGATAACCACACTACTGAACAATATGCAGAGGAGAATGGGGTCTTCGAAGCCGTTGCTGGGTACAAGACCGATCGATTGTTTTCCGGCAGGGAGGAATCCAAACCAACCCATGTTCTGCCCCAAGTCGATCAGAACACAGAGGATAGCGAGATCTCCGAGACTGAAGAAGGTCAGGCTCGTCGCAATGCCGGAAATTAAAATCCTAATGGTCATCAGGTCCCGACAGTGCCCGACACCGACTCCCGAAGACGCCTGCAAGTCATGGGGAAAATTCCAGTCGCATCAATCAGCAGAAGGGCAGGCCCAACGACGGGCAGGAAGATTCGGGTGGCGTTATTGAGTTTTACAGATCCAGTACGTTCACGACCAAGGGTCTGGGCCATCAGATCGGACTCAGGGCTACCTATCGCATGTCGTCTGTTCGCGAATACACCGTCGAGATCGTCAAGCAATGCAATGGGGCATTGAACAGTGAGTTCATCGCGATAGACCCGCAGAGTAGTGAATAAGCTAAACCCCCAGCAGAGCGTATCCGACGCGGCATAAAACCACATAGCACCGCCGAGCTGATGAAAGACGTCGTACGCTGCGGGATCATAACGCAAGGACAGCTAGCGGGTCACATCATCGAAGTTCTGCTTGCGGGCTCACGTCTCGACGACACAGCCAAGAAGTATTTGGAAGAGTTGAAATCAGGAAATGATGCAGGGAGACATTTCTTGTCGAACGAAAGGACCTAATCTTTGTAGATGGATGCAAGAAGATTATCATCCGCCCTCGGGCACCATTCTACTCTTCATCCCAATCATCCACACTAGGGTAGTCGCGCTAACCCCAGCTTGATCACGCAAATTATTCCTCGTATTGGCCAGTCGCTTCATTGGCTCACCCTGCGAGTCACTAGTCGAATTCATCCATCAGCAGGAGGCTGGGTTGTTCTCCCCAACCGCAAAAACTGCGTGACAGGATAGCCCCGCAGATTTGCGTTGTCCTTTGACCGTGATTGGGCTTGACGCCGGGGCCCCACAGTTCAGCTCGTCAACCCAGACAAAAACCCCCTGTTTAGATGGATATCATCGACAGTTCATCCCTCCATAGAGGGGTGATGTACGGGGCACCAGGCAGTGGAATGATAAGTAACACAGTAAAACGGGATCTTCCGATGCATGCACTGGATATGGGCTGCGTAGCGATAGGATTTAGGACCCCAGTCAGTGGGGGCGGCTGATTGTCAGTCTACACGTTGTGTCTGACTGGTTTCTCCTGGCGATTCCTTTTTTTTCTTTTGTTCTGGCGCTTAAATTGTTGCGGTCTGGCCCTCGCTTGGTGAATCTGCAGTATTTTACCTGACTCTCTACCGGTACAGACTAATCCAGCAACCCTTCATTTCGTCAAGTTCTGTTTACTGATATTGTTTTCGCATCGTCGTGCACCTTCCCCTATTCAATTGGAGGCACCACGACAGATACCAATACACAAAATGGGTTGGTTTCCGCTCGATCTCGCGTCGGAAGAGCCTACCTGGAGCTTCGACATTGTCGGTTTACTCGCTGTGGTCGGAGGTTCATCCATTGAGAAGCATGCGCAAGCAATCACAGCATCACCCTTTGGGGGCTTTCCGCGTCTCCTGCCCGCCCCGGAGACAATGCTCAACACCGATCGCCCCGTCCGCCTCCCCTCCGTCAAGGACGTACACGTCGTGGGTGTCTTCTCCGGTAATCACTTCACCGAGTTGAACTTTTTCGCCGATGTGATCCACCGGGTAGACTCGCTGGAGCCGTACGAGTTCCAGTCGTACGAGATTACATATGCCGGAAGTAGTCCCGAGCGGAATGGGCCCCCGGATGACAAGAACAGCATCCCACTGCGCAAGATCTGCCCACTCAATTTGGTAACGTTGGTCTCCGTGCTGATGACGGTCGCACTATTCGTCTGGGCCGGCGTCAACCACGACGCGGTGGCTTTGATTGGCCTGGGAACCATGACCTTATCCACGAGCACCGCGTGCTTATCCTCCCAATGGCGACCGAAGCTGTCGGTGCGGAAGTCCAAGGCTGCCAAGGTCCCGCCCGGAGACGTGGTCATCCGCACGCGGTCGGGAGCTTTTATCGTCGTCAAATGCAACGAGGACATTGCTCGCGAGCTTTATGGTGGCACGGAAGCTTGCGATTATGTCTTCAGGGGGCGGGCGCACCAAGTCCTGCTGGCACTCAGCACGGTGCTGCTGATGGCCTCAATCATTTTCTTCAGTAATTGCGGGTGGAAATCGCAGATCGCCGTCGGTTTAGCATACGTGATCCTCAACATCGCTTACTGGGCCATGGCGTTGCTGACGGAACCTCGGCAAACCTGGGATATTGACTCGCGGTACAATATCAAGCAGATCGAGCGTAAGCTCACCGACAATTATACACAGGTTCTGTGGCACTGTATCCGAACGACGCGGAAGGTCCACTGGATTCATAAGGGACAAATGGCGCCGTCGACCCTTAACTGGGATGGGTGGTTGAAGGAAGCACGGAGGCATTCTGGTAGTGAGGACTGGAACCCTGATGAGGCGCGGGATCGATGGATGGCAATGAAGCTGGAACCTGAGGCAGATGACAGCGAATGAGGATGTTCGCAAGAGGAGTTCAAGACCTAAGGTCGTTATATATATGTGTGTATATATATTCAGTCTTGGTTGATGATTGATAGATGAGACACAGGTTGATGATTAGCGTTGGTGGTCATAGACATTCTGACTAAGTATTAATAATAGTATTGTTCTTTTATGTTAATATCATTAAGCAAGGGGGAAATATCATAGAAAGGAGAAGATGGATTTTTGAGGTTGTCTTTCTTCCAAGAGACTCTCCTGCTCTAAGACCCACAGATCTAGACCTTTTCGCGATCAAGATCTCGTCCAGCACTTGGCAACGCCTTGCAATCTGATCTTTACCCTCGCGTCTTGCAGATTGCCATGTCTGTCTCCCTCGGTGGGTGGAATCGGAAAGGGTGCGGTGTTGCCAGAATGATGAAAATGTCGCATGAAGGACTTCAAGCAGACCGGCTAATGTAGGTGTTATGAATAGCTTATGAGCAAATGACTCAGCTACATAAACTTGACTGGTCATCCAAGGTCACCTGACGAGCTGACACTGTGATCTGATCACGTGGCGTCGGCATTTTCATTGGCTAGTCGGATGGGATGCCTGAGTCCGCGGAGTACTTCGTTATCCTCAGGTGTCTCCGCTCTCTCTCCACTCCTCCCTACTTCTACCTAACATACTACTGGTCTATGGACGACAATACGGTCCAATCCACTCAACAACCCCTGTTCTCGTCATTCTGTACACCAAGGTGCTGGAATATCAATGGCAGAAAGAGCTTCTTCTGCAGCACGTAGCTCTTTCCGAGCCCGCGCCGTTCGTGTGCCCTCAATCCCATGTCCAGCACTAAAACAACTTACCTCGAATAGTGTGATAATTGTCGAGCCCGCAAGGTATAGCCTTGGACTATAACGGATGTATATGGGCTTTCCGCTCATAGTGCAATAGATCAAATGTGACAAGGAAATTCCCTGCTCTTCATGTGGAGCCTTGGGCATTCCTTGTAGCGGAGTGGGAGTTGCCTCCCCCACAGTCCAAGAAGCGCCGAGACAACGTATTCCTCACGAATAGTTAGTTTGGGATCCGACCTAGGTTAGTAAAGGATTATCGCTAAAATACAGCTAGTGAACAGAAGGTGGACGGCATCCAGGAGCAGCTAACTGCTCTGCAACAAACTCTCCAGCAACTCATCCAGTCCTCGACACCCACCACAGTCCTTCCATCAGCTCGCCCTGTCCACTCCGCTCATACAGCTCCTCCGTTCGAAGGACCGTCTTCATTTCATCACGAAACTCTTGTTGCCAGAGATGCGGCCTTTTCTGCTGTCGCTACTTCAAGGTCCAGAGAGCCGGATGATCATGTGTCTGCCGCTTTGTCGTCCCTTAGGCGTCGCCTTGATCACTATCATGCGCCAGACGCGCCTACCACTGGGGTTGAAAGTCCCACATTATATCACGACGGACAAGAACTTCTTCCAGTCGAGCTGGTCGTTGCTTTAGTACGGAAGGTCAAGGCCCGACCGCCCTTTTTTTTGGTGAGCCAATCGTGGGCAAGCCCCCTACAGGTCGAGTCGCTTTGCCAGTCCATTTATTTTCCTCTACTACCCATCCCATCTGGATCGTTGGCCTTTTTACACGGTCTGCTATATTATATTATCCGAGGTTACCTTCACGAAGAACACCGCGATCTGGCACAGTTTGACTTGCTGGCCCATATGAAATTTTGCGAACGTCACTTCTCCGCCGCCCTGAACAGCTATGAGATGGTCATGGCACCTACCGTGGAGAAGGTGCAGGCCTTGTTTATTGCTATCGTCAAATCACAGGAAGAATTCGATATTCAGCGATGTTGGACCTATCTCTCCATTGCCTTTAACATGTGCCAAACACTGGGCCTTCATAGGAGTCATGCCATCATGAAAGACCCTTTTCCGATAGCGGAATCCAAACGTCACGCATTCTGGTCCCTTTACACGATCGACAAAAACCTGTCCTTAAATATAGGCCTGGCGTCTCATTTCCAGGATCATGACATCGACGCGGACCTGTTCACCCCGTCGAATGACCCCCAGCAGCGTCCTTGGGATTTGATGAGTCTCGTCACGGTGGAATTTGCAGGAATTCAGGGACGTGTATACGACCAGCTGTACTCCACCGCCGCCTCTAAGGCCGCACAGACCACTCGCATGAAGGCGATTGATGCCCTGTCTACCGAATTAATCGCTGTCCGTGATAAACTTCTGAGCATTGATGTCAGCCCTGCCCTGTACTCGGACTCCTTGCACGGAATGGCCGCTTGTGCGGACTTTATCACCTATTCGGTGTTGACGGTTATCTACCGTGCGCAGACAGGGCCAGGGGACGGAATGGGGATTTCCTTAGAATGCTACAAAGCCGGTAGTATGGCTCTTCACAGTCATCTCAAGTGCTTCACTTACTTCCGCGGTCGTCAGACCCATAAACAAATGGAATATGTCAACAGGTCAGTCTCCCATCCTAACATCTCGTGACGGATGCTAAGTTGAATAGTATCCTGTTGTACCCTTCCTTCGCACCATTTGCGATCGTCTTTACCCATGCGATCACCACCTCCAATACTGCAGATCTGGCCTTATTGCAAGAGACGCTCGGGTCGCTCGAGTTAATCAAAGACCTGTCTCCGGGGGCAAAGCATCTACATGCTATTTGCGAGGCATTCGTGAGGACCGCGCAGGTGCTGGTTGACACCCAGCAGACTCTTACCGGACTCGAGCAGCGCCAGGATGGGTCCTTGTTTATGCCCCCAATTGTTGACGGGCCAGCCAATGTCACTCTTCCGGATGTCTCGTGGCCCGAGAATACGTTTGATTCCGCCATGAATCAAGAGGATGTGTCTATGTTTTTAAACGACTTTCTCGGCACGAACCGCCCGGTTATGGATATATTAAACGCTAGCTACCTAAATTATGTTCCAGAATGAAATGATGGAGTTGGCACAATGTCTGTCCCGACTAGCCACGACGCGGCGATCCACTTCCCTGTCTGCTCGTTCTCAGTCCGCCTTATTGTCTATCTTCGACTGTCACGCCGTATCAAAAGACATACTGTCCTATCTGTTAGCTCTATCCTATCCATGGTTCGGTCCCGGAAGGCCTCTTACCGGAATGAGCAAATACGGCACCCGACGCTCGTACTCCATCCACGCTTCACCATACCGCCCGCGGCAACGCTCGATGTCGCGCCACGCGCGGTGGGAGATCATGGTGATGAAAAACAATGGATAAAACCATGGAAATGGAGAATCGAAACCTGTGACCAATCCCCAAGACACAGCAAAGAATATGTCACAGGTATAATGGACCTTACGGGCGAGTCCATCTGCAGTCGTCAGAAATGTTACTTGTAGAGGGCTCCAGGTCACTTACACCACCCGCTGCAGAGGATATCACTTCCAGTGTTGGTCTTGATAGTTTCGGGATTCTTGATGAACTTCCACGGCAACTGAGGGAATGACCTGCGGTCGAAAGCGCTCCCTCGCTCCTGAGCACGAAAGTAGTTCTTCTGACTGTTGCAGGTATCCCATACCCAATATACGAAGAGATATACCACCGCTAGGAGGCCCAGTGCGACCGGGTTCCAGTGATATGTCGACGGGTGATGCGAAGCCAGGTACAGCGTACAGTGGCAGTAAATCATCGGTACCCCGGCAAGGTTCCAGAAGATCAACATGAACCCCCATTTCTCATAATACATATCCCTGCCGTTTGTCAGCGTGACATCTTCAAAGAAAATCGACCGACTTACCAGCTGGTGATGATCAGCTCTTCCGCCTTGGAACAGGCGTTGGCGTACAGGAAATGGGCCATGAGCAGGAAGGCGGCTTCACCGGACACAAAACCATATTCATCCCACTGTCTGAGCGCTGTAGCGAGCGACAACAGGAACAAGATGTACCAAGGGATACGGACTTCGAAGAACATCTTCATGTCGATCCAGCGGAACATGCGCGGATTAAGCTCTGCACCCATGAAGAAGTCGTACACATGGGATCCTGTCATGCGGTGCTGTGCCCCACGAGACAGTGCCGACAGGTACGCGAGAATTGACACTACAATCCCCGAAATGATGGCCACGGACATGATCGGTCCGAACTCATCAATGAGAGTACTCAGCCGGAACAGACCTGAGAAGTGTAGGAAAAGAGCGCCACTGATCGTCAGATACCACGACGACAGCGCGGAACAGTAGTAGTCCAGCTGCTTGTTGCCAAGGTGGGGCAGGGCCTTCCCTTTACCGTACACCCCTGGCAGGTACAGATATCCGAGGCCTTCTAGGATCAAAAAGGTCCAGTAGATGATCCACGCCTTGCGGTGCGGAAAGGCATGGGTATAAACCAATTCGACGAGGTGACCTAGGAAACCGATGATAGTGTCTTCTCCCGCACGAGCTGGAGTCGGCAGTTGGCCGTCGAAACACTTCACCCCAATGAACATGTAGTACATGAGCAAAGGGGATCCCACCATGATAGCCGTGACTCCCAGCGGTCCGCCAAACTCAAACTCGGTATTCTCGGAGTCGTGATCATGCTGGGGTGCATCGGCTGCGCCGTTGGAATCAGTGTTCCCGGCATTATGGCGTACTCTCTTCGACATGGTGACAATGTGAGGGTGCGTGTGTTTGCAATGGGCTTCATATTCGAACAGAGGGGGGTCTCGTCAATATATACACCCTCTCGGAGTAAACCATAACGCGAGTGGGGGCGAAAAAAGTTGGATAACCCCTTTCTCGATCGAATGCAGTAAATACTGTCCACTCATTGGGAGATCGCGTCTGATTTCTACCACCATTCTGCCTGGAGCTTACAAGGTACACATATGACCGCGGACTCCGCGGAGAGCACGGAATCCTCGCCTCGCCCGGCCGACCGAATTACGGTCACAACCAATCATTGGTCTAATACAGATCCACTAGGTGGGTTCTTCAGAGCATCCTCATAACAGCTGACATGCCACGCAACCATGTATAGTACCGTGGTCCTGATCAATGGAATTTGTATGGTGTACGTACATTAATAAGCACATTATACTAGATTTGCCACTGTTTGTTACATGACGAATGAGGAAAATCTGACATCACTCGCGTGTGCAAAACAAGATGCAGCATCTGCCCTGTATGTTTCAACTGATCGTCCGGAAGGATTAACCGGCAGGTCATCTCCCTATATAATTCCCCGACGTCACTAATATTCTATTCCTGGATGCATGATTTTCGTAAGTCTTCTCGGTCGACTCTACAGCGACAGTAACAATGTGTTGGGGGCATCATCATTCGACGTAATCATGACCATATGGAATGGTGTGATGACTCCTGGGCCTTCAGCTATGTTAGCTCATATCAAAAGCTGGAGGCTGCGGAAAACAACATCAGCTACATAATCAATGAGGAGCTGGCGATGCCCTGCTTTGTGAACAGTCATGTCAATTCCAGGTGGGCGTGAAATCCCGATCAGGTAATATCGTCATCATCCTGATCTCATCCACAGAAGTGCTCGACCCCCTAACTGGCAGTGGGAGGGTAACGGCGCTGGGATGATGCGGTAAATTGAATGATCATCTTGCGGTCGTTGCAAGGAGGAAGCTGGTTCCGCTTGTCACGGAGGGGAATGGGGGGCAGGAATTGGAGTGAGGGAGCTAGACCTTATTTCGATTCACCCCATGCCCGGAACTAACTAGTATAGGTCTACACCGATGCATGAACCGGTTGGAATGCCGTTCGGGGGTTGTGGGATCTGCAGGGTTTGGCTGAGACTTGTTGGGCAGCACAGACGGGGAGTTTCCGTGTGGCCTCGCATCGTTTCATGTTCTTGATAGAGGTGCCCGTGGTTTCTCTATAAGTGGATAGTGCGTCTTTCATCCGGTTTGGGTGATATGCGATCCTGGTCAGTTCACATGCATACAGAACTCAGGCGGGTTGCCACGAGGTCCGCTAGGGCGATCGATAGAACCCCGCCTTCCTTTCGGCTCTATCTATCATGACTCCCTGATAATGCGAAGGCGGTGCTATGTGTATAACGCAGTCCCCGAAGAGCCTCTGGAATAGGAGTTGGCTTCACTTGTCTTTGTCACGCACATTTTATTCAACTATCAGTACCCGTTAGTCCAGTCGAGCCTTTCCCTGTAGCCTCCACGCCCCGAAAAAAATATCCATAATGTCCACTCGTGTTACCGGAACGGCCTTCATCACCAGCAGCGCATCAGGTACGATCACTTCATTTCCTTGGTGGAACGCAGCTAACACAACCAAGGTATCGGCCAAAAGACAGCCTACACCCTAGCGCAGAATGACATTACCAACCTCGCTCTGCTGGATATCAACACCGCCCAGCTTCAGACCATCCGGGATGATCTGGCCGCCAGCTTCCCCAACCTAGGGATAGAGATCCTCACCGCCGACGTCAAGGATGAAGCCTCCGTCGAAGCCGCCGTGCAAAGAACAGTTGCCCGCTTCGGCGGAATCGACATCGCTGTCCACTCGGCTGGGATTGGGGGAGAAGCTCCCAACTCGGATGAGGCCAGCTTGGCGAACTGGCAGAAGGTGATTGATACCAACCAGACGGGGGGTGTGGCTTTGCCAGCGGGCAGTGGTCCGGCAGATGCGGAAACAAGAGTATTTCCTTCCCTTTCCTTGACCTTCTAGTCCCTCGCGATGACCAGGATGGAAGTTCCTGACCGGTATAGGGACCGTGGAGGCAGACTAGGCAGAGGGGCCATTGTGAACTTGTCTTCCATCTTCGGCGTTTCCATCCCGCCGACAGATATGGGGCTCATCCCGTATACGACCGCCAAACACGGTATGTTTCTTTACATGTTTTTGTTTGGAGCAACGCTAATGCAGAACAGCCGTGAGAGTCCGCACTGACAGACCCAGTGTCGTGGATACCCCTATGACCCACAAGGCCACCGCACTCGGATTATTCGACAAGACGATAAATCAAACTCCCATGGGCCGCTGCGGGACGTTGGAGGAGATCGCAGACTCGATCCTGTTCCTGGTGTCGCCGATGAGTAGCTATGTGGTTGGTGCGGCGCTGGTCGTGGACGGAGGGTGTACCGCGTAGCTCTATCTAATTGTTATAGTTACCGATGGAGTTGTCGGTGTAGTCACCGGTTCTCCTATTGAAATTTTGCCGTATGTTCTAAATAGAAACAGATGCAGATATTAGGGTTAGGATGGTCACGAGATGTGCTCAAGATGGCTCGCTACGACCGACAGCACGCTACAGTACGCCCCTAAAATACTAACTCTATATTATAAACGTACTGCCACGAGTACATGCAATTATCCACATATGTCTATGCCTATATACAATCTTTAAAAGCACGCACCCATTATTAAACTAAATGCGACGAAGAGCCACCGATGCTATAACCCTACCAGCGCACTACTCCTGCACCTGGATCTTGATATCCAGACTGGGGTTCGCAGGCAGATAATCGATATAGCACTTGGCATTATCCTCGAACGGTCCGTAGAAGCGGCTCCGCTCGTACGGAGTGAACGGGACGCCGGTGCGCAGCCGTTCCACCAGGTCGGGGTTGCTGGTGAAGTAGCGGCCGTAAAGCAGGGCATCGTAGCGGCCGGATTCGAGGACGCCGGACGAGTTGGACTGGTCCCAGCCGCCAGCGGAAAAGAAGGGGGTGGAGCCGAAGATCTGGCGGAACCGCGAGAGGTCCACGTCACCGAGACCCCAGCTGTCGAGGAACTTGTCCTTCTCGGACTGGCTGAAAATTTGTTCGTATCTCTGGATGGATATTAGTTTGTGCTCGGGCATATAGGCTTATAACAACGGTACATACCGGCTCGATGAAGCTGACGTACGACAGCGCAGGGTGGGTCTGCTTCAGCTGCTCGCACAGATGAGACCAGGTCTCCAGACGCTGCTCGCCACGAGCCTGGTTAAACAGGCCAAACGGCGACAGGCGGATGGCGAGGTTCTCCTCGCCGACCGTCTTGGCCAGCTCATCCATGAGCTCGAGGACAAAGCGGCAGCGCTTCTCGGGGGAGCCGCCGTACTCGTCGGTGCGGTGGTTGATGTTAGAGCTGAGGAACTGCTCGGGCAGGTAGCCGTTCCCGCCGTGGACCTCGACGCCGTCGAAGCCGGCCTTCATGGCGAGGGCGGCCGAGTGGCAGTAGTCGGCGATAGTCTGCTTGAGGTGCGGGATGGTGAGCTCAATGGGCGGGTGAGCGGCCAGCCGCTCCTGCTGGGTAGATCCGACCGGCGGGTAGGGGAAGACCTCCTCGGGGGAATCCCAGACAGCGGCGGAGGCCGACACGGTGGGAGAGCCCGTCAAGTGGGGGATGGTGGTGCGGCCAGCGTGCCACAGCTGGGCGAAGATGTAACCACCCTTGGCGTGGACGGCGTCGACGACCTTCTTCCAGCCCTCGGCCTGCTGGTCGTTCCAGAGGCCGGGGACGCCGGGCATGCCGTTGCTCTGGGAGGCGAGTCAGTCGACGGTGTGAAACCATGGATGCAGCATGATGTCGGGCATGCGGGCAACTAGTTCTTTAGGGCCATGAGACAAACCTCTAGCGAGGGCGGAATTCCTTCCGAGATGATCAGCCCGCCGGGGGTGGCTCGCTGGTTATAGTACTCGGCCATCAGGTCCCCGGGATACCAGACGCGGTTGGGCTTCTCGGGCGTACTGGTGGCATTCTCCGGAACGCCACGATTCCGCGTCATCGGGGCATGCACGATACGGTGGCTGAGACGGATCTTGCCATTGTTGATCTCGAGGGGCTCAAAGAGCCGCGACTGTTCGGTGGTAGCCATGGTGGATAGATTATACGATTCAGAACAACAATCAAGTTGAATCAATTGGACGCGACGTGGGGTGAAGTTAAAGGTCGAAAATCGGTTGAGCTAGAGGACAGGAACCAGGGACACATGCAGGGATAATAATAATCTTATTATTACTACAACCACAGACCGAGAATAGCAGTGAAACTGCTGTCCCCTTATCGCGACCCATCGTGGAACCATTTGTCACCATTTGTCCCCCCCCCCCCCCCTCCCCCCCCTCCTCCTACGGACCCAGACATCCCCCGTTCCCACCGCCCAAAAGGGGGAACGGGGAAATTGTGGTTCTATTGGAGTCTTACTGAATTTGGGGGAAGGGGACTCCAATCAGAGAGGGAGAAGAGAGGGGATGGGATTGGGGATCCGGCGGGGTGAGGATATGCCAGAGTGGAGGAACGGGTCAGTCGGACAGGCAGAACTGTCGAGACGTCTGGCCCGAAAGATTCTGGACCCCTGAAGGATGTCTCACGCAGTACCAGACAACGATCATTTACGCCTGAAAGCTATTCTTATCTCGCGCGGGAGAGGATATGCCATGTTGGGTATCCAATTTCCTCGCAGGACTCGGGGTGACAGACGGCCCCCGGTCTGCAACGGCCTCGCAGGACAATGAGGATCATCCTGTCGCCCGCGATATTCCGCTGGATTGACAGTGCCTGTGGCGAGGATAGCAGAACCTGCAACCGAGGGCGTGGGTCTCCCTAACGGTGGCTGTTCCACCATTGCAAGCGAAAGGTTAAAATGTCGAAATGATCCATGGTCATGTTAGGGCTTCAGGCGCTACTCAGCTCCACTACGGTGGGTCGCCCCATTGCCGACTCCACGGTAACCATTGTTCTGGCATCCGATTGATTCGCTGAGTGCCGGCATTATTCATCTCCTGCATGCCTCGTTTTGGTCTATCATCCTTGTTCCGGTATGTGATCGGCGGTTTGATGCCGATCCTCCAGTGCCCCTCGTGCCTTGCACCCCATCTCCTCTCCAGGAGACCAGGGGAAACAGGCCATATGGAAAACTCGGATAGGGGTAATGATAAGAATAGAATCCATCCCAGCTCTCGATCGCATGGACCAGGTCCAACCAGGGAACGAAAACGTCTACCCGGATGTTTGGGCCAGCTATCGCGGGATGGAGAGGAGCACCTTGAAAAGGAAAGAAAGAAAAAGAAAATATTAAGATCAGTCCAGAAGCTCTCGTCCAGCCAATCTCTCGGCATCGGGGTCCCATTTCGCTTCACATGAACGGTGCGATCGTGCAGAAGTAACTAGTGCCAGCCTGGCGCCTTGGAGGCCGCAACGAAGGAATTAAGGGGCAGATAGGCCATTCCCTAGTGTTCCGTCGCCCCGATGAAAGGCGATCGATAGCGTCGTAATAGGGCAAGTCTCTGATGCCTATCGTTTCTGGAACAAAAAACCCGTCTGATCTGGATCGCCCTTGGTGTTTCATCATTCATGCAACTATGTGTCCTCGGGGAGGTCGGTCATTGCGCGTGCGCTGCTATTGCGCACATCGATCTGACGTCGTGGTATTGCCAGGGTCGATCGACCAAAATCAAAATAAAAATAACAATCACCCTGGATTTTCTAGTCTATTGAAAAAGACAGTGATTGGTAGCTTTATTCAGATAGGATCTACAGCTTCAGAGGGTGGAAGATAACAGGGAATTGCGGGCATGGAAAACCTTCCCGGCCATGCCACCACCAATCCTAGACTCCCATCCAAGATTCTGAAAGGAATGACAGTTAAACTGAGTTTGGCCTCCAGTTTCTTCTTTCGGTTTTTCCCCTTGGTAAAAATTCTTTCTAATCTCTTCCATTGGATGTTCCCCTGCGCACTGGGTTTCCCTCGAGCAACGAAGCGGGTCCACCGCGAGCCACTCGGGAAATCCATCTCCACTTCTGCGCCGCAAAACCTCCCAGGGAGAGGCCATGCATGCCAATCGTAGTCCGAGAAAAGGAGAACAAGACCAATAATGCCTACGCCATCGGGGAACGCCAGACTGGACGGGGTTCGGGAACGACGGGGCCAGGGATCGTGGACGGATCGTAATTTATCTCGACTCGCTGGTCGGTATTAATATAGACCAATCTATTCCACACTCGCCCGCGGACTGCCTTTTCGATCTTCCTGCGCCCTCTTCTTCTCCTCCCCCTCCCTTTCGTTCCTTCGTGGCCCCATGTTGTGTCGTGGCGTCCCTCCATCATGACCTACGAAAATGCCAAAGATGAGTTGAACACGGTCAATCTGGTCACCCAATGCCTGTGTATCCCCATCTGCTCCATCTTCGTGATCCTGCGGTTTGGGATTCGTATCTGGTATAAACAGTTCGTCTGGATCGAGGATACGGCCTGTCTGTTGACATGGCTGCTGTTTGTGGGGTACTGCGGTGTCAGTATTGTCGGTATGTTCAGATTCTGACCTCTTGAGGATCCACACCCACTGATATCATCATCATAGCCGGCAAATATGGTGGCGGGTACCACATCACAGACGTTCCTTTGGATGATCAGACTCTTTTCCGCAAGGTATATTTCCGAATGCAACTTTTTAAGGCCCTCGGAGAACCAGGAACAAACACCCCCGCTGACTTAGGAACATATAGTTCGGTTATATCGCCACCGTCCTGTACTGTCCGATGGCGCTCCTGTGCAAGGTCGCCCTGCTCTCCATCCTGACGCGCATCTTCACCCCCTTCAAATCCAAAGTCATCTTCATCTATACCTTCCTCGGATGCCTCTGTGTGTACTACGTCATCGCCTTGGTCATCAAGATCCGCATGTGTGACCCAGTCCCCGGATACTGGGACTTGAACATCCAAGCTACATGTCTGGACCAGCGGGCGGCTCTGGTGGCCGATTCGGTCATTAGTGTCATATCGGATCTGATTATCTTGATCTTGCCCTTGCCTATGACTTGGTCGCTACAGATGTCGCGCAACAAGAAGCTGCGGGTGACGGGCATGCTGTCTGCCGGAGGGCTGGCCACCGCGTTCAGTATCTACCGATTGGTGCTGGTGCTCAAGGAAGGGGATTCCCCGGATCAAACCATGGTGTTCATCTGCGTCATTCTGTCCGGGTATGTTTTTCAATCTTCTCTGGTCAGAGCGTCATACTAATCGGGCCCCTACAGGAACGCCGAAGGTGGCGTCGGTCTCATCTGCGCCTGTCTCCCCACGCTCAACATCCTCATGTCGAAGCTACGCAAGGCCGCCTACAGCTCGGGACACTACTACAAGCAGGACTCGTCCGTGCCCCTGAGCAAGGTCAAGGGCGCCGGCAAGGGCACCTTCTCCGCCGTCGCTTCCAAACACTACCCGGAACCCAACGAGTTTGCCTCCGACCAGAGCCATCTCATCTCGTACGCAGGCGCCGTCTCGACCGGGTCCGCCGGTCACGACGGTATCCACAAGACGGTGGACGTGTCGCAGACGGTGGAGGTCGTGCACGACCAGTCGCCACCACGCAATGGCCATCTATAAAATCGGTAATGCACGGAGTACGGGAGGGTTACACTCATTTTGATCGTTTCTTTCTATTTTAATTGTCTTTTTCCAATCCTACATTATACCACTCTGCCACTCTGCGGTATATCCATTGTCAATCTTCTTTTGTTCTGGTATGTAGGGAATGTCCATTCTGCCAAGTATTGGGACGCAAGGGGAAGATCTGCTCGGCGAACAGATGACGCTTATGACAGTTTTTGCTTGTTATTATATCATTTCCATTTCTCTTTCTGGCTCTGTGATTTATCTTTGTGTGTTACTCTATACCCAGGCTGTATGTTGGTAGATAGAGAATTGAAATGTGAACTCTAGACATGGTAGTATTTCGCAGTAGCAATTATTATAGGTTTGTATCACGCCAACTTTATAGAAAGGATTACAACTCACTCTAGCTAGAGCAACTCCAGTCGTGTTTCAACTCTTTTCTTGATTTTACTGAAATCATTAGGCACTGGCTAGTCATTAGGTCAGGATATGTCAGGATATGTCACGGTGTGGTTGGACCTGGGCAGGATATATATATACACCACGGCGGGGACTGACCGTGTTTTTCCACAACCATTGCAACAGCTACATAGACATAGGCAAATAACCACTCTACAAAAGACAATACCTACACGAACAGCACGACATGGGTGACCTCACATGTGTGAAAGAGCAGTAACTGCCACCGGCTTATCGCTCAGCTGACCTGCGGTCCTTTCCCACACTTTTGACTGTTTTGTATTTTGATCATTCCAACCATTCGCAACCTCTTTAGGAGAGAACATCATCAGTTGTTCTCCTTTTCTGACCTCTTTTCATCGAGTGTCTCCACAACATGGTCCGCTTCTAGGTTTGTTCACAATTGTCGTATTATGATCCTCCCGCGTGATGTATTTTATGATAGGTGCCTTAGGCAGCTAGTCTGGCCTTTCTTTCCCATAATGATGCATGACGTGATATGCATCAAATGATATCCCAGTCAGTGGCTGATCTGGTTTTTATAGAAGACTTGAAGGAAGCAAACCCTGCGAGCGGCAAAAATGCACCATGGGTCTTGTCCACAGCTACGCCAACACTCATACGCGCCGACAAGGCTCCAGCTGATATGAAGGGCTGTGCAACTGATAGGCTGTCGACGAATTAGTAGAGATGTTATTCCCTGCGGATAATCGAGTGACAGTACACATATATATTCGTCGAAATGCTATAATTTTCCTAAATTTATCCTTCAATTCAGGAGTAACAGACCTCAGCCATCATGCCTGTACCCAGACACCACCACTTCATCCCCCAATTTATCCTGCGCAAGTTTGCCGCCGATGAGCAGCCCCCAGCAGGCCCCTCAAGAAGGAAGACTCGACGTCGTCGAGATCGAGATTTCCTGGTCAACAAGGTCGACTTGACGCGAGGGATTCTCACGCAGCGCCCGGTGTCGCGGGAGTACGCTCTGGTGGATATGTACCGCGACCCCGGCTTCGAAGACAACCCCAACCACCTGGAGGAGAAGCTCTCCCGTCTCGAGAATGATGCCAGCAAGATTCTACGGCGTGCATGCGACGTCTTTTAACCGGAATCAGCGACTTACGCTGACGCGACTCGAGCGAGACACGCTGCGTAAGTTCCTTTTCCTGATGAAGTACCGCAACTCCCGCATGTTCCAACGATACGATCACGATCGTCTGGAAGACTACAACGAAGACGACAAACATCGCATGGTGATATACATGAAGCATAAGAAATTCTCGCGACCGCGCGATGTGTGGTTTTCCAACCTCCGCGGCTTGCTCGAGCTGGATATGGACGCCGGCGGACAGTGGCGCCGGACCATCTTCAACCACGTGTATCCCGACGACGCGATGATGTTCGTGGCCCACGTCCAGACCTTCTTCCTGACATTCTGCGAGCCAGAATCCCCCCAGCTTGAGTTCCTCCTGACGGAGAACTCCTTTGGAGTCTATGAAGGGCCGTCGGACTGCGGCTTCGATGCTCGCACCGGCAAGATTGTCCCGGGCCTATACACGAAATGGCACATGTTCGCGCCCGTGGCGCCGCGATTGCTCATCATCCTGCGCAGCAACATGCTGTCCGCAGGGGATTCGGAGTCATCGGCGGACTCGGCGCGTCTCGGCGCGTATATCCGGAGCCTGCATCAAAATCCCGAACGGGCGGGCTCGATACTGGATGACCTCCCTGTGCGTCGGTGCGCTAACTCGTATAGCGCCCAGGGGGTTCCCAACGCGACCGAATGGACAGCATGCGCCGATCACCGGTTTTACTTTGAGTGCTTCAGGCTGTCGTGCAAACATGTCGAACTGATCAACACGCTGTTCTTGGAAGAATCACACGCAGTGAGCTCCATTGTATACCACGCACAGGACGCGCTGCGGGCCAGCCTCAAAGCCTATTTGCTGGACAGGCGACCGGGGTTCAAGACAGCCAGTGATCACCCGCTCGACCAGCGCAAACTGCACATACTAGCGCTGGAGAAGATCGCCCGGGACCTGGGTATGACAGAGAAGGCCAAGTACACGCTCCAAAAGTCTTCACCCCGTGAGACGCACATGTCCGCCTATGTGGCAGGGATGGTCGGGATAGAGCTCATGAAAAATGTAACTGACGACACACGCCTGCCTGGTGGATACCGCATGCTGAGACCAGGTAAATACACTATGATTGTGACGGAGGAGTTTGCTGATAATCGCGCATCATAGATGCCACGCCCTTGGACTTCTTCGAAGATCTTAAACAAGCGGGCCTTCTATTGCTGCTGCGGATCAAAACCGACCGCATCCTGCAGTTTTCGCCCTTGTCGCTGTCGCAGAAGAACTGCGTTCGGCAGAATCGGCAGGATTTCTCCATCGGAATGACTCCATGGAGGGTCTGGCTGTATCTGAAGGTCAGTCGGAACTTGCCGAAATATTCCCCGAGCGATTTTCGGATTCAGCTGGCGCCGTTGGAGGTGGAGGGGGTTGAGGATGGGTTTGTCGAATGTGAGTTGTCATCTTCTCATGTGTCTCCACCTTTTTTTTCTGTTCTATTTATGTTCGGGTTTGTCGATTTGTTCGTTACCACTGTGGTGGTTCATCGTATACCTACTCCCCGGTGAATGGGTCTGACTTAAATAGTGCTGGCACGATATCCCGAACGGAGCGAGGACCTAGTACGTGGGATGTTTCTTTCTGCGATGACTTGATATCAATCTGTCATTAATTGATTAGTTTAATTGATTCTTTGTACTCCAACCCCGTTGCCAATCAGTAACTGATAAAAGTGGAGCTTCGATGACATCACTGATCGATCTTCGATCAGATCGATTAGGCATTCACTCTGAGACCGTTCAATATATACAAAAAATAGATCTAGCATCTGTCCCTGACCAACTCCCAATGTCTAAACGAATCAATAGCTTCTTCCAGCCCATTCCATCCAAAAAGCCCAAGCAGGAACTGGTCGAAGAATGCTCGGTTACCAACCATCCTACCTACCCCTTTGCTATCCGCGACCTCCCCTCCAGTATCTCCACATCCCTGATCAACAGAGATAGCCCAGAAGGCAAACACATCGCGAACCAACCGCACCTGGATCTCCTTCATTTCAACCCATTCGTGCCGGCCCCACTATCACGCCAACTGTTCCACTTCCTCCGACGCGAACTCCCCTTCTACCGCGTCCACTACACCATCAACCGCGGCGGGCTCTCCACGGAGGTCAAGACCCCGCGGTACACGACCGTCTTCGGGGTAGACAGTACGTCGCGATTTGCCGCCGAATGGGGTTCGACCACCTTGCTCGATTCGGCGTCGAACCAGCCCGCCCCGGAAAATAAGTACAAGGTCCCACCACGACCGATTCCCCCATGCCTCGACACCCTCCGTCAGTGCGTTGAAGCGGCCACGAACCGCCGAGGACACTACAACTTCATCCTCGTCAATTACTACGCCACAGGAGACGACAGCATCGCGTACCACTCCGACGACGAGCGATTCCTCGGCGCGCAGCCCGCTATCGCGTCGCTGTCGCTCGGTGGGACGCGTGATTTCCTCCTCAAACGCAAGTCGAGCCCCCCCGGGAGCACAGCGAAGGTACCGCCACCGGTGAAGTTTGCCATGGCATCGGGCGATATGGTCATCATGCAGGGCGAGACGCAGGCGCATTGGCTACACGGGGTGCCGAAGCGGCGGGGGTCGACGGGTGGACAGGGGAGAATCAACATCACGTTTCGGCGGGCAGTGATTCCCGAGGGGACGAATAATTATTATCGGTATAATGTTGGTCAGGGAGAGATGTATCGATGGTGTGAGGCGAGGGGAGAGATGGTGCCAGATCGAAGAGAGGCTGGGAGGAAGACATCAGAAGAGGCAACAGACAAGGCGGATAGCCGACCATGCTGAAGATGGATCGAGAGGCGAAGTGCATCAACTAGCTATCGAACCACCGAGTTGGCTCTTGAATTAGATCACGATTTCCGTCGATGATCGACGTAGGCGTAGGCGGACTGGATGTGATATTTTAAGTGTAGATGCCACGTGATACGAGGCTGTGTCTCTCGTGACCTCTTCCTTGCTCTTCCTCTCCTCTCTTTCTTTTCTTCTTCTCTTCTTCACCTTTCTCATCTATTGCTGCCTCCTCACGGACTATGTCTCCTGAAACTTACGATGACAACGTTGGATCCCAGCCTCTACTCCGTGATTTGGTTTGCCCCGCTCGAGATCGAGGCCCAGGCTGCGGTCGCCATGCTCGATCACCTCCATGATGGTCACTTCCCCCTGGGCCCCGGCGATGACCATGTTTTTCGCGCTGGAGATATTGCGGGGTATAATGTGGTGATAACGAGTTTCCCCGCAGGGCAGGAGTACGGTACCAGCACCGCAGCCGCTCTCGCCGGTCAGGTCAAGGCCTTCTTCCCCAGCCTCCGATTCGGCCTCCTGGTTGGTGTCGCTGCCGGGTTCCCTGATTTGTCCCAAAGCCCACCACGGGATATTCGACTGGGAGATGTGCTCGTGGCCCTGTCGTGCGACGATCGACCGGCGGTGATTCCATACGGCCTGGGGAAGGAAACGAGGGGTGACGACTTCCAGCTACTGCGCTCAGGGCATGTGTTGGCCCAGACGAAGACACTCCTGCGGTCAGCTATTGGCTCCTTGAAGGCCGAGGAGCCGTATTCGGAACCCTCATTCCGTGAACAGTACGGGCGTATGATGCACCGAAAACACGCGACTGGTGATTTTCGCGACCCCGGACAGCATCGGGACTGCTACCACGCCGACGGTCGCTCGGTCACTCGGTCGCTCAGACCACGCTCGGGGCGAACTCGCGTCTGGTATGGTTCGATCGGCTCCGGGGACAAGCTGGTCAAAAACGCGGCAGCGGCACGGCAGATGCGCGACCGGCACCAGATCATCGGGGTGGAGATGGAGGCGGCGGGGATCATGAACCAGATCCCGGTGGCCGTTATCCGGGGAGTGTGCGACTACGGGGACGAATATAAGAATAGCGAATGGCAACCTTACGCCGCGGCTATGGCTGCTGCATACGCCAAAACCATATTAGGGAGGATCCCTTCTAAAGGAAATTGGGTTGAACCGGTACAGAAATGTACGATGGAAACATGTTATCATCTCGAAAACGTAGAAGCCCAGCTAATTCAGACTTCAGTCGTCCACCTAACCCAGTCACGCGTGTCAACAGATGGTAAGCTTGTCTCCTTGGCCGTCTTTGAGGTGAGCTAATCCGGTTCGCATGTCCCTTTTGACGGCTGTCAGACCATGCACTGGACAAGCGCTTCTCGATGTGCAGAACACCGTCTTCCAGACTACCCGCTCACGATCCAAATGTAGCCATGGAGGACGAGACTATAACACCAAGAGCACATGGGCCAAAAATAAATCATGAGACCACGACGGTTGGACCCCTGGCCGAGTTGTGGCAGAGGGTTGCTGGCGCCCCCAAACCCCAGGCCCCGTACATCCTCCATCAGTTAGTCCTCTATATCGCATCGCTGTGGACGATTCCGAGGGCAATCACGAGCAAGATCATCATCGCCGATTTCCTCGGCCGAGAGCTCCACCTTTCGATCCCCATGGATTGGTACGACCTCGCGGTGATTCTACTGCCCTTCTTCGACACCGGGGAACGATATGGCTTGGAGAAAGTGCGATCAGGGGAGTTTATTATTGTCTACTGCGACACATCGGAGAAGCGATTCAAGCGCCTGGGCCCGACTAACTGGGCAAATGAGATTCAACATGGTCGGAAGCTGCACATGTCCGTTGTCATTTCTTACCTGCGATTAGAGGACCAAGTGTGCACATCCTGTCGGTGTCGGGTGAAGAGGTTCCGGTCTTTCATAACATGCCCCAACTGTGGACTGTTCGCGCTGTGCGCCCAACAGGAGCAGAGGAAACTGACAGCGACTGAAATTGCGGTCATTCCATCCTTACTGAGTGATGGCCTGTTACGAGTGCCCCGCGCTATTGACCCTCCGACCGATTGCCTAGTCGGACTATATGCGTCCTACGAAGATGGACAAAGAGGATTGCAACACGACTTACTGGCGAATCGCAGTACATTGTCAATGGAGATTGGCGGCGCAAAGGGTGATTTCCAACCGATTATCCCCCACAGCATAGGGGCATCCAGCATAGATAGCAGCGGCAATGCGCACCGGCTTTCAAGACCACCACCTGAAGACGCATCGGCGAGTGACGACGAGTCCAGCGAAGAAGAATATCCGATTATCGAGGTTGAAATCAGCCCGAGGGGCATGGAGCTCCGTGAGCGAGAGATCCAGGAAATCAGCCACTTCAAGAAAGTGTTCATTCAGGAAGACAATCTGTTGTACGATGAGGCGCTGGAAGGCAATTTACCCGCGGTGGTGCAACGACTGCCGCGCCTACTGAAGATCCCTACGTTTGACATGAATGAAACATGGGGCCCACTGGGCACACCACTCACTGCGGCAATTCTCTCTGGGTCGGACAGCGTGGTCGACGTGCTTCTTCAGGCAGGGGCCGACCCGTTTTTCCAGGCTGGGCCGTTGGACTTTCCTCTCCGTGCTGCCGCCGTGTTTGGAAACTCTACCGCTGTCGAGTTAATTCTCAGCTCCACCATGCAAAAGAGCATTGAGAATCGGCCAGGACGGCTGCAGGAAGCGCTGGATCAGTCGCTGTACTCGGTCGTGGAGACCGGCCATCGCAGTCTTCCTCGTGTCTTTCTCTACGCAGGCGCGAACCCCTTCGCGACGGTCGACGGCAAGCGATCCGCGTTTGCCTTCTCGACCTTCAGCCAGCCCGATCTGGCTGCCCAATTCGTCACCGAGGCATATGCACGGGGGTTGTTGCAGCTGCAGGAGGCGGAGCTAATCATCGACGCCGTCTATCGGCGGTATGCCCCTGTGCCTAGTTGCCCGGGCTGGCTGGACGCGTGTTGCCGGAATGTGGAAATGGGGCGGACCGAAGGTGTGGAGAAGCGGATCGTACAACGACTGACACAGTCTCCCCGGACCTCATTTCTCCTCTGGGAGCCTTTGTGGCGGACTCCGCGGTTGAATAGGAGGCGCACAGTGAGGGCTCTACCGGTGCCGGAGCCGGAAACAGTATCGCTGGAGAAGGGCTGCGGCAGGAACTCGCAGTTACCAGTCATCCAAGTGACGATGCATTGATAGCCTCGCGAGTGGTTAGCTTTTCACTTCAAAGGCGGCTATGATGGGTTGAGCTGTTGAAGTGTTGGTGATTGAATCTGGTCGACGTGAAGGGCGCTTCTACGATTGGTCAAAGGAAACATCGAAGGTATCCTGAGACAGGCATCAAGTACAGCCAGGTGTGTAAGACACTCACGGGGCCGATGGCTGCCAGCATATCGAGTTTCTCAATGACATATGTGGCATTGTTGTCCGGACATCCGCTAAAAGCGGCTTCCCACACCAAAGTTTGGGCCAGGTGTATGTTGCCTCACCAATTGCGCGTTGCAGCAAATTTTCACAAAACCCAGGATCTATTGCGGGGCCATGGGTTAATTAAAATCTGGCAAGCAGCAAGTCCATTCCGGGATTCACTCGAGGTCATACTGTTGTTTCATGGGTGCGTTCTTGATCAGTATGGGTCTAATAAAACCCGACACGCTATTGTATCATTTATCTTTAGAGCATATATTTGCCTATCCCAGAGACATCCATATACATATGAACGGGTTCTACAGACCTGGTCATTCAAGCTGGTTATCCCGGCTGGATTCTTGTTTAATTTTATCGCAGGATCGCTTGAATCCAGATAAATAAAGTCAATCGCAATTTAATCGGCTCATCATCGGACAAGCCGCTGAATCTTGGGCAGAGAATGCATAGACAATACTTCATAGAAACGATTGCTCGATTTCATCGAAATCACTAGCCACTCCTCGAATACGTCTCTAGCTGATTCATTCCCTTCGCCACGATGTCGTAAAGCTCCTCTCTCTTCATCAAGCCCCCAACATCCGGAATTTCGATCTTGATATACGGGACGGTACGCAGGAACTCGACGAGTTGTCCAACCAGCTAAAACTGTCAGTATTGACATCATCCAGATCTAATCTAGACATACCTTGGAAGCGTGCCCGATCAACACCCCCATCTTCTCCACCCGTTCCTGGGTTAGTAGTTTTGCCCCGTTACTCAACAGTCCCTGCACGCGGTCCATCAACTCGGGCGTAACGACCGGAGATACGTTGTCCACCAACCCGGTGATATCTTCAACGCGTTGTTCAGTGAGAAGGTCGCCCACATTACCTAGCAGCGACGGAATGCTCTGCAGGGTCTGTGGTGGCAGCGCCACAGAAACGTTTCCAATCAGATCCCTGATATGGTCTGTAATCTCCGATGTCAGCAGCCGCTGAGCGGTACCCAGTAGATCCTGCACCTGCTCGAGCAGCCGTGGCGTGACGCCCGACGAGAGCGTGTCGATCATTCCGCGGATAGTTTGCACCCCCTCCGGGGTAAGCAGCTGGCCTCCGTTCTGTAAAAGACTTTGAATCTCTTCCACGGAGTCTTTCTCGAGTAAAGGCGCGGCCACATCTAGCATGGGCAGGGCTTGATCCAGCATGCTTTTGATATCAGCCCCGCCAGCGACGGCAATTAGCTTTTTTATATCGTCCGTCATGTTCGGCGTGAGCAGGCTAGCACCGTTGTGGAGCAATGGGCCGACCTTCTCCAGCGCGTTACTGTCCACCAGGACCCCAGCATTAGATAGTAAGCCACTGATCTGTCGGACCCCGTCTGGTGTCAGCAAATCCGCCGCATTGTCGAGCATACCCGGCACGCGCTGCAACAGATCGAGGTTGAAATCGTCCACGCCGTCCATAACAGCCGATACCCTCTTGGCCATATCGGCAGTTAGCAGCTGTGACGCGGCATGCAGCAGATTGTCGACGGCGTCTAGCGTCTCCGGAGTCGCCAGCAAACCAGCATTCTTAATCAGTTCGTGAATACTCTTGCTCATCTCCGGAGTCAGCAGCTCCTTCCCATTTTTCAACAGTGCCTGCAGCTGGTCCACGCCTTCCTGATCGAGCAGATCATTGGCTCCAGCCAACACAGCCTTCAACGCAGCGATGTGCTCCACCGGAAGGGCCTTCTCCACAGAATGAAGCAGCAGACGTGTATCATCATTAAACTGCGGCGTGAGCAGCAAGCCCGCGTTGTGCAGCAGTTTCTTAATCCGATCGACATTGGCGTCTGTAACGAGCGGACCCACATTCTTCACCAGATCGACGACGGTATCCACAAAATCCGGGGTAAGCAGTTTAGATGCATTATCCAGCAGCATCATCGCATCATCCACCAGGCCCTGATCCTTCAAGCGTGACGCCAATCGCACGAGCTTCTTCGTCTGATCCGGCGACGGCTGTTCCGCCAGCTTGCCCAGCGCATGCACGCTATCTTCTACATCGCGGAGGAATGTCGGTGACAGGAGCCCCGTAATACCCTTTAGCAAGTTCCCGATATTCTCGATGGGGTTGGCCGACGTGCCGGGGGGGATCTCAAAGGCCGGGTTTCGCTTTTCATGGGGAGCCTTATTCTGAGCAAGAAGATAATCTCGTAGAGTTGGATGTTTGGACAAGAACAGCTTGGCAATGTCCTGCACGCCCTCGGAGGCTTTCACGAATTTCTCTCGATCAAGACGGGGTTCCGCCCAGGTGGTGAGCACTAGGGCGGGGAGAACAAGCACGGCGAGACGCATTTTGGCGTAGTTGGTGTTGATTTTGTGGGGTGCAATATCGTTTTAATGACTCTTTTACTGTCTTTCTCCACACGCCACCCTCCATGTGGTGCTATGGTCGCGAATGCGGGGTGATCGACATGGTGGCTGGCTTGGTCTACTGGGATGGATGGGTCCCCGTGCCGACGGATCTCGGTGACATGTGCGGGGTTGCGTTTTAAAAAAAGACATATATTATACAATGATATTATATTGGATTGAATTATAGTATGCTGGGATACGAGCCATCCCAAGCCCAATGAACATGCCATTCGGTAAGTGGCTGAGATAACATAGACCAAAATATTGCGCATACTTGACAATCAAGTGAATCGGTTCTCAGCTCGGAAAATACAGTCGACTACAAGCATACCGGAAGAACAGCTGTTTCGAACCTTCAGTCGCATTCACATACGCATACTATATCTGCATACAGCTAAGTTACCCAATCGCCATCCCCGGGCCACCCTGCTCACCAAAGAACTCTTGTACAATAGAACTGATTAGCGGATCGAAACCCGCTACAGTCTGGTCACACTGACTTTGCTCATTGGGTGAGTAATTCGGCTCCTGGTGTTGTTGTTGTTGCTGCTGCTGGTGCATGGGCTGTGCGCTCCCCCCAAAATGGGTTTCATCACACTCTAATCCGTGATCGAGTGAGGTAGGGTCACACATATTGTCGAGGTATAGATAGTCGAGATTGACGGTGTCGTCATTTCCCTGCTGCTGCTGCTGCTGATCCTGCTCCTGATCCTGCTCCTGATCCTGCTCCTGATCCTGCTCCTGATCCTGCTCCTGATCCTGCTCCTGATCCTGCTCCTGCTCCAGCTGCAGAGGTGAAGGGAAAGGAGGAGGGGACTCATAACCCGTATCATCCACACTCAAGCCCAGGATCAGCCGGCTGGGCGCGTCCTCAGCCTCATCGGATATGGTGCGGAGGGTATCCGTTCCGACCGGACTGTTATCTGTCTCCATTTGCCTGTATCCGTCTACAGGGATAGACGACGCAGACGAAGAAATACTGTGAATTCGCTCTCTCAACGCCAACTGTCTCTTCTGCTTGGCTCTGCGGGGGGAGATGGGTGTAGACGGGCTGGGCATCGTCCAAGGCAGACGGATTCCAATTCCAATTGGTGGGATGCATCGGACTAGCTCTGGAAGGGCAGAGTCGTAGGGCAGACGCCCGACGGATAGGCTGTAGTCGACGGAGGTAGAGATGAGGAGGTAGGCGCGAGGATGGCGCAGGAAGGCCTCGTGCCAGGAGGCGGCGCGGCGGGCGCTGGGGAATGGGGGCGGCGTGGGAAGGGCGTCCTTCTCGACCAGATGCGTGGCTCCTCCTGCCGCTGGGACTGTATTTGTTGGTGTTGATCCTGCTGCAGCTGTCCCGTCTGTGGAGTTCGGACTGTTGGACTGGCCGCTGCGGACGCGCGGGGTGGGCGGTTCGTCGTCCCAGCGGAGGAACAGGTGCTGGGAGGTCATGTAGGCGAGCTGAAGGATGTGATTAGTTCCGGCGCTGACCATGTCAGTGACGTCGTAGACACGGCCGGAGTGGCGGATGATGGCCCCGAGGGCGTCGAGACGACGACGACGGGTGTCGAGTTCGGAGGAGGTGGGGGAGAGTTTGAGATCAATTGCTGTGAGGACGAGGGGCATGGCGACGTAGGCGAGACTAATTCGTTAGCTTTGTACCATGTGTAGCCCTTTGATTGTGGGACATACACGCTGAGAGGCAGGTTCTGGGCACGCCCTTCCCGGCTAAAATACTCCATCACGGCCGTCAACTGATTCATGGCGTCGTAGAGCGTAGCGCCGATTTGCCAGAGATGATGGATGTAGTTCGTCCCTGCTAGCAGGAGGTGGTTTTCGATGAGAAGGGTCTCGTAGTGGGCGAGGTCGATGCGCGCAGTGCTAATCCATTAGCTTGTTGGTCGAGTCGAAGCTGGTAGAAGAAACATACTGGTAAAACATATAGGCAAAGTTGGTCATCTGCGTTACCGGGTCCGGTACCCCGGTGAGTAGTCCCTGCAGCTGGGAGCAGGCCTCCCACTGTGCCAACAGTCTTTGAATACGAGCGATACGCGCAAGCTCATGATGGAACTGCTCGAAGCCCATGACAGGGGCCGCCAGACCGTGGGAGGCAAACACGAAGGAGACCATCTCAGTAAGCAGCACAGACAGACGACACTGCTCCTGCAGGACTTTGACAAGCATGCGCTTGGTATCCGGTTCATAGACCTGGGAGCGACGAATCTCATCGGCAAAGTCCTCCTCGTCGAGCGGTTCGGCCGCCATGCCAAATTCCAGGGAGGTCACCTGGCCGCGGCGGCGCAGTCCCAGACACAGACTGCGGTCGCGCAAGATAATGGACCACCAGAGGCGCTTCTTCAGTGAGTCCTCGACGTCTTCGCTGGGGCCGGGCTTGCACCCGATGGTCATGGCGTTCTGGATGGCGCGTGTGAGCCATAGACTGGCGGCTTGGGGTTCCTCGCCTGAGGTATGGTGGGATAGGATGATGCAACCTTGGGATTTGGCGTAGGGGCGGTCTTCGCCGCTCAGGTCAAATAGATACTGTCGTCCATTAGTTAGATATGCTACATGGGTGGAGAAGGGGGGGGGGGGGGGGTTACCTTAGTGCGCCGGTAGAAGCTGTTCCGGGCATCGCGCTTATCTTTGAAACCGCACTGCTGAAGAGTCTCCAGGGGGACGTGCTATTTCTGTCAGTCCCACACAGTAGAAGACAAATAAGTGAAAAGACAGGAAAACACACCGCACAGCTGACAAACAGGAGTGCCTGGAAAACAAACAATGACACGCGCCCGTCGACATCCTCCCCTGGATGAAGATACATATCCCAGAACGCCGCTTCATCTAGCACCGGCATAGACGGGTGAATGTGGAGAAAATACTGGCGGACAAAGTCATCGATGACCGTCTTATCCGGCACGCTCAGACATGCCTTCGACGCTAGAAAGGCGAGGTCCTCGCGCGGGAGGATACCCACGCCCCGAAACTCGACAAAGGGGTAGGATGTGAATGCGACATGGCCTGGGGGGAGGGGGTCTGCGGATGGGGCAACGGACGTGGAGGAGGGAGGCAAGTCGACGTCGTCGGGGATGAGGGCGCGGAGGGAGGGATCCAGTGGGGCTTTGGCGGAGAGATGGTCGATCTGGGTTGCGCGGAGGTTGTGGTCGTTTTGGGTGGCGAAGCCGGCGAAGCTTGGGCGATCAGTATAAGGAACTATCTTGTCCATGTCCAGGATGTGTCAACATACTTCCGGGGTAACTTGCCCCGCAGAATGCATTCGGGTCGTCCATCCTGGCGACAGCGCGTGCAGGGACAGCCCCGAATGGAGGCATCGCAGCGCACCTTGCGGTGATGGCACCATGAGCACGCCTTGGGGGCTCTTCTCGTGCGACGGAGCATGTTGTCTTGGGGTCAATGACCAGTCGACGGAGTGCGGGGGATGAGACAGGAGAGAAGCAGAAGCAGGGGAAGGAGAAGACAGAAGAAGGAGACTGCACGGACCAGCACTCAGACCAGACGGATCGTCATCGTCTTGCATCCGAGACGGGCCAGGTGAGCAGAATCTGTGGGGTAGGGATCGGCATGAAGACTGAATCATGAAGTCTGATTCTGGAGTCTGATTCTGGGGCCCCAGATGATGTGATGGGTCTAGCCCTAATGCCTGCTTCCCCGCTGTGGCACCGACTGCCATACTGGGTGACATCAGACGACAACGCCATTTCATGGAAAGAAGGCGAGGACGATTCCAAATGAGACTAGGATCCGAACTTGCTCGTAGAACCAGGTCAAGATCGACATACCCCGCGGTGGAGAAGGAGCTGTTGGTTCCGCGGCAACTCGGCTGTGATCGACTGGTTCTTAGACAGACGGGGACTACGCCATATTTCGGACAGAAATCATCCAATCACATTATATGATATAGCGAGGGTAAATAAACTATAATCCGCACTAGTACACTCGCAAACCCTTCCTAATTCAGCATCTGAGCCTTTCGCAGGCGTTTGCGCATGTCATTGAGATAGTATTTCTTGGGATACGTGCGGACAAACTTGGGCAGGGCCGGGTACGTGTTACGGACGAGACTCATCGTCCACCGGTAGCCACGCTGGCGGTGCTTGGTGGTCTTGATGCCGTACGCCTCGCGGATGCGCGCCGGCAGCATTTCGCCCGTCATAAGACGCACCCAGGGCATCAGGACGCGCAGGTGGATAGGCAACCCCGTGTTGTACAGCAGGTCGTGGGCGACGTGTTTGGCATGGTCGTTGACTTCTATTGAGGCGATCTGCTGGTCCCAGTAGGCCCAGAAGGCTTGGCGGGTGGCGGGCCACTCGTCGGGCTGGACGCGCAGCGAGACGGCCAGGACAGCGTACTCGCAGTAGGTCTGCTCGGCGGTGACCTCGTCCATGGGGCCGAAGATCTCCTCGTAGAGCTCGACGCCCACGGCGTAGAGCGTGGCAGCGACCCAGACTTGTAGCTGGGCGTCGTCGGCGGAGTAGTCAGTGCCTTTGACGGAAGAGTGCGCGCGGTGCACCATGGCGATGACGGCTTCTTTCTCCTTTGGCGAGCCAAACGCCATGCAGTAGACGTAGGTCATGGTTGTGCGCAGTCGGTCCATGGGTCGGTAGGCGAAGTTGCTGTGGTTGTCTACACCTTTGCCGACGCCGGGCATGGCGACTTGGAGGAGGATGGCTGTCGCGCCGCCCCCGAGGATGATGCCTTCGCGGACGATGCGCTGGATGTGGACGGCATTTTCCAGGCTGGTACTCTGGATAGCCTTCTCGTCGATCGCTTTCTCTGGATCTGAAGAGGAAGACGACATGCTCGCGAAGTAGAGGTCTGTATACTTTGGATAACCAGGTCACAGATATTGATATCGACTTCTATATATGCGAGACCACGCGACCGGCATTGGCGGAATCATGTGGAGAACCGCGGACCGGCGGGATCAGGCTCGGATCGACACCACGCACGGGCTGAATCAAGCAAACTGACTGCGATTGGAAGCAAAGGCGGGGTCGCAGATCCCCCACAGAGTCTAGGGTTCCCAGAATGTGGAGAAATCATGCCTAATCTGGGGTACGGTTGAGGGTCCAGTATATAGGATGTATGCATCCAGACGATACTTGAGTAGGTACTGCTCACTGAAATCGAGCATTCAGACACCATGGCTGTCGGTGATGCATACCGCGACTCAATCCGGAAGAAGGAGGAAGCGTTGGCGTCGGGGACAGACCTCGAGCACGTCGAGACAGTCGACTCCACTCTATCGAGAAAGCAGAAGACGCAGAAACACCTCCGGCGGTTCTGGGTGTGCTACTTCATCGCGGGGATCATCTTCTCCGCCATCTTCCTCCCCATCTTGTATGCTTCCCTCGCAAATCTGATATGTAGACGAGCTAATGAACAGCTTCACCCTGATCATCCCGGCCATCGCGCAGCGCATCGTCGACGACACCGAACTCCCCGTGTACAACGCGGAGATCACCGATCCGGACCCGTCACACGTCACCTTCTCGATCGACACGGCGCTGAACATGCCCAAGGGGATCAAGGCACGGACAGACCCATTCACGCTGCGGCTGTTCAACCGAGCGACGAAGCCCTTCAAGCCGTATATTGGCGTGGAAATGCGGGAGTTCAGCCTGAACGGACCGACCCGGCTGACAGTGATAAATCACCACACGGAGGTGCTGGAGGAAGACGAGTTCGTCGCGGTGCTTTCCGAAGCCGTGTACTCTAAGGAGTTTATCATGTCCGCGCGGGGCGCAACAACGGGACATTTGGGGGCGCTCAAGGCGGGCTTAACCCTGGATAAGGACGTTCGCTTGAAGGGTATCTCTGATCCCTCCTTCATTCTAAATTATCATTAATGTATCAGGTCTGGACAAGCTCAGCGGGTTCGCGATCGAATCTGCACGGCTCGTATACCCGGCCGAAGAAGACGGGACGAACCTGCGAGGACGCGCCAATCTGCCCAACCACTCGGTGGTGGGATTCGCTCTGGTAGGCCTATTCCCCATCTATCGCGCAGCAGAGTCTAACCAGCCAGGGCAACGTAACATTAAACCTCAAAAGCGAGGACATCATGCTGGGATTCGCCGACATCGACAACGTCTTCCTCAAGCCAGGAAACAACAGCGTGGATCTGCGCGGACGCATCGACATCCCAACGGTGCTAGACAACATCGTACCGATCATGGCGCAGCAGGGCGACGTGCTCCGCAAAGGAAACATACGGCTGTCGGCATCAGGAAACAAGACCGTCTACCACGGAAAGCACATCCCGTTCTTCGAGCGCGTGCTGAACAATCTGACGCTGCAGGCGGAGTTGCCTATCATGACGGTTTTGCTGGACACGCTGAAGGGGCTGGGCGGGGGGAAGGGGTTGGCGGATATGTTGAAGAATGTGGGGGATCTGGGGAATGGATTGTCTGATTTGACGGACGCGTTGCAGGATCTGCATCTTTAACATCTAGGTAGATATATGAATTGATGGTGACTGACTAGTAAGATTCTTGTAGATGCAGCATTAGTAACGATGCGTCAGATTAGCCCTAATTGGGCCGAGTGACTCCACACCCCCAACTATAAATACGCCGTCCCCTCCAGTGCCACGGTTTCCATTCTACAAAGAAACCCAAGACACAAAACAAAGCCTGGAAGATAAAGAAACAAGATGGCAGACGGAGGAACCATCACCCCGGCGCTCAGTCCCAAAACCCTCCCTACATCGCACCCCGCCAACCACAGCGACCATCTCGTCGCCGCGTACACGCCGACCGAAGTGGCGGCGCATAATCGCACGTCTGACAGCTGGATCATCATCGACAAGAATGTGTACAACATAACGGATTTCCAGGCGGAGCATCCAGGGGGGGACCGGAGTAAATTTTTTTTTTTTTTTTCCTTTCCTCTTTATCCGTGGGTAATGTAGTATACTAATGGGAATAGTCTTGCACAAGGTGGCTGGGACAGACGCCTCCAAGGAGTTCCACAAGCATCATCGCGACTCCGTGCTGAGTCGGTATCAGGAGCGGTTACAGGTGGGGGTATTGAACGAGGCAGCGTCGGGGGCGAAGAAGAGTTTTTTGCGACGGTTGTTCAAATCATAGACATACAGGATTACCAAGATGAGTTCATGAATGGATAATATACACGAAATGAATAGTATGTATGAGAGAAGTCAAGATATGAATATAAATCACAACTTGGATAGCCCCTCCGAAGCAGCCCTCTCCCGCAGCAACCTCTTCAGGATCTTCCCACTCGCATTCCTCGGAATCTCCTGCACGAACCGTACCCCCCCAGTCAAAGCCTTATACTTCGCAAGCCGGGGCTCCATAAACGCGCGGACCTCCTGTTCCCCCAGGGTCACCCCCGCCCGACAAACCACATACGCCCGGGGGCGCTCACTACCCAGGTCACCCCCGCCGACACCAACAACGGCCGCATCGACGATCCCCGGGTGCGTGCGCAGCACGCCCTCTAGCTCTGGCGGAGCAACCTGAAACCCGCGCACTTTGATCAACTCCTTCTTCCGATCGATGATGTACCAGCGGTGGGACGCCGCGTCGCAGTATCCAATGTCGCCTGTGTGAAACCACCCGTCCGCGTCGAAGGAGGCCGCGTTCGCTGCGTCGTCTTTGTAGTATCCTGGGATGATGGTGGGGCCGCGCAGGCAGATCTCGCCGGGGGTGTTGTACGCTGAGATGTTGGTGTCGTTATTGTCGACGAGTCTATCATATTTATTAGATTCACCCTTTATATGTATATCTCGAACAAGAGAAAGACAAGGTGGTGGGAGGGAACCAACTTAGCCTCCACATTGGGAATCAACACGCCCACACTCCCCGAATCATCCGTCTGCGGATAGGGCACCAAAGTAGCAATACAGCTCGACTCCGTCATACCCCAGACTTGTGTACACGGGGCGCCCGGCGCAAGCAGCGCGCGAAACCGCGCCTGGGCGACTTTATCGAGGGGGGCTGCACCGACAGCTGCGGCACGGACGGAGCGCAGAAACGGGCGGGAGTGGGCTAGCGGAGAGGCGAGGATGGCGAGAACAACCGGGGGGACGACGGCTAGCTCGGTTACGTTGTATTTCTCGACGGTTTCGAGGAAAAGAGGGAGGTCGAAGCGGCGCATGAGGTAGGTGACGTGGCCGCCTTTGAGGGAGCCGAAGTGGGTGTTAGGGGCGGCGGCGGCGTGGAAGAGGGGGATGGGGACGACGCGGGAGATCTATATCATTATTCAGTATACATATAGAGGAAGAGAATTTTATGGAGGGAAAGGGGGGAATACCTGGTATGGGCGGCGATTGTGCTCAAAAGCGAGTTCATGCTGCGCGACGAGATTCCGATGCGTGAGGGTCGCCGCCTTGGGGAGGCCCGTCGTGCCACTGCTGAAGAGTCGCGCGGCGGGGGTGTCTGACGCGGTCTTCTCGTCGTCAAACGACACCCAGTCTGTCTCGCCGTGGGCGAGGAGGTCCTCCCAGGAGAGGAGGTCCGCAGGGACGGGCTGGCTCTGGGCGTTGAACACCCTTAAATTCTCCATCGGGATATGTTTCTCGACCATGGCTTTCTGGATCGCAGGGAGGATCTCCGGCTCGGAAATGACGAAGCGGGCGTCGGACGCGGTGAAGTGGTGGGCGAGTTCGTGCGGGGTGTACGCGGGGTTCGTGCCGGTGAAGACGCCACCGGCGCCGACGATGGCGAGGACGAGCATGGGGTAGTAGATCTATATTCATTTTAGCTGGTGGTTGAGTTTCCCAGGGGAAAGAAGAGGTACATCGTTAAATGAGTGAATGACCACGCAGTCACCGCGTTGGACGCCCCATGCTTTCAAGCCGGCGACGAGCTGGCGCACCAGTCGGTGCGCCTGGTTATACGAGATGGACCGCGCGGGGTCGTGCACATCGACGTACATCTACCATTCAATCAGCGGGAGACTTCTGCCACAGAAAGTCAAGCGTACCGGCTCATCGTGATCGTAGGGCGGATCGGAGAAGAGGTAGGAGAGGATATCGGAGGAAGGCACGGGGACGCGCCGGGGAGGTTCAAAAATCATCTGTTCTGACGTTCAATGAAGAGCGAGATAGGTGGAGGAAGAGTCAAAGTAGGGACCATTCATGTATTTATTGCGGTGGACGGATAGAAGACCGAACAATACCATGTCATGCCAGGCACCGTGGATAAACGTGGTGAGCCCTAAATGGAAATGATCGTCGCGGGTTAACTCGGTGTTCGGGTGAAGCTCCACATTGGGCGACTCTAACAGACCGTCAACCAAACGTTGGACGGTCGAGGACCCAGCGCGACGGTGGTTTCTGGTTGGTGGAGAATCCAATGTACGAATTATGTGGAGCCACAGTGAAAGTCTAGAATGCAATCGTATTACCTATTATAGTCTTTTTTAAACGCCAATGCTGTACAACCACAGAAAATAGATACAAAGAAAGAATGCTACAGCGTCAGTTGAAACCGCGGGTGCGTGCGGATCGCCTCGCCATACCGCCAGAACAGCACCGGACACACACACAGCACCAAGGAGATAAACGCCAGCAGGGAGTTCCCCCACCCGAGGCCCAGCGCGTCGTACATGGACGGGCCGGCCAGCGGCAACACCGCACCAACGAGCGACCGCAGCGCCGTGTTAGCCGCCGTGACGGATGCGGCGTATTTCAGGTAGGAGTCCACCAGGTAGGTGTTGGCGCACATGAACACGGTCATCAGCCCGATGGCAAACACGCCGGTGCCCAGGATGGGCACGATCCAGTGCACCTTGTACTCGGCTGCCCATCCGTACCAGAAGAGGCCAGCGGGGATAGCCCAGCACCCAACCAGCATGGGGGGCAGACGCGACTCCGGACGGAAGCATCCCTTGGCGGAATCCCGCTGGGCAATGTGGTTGGACACGTAGCCGCAGACGACGAGACCAATGATACTGCCGATGCCGAAGCCCAGGTAGGCGAGGCCTGCCAGGCCCGGGGAGAAACCGTAGGTGTTCTCGAAGATGGGGGTCAGGGTGGTGAACATCAGGTAGAGGTACCCGTAGGTGACGGCGGCGAAGAGGGCGAGGAGGAATACGATGGGCGAGAGGAAGAGCAGCTTGATGGGGCGGGCCAAGGTGGAGAGGAAGCGTTGGCGCGTCATGCGGCCCTTGTCGTGGACGGAGCGGAGGGCCTCGTTGCCCGTGGCTTTGCGCAGTCGGGCGGCCTTGCGGGCGAGGATGACGGGGGCGTAGGATTCGCGGTACCAGATCATGCACATGATGGTCATGACGCCGGTCTATCACATCAGTTAGTCAGTGAGTCGTCCTTTCACATCATCCACTACTAGTAAAAACGTACAGCAATGGCAATCACCCAAAACACCCAGCGCCAGCCTTCAGCATCTGCCAGGAACCCGCCGGCCACGGGGCCGACAACCGGACCCAGGATCGGGCCCAGCGCCCAGATGGCCATGATGCCGGCGCGCTTCTCCTTGGGGACCATGTCGGCGACGGTGCCGGAGCCGATGGTCAGCGGACAGACGCCAGCGATACCAGCCAGCAGACGGAAGACCATGAGCTGGGGCATGGACTGGGCGACGGCGCAGGCGATGGTGAAGATGAGGAAGAGCACGTTGCAGGTGTGGTAGAGCGGCACGCGGCCGTACATCTCAGACAGCGGGGCGATGATAAAGGGGCCCACCATGTACCCGAGGACGTAGATGGAGACGACAAAGGAGGCGAGCATCATGTCGGATTCACGGAAATCTCGCATGACGCCGGCGACACCGGGGGCGAACATGGAGGAGGCGAGGGGTCTATCAACTCAGCGGGTGTGTTTCACAGTGGGAGGGAGGAACCTACGTGATAAACGTGTTGACGGCCATGAGGACCAGCTGGCGTAATTTCTTCCATTGCGGCCAGTTAAAGGGATTCTCCAGGTCATTAGGGCCTTCAAAGTCAACGGTATTGTCCGTGGTGGTTTGACAATCCGGCTGTTTTTCCAGGTCTGCCATGTTGACAGTTGACAGTTGACCGGTTGAACAATAATGAACAAACGCGAAAAGAAGTAGAATAGATCAATCAACAATACTACATCCAACAAATCTCGACAAGAGGGAGATCCAGATGAAAGCTTGGTATTTAAACCCGGCATGATCGATCCGACTTGCCCCACTGCAGATTCTGCGAACGTCGCTTGGCACGTGGTCCCGACCAATCAGAAAGAAAGCATGAGACCCATCTCGGCTCGTCCCATGCCGAGAGCCAATCAGATCGTTGTCGGTTATTTTTATGCAGGGATATCCGGCTGTCTGGATGATTATGCCCGTGCATATCTCGCATCTCGGCATATCTGCCTTATGCACTGGATATATGGATATCCTATCTCAATCATTAACAACACAAGATATGCTGATGCTGCAGGTGAACAGCAGTCACGACGGACTTAGTTAGGATGCTGCCATTGTCAGTACAAGAATAGTATTATCAAAGAGCCGCTGTAATATCCGTGTCCAGTTCTATAATATGTGCATGCACCGTGTAGCGTGTAGATGGATATTTCTATGTTACAGATTCCTGAGCTATAAATAGCTCAGTCTCTTCTACCCCTTGACATTCTACTTATGAATTACCAGAATCCCTTGTTACCCTTATGACGGAGAAATCTCGAGTTATTCAGACTTGTGTATACAATACGAGTGGAGATATCTTGTCGATTCCATCTCAAGAATGTAGGGATGTAAATATATATGTGGACCCAGCTCCTGGATATGTGAATACTAAGTGCTACTATGATATGTATCTTGCCTTGGCCAGAGACGTGGATATATAGAATGAAGCAGATATCTATTCATCGATGAACTAGAGTTAATCCCGACATATCTATCACCCCCGTATCGACGCTGCAATTTCGTGTATACGATCCAAAGCGTGCCTCATCGCTGCCTCGTTATCCAGCGGCTCGTAGAAGATATCTACTCACGTTAGATCAACACATAAATGGTAGATGTTGTTAACATACCGGCCAATTCCTTTCCAAGTTCCTCCCCTTGATCCGATCCCATCGCTGTGAACACAATGTTCAGATTGTCTATCACGCTATCATACGACTTCAGCACCGGACACATCGCGTCCGTCTCGGAAGGGGAAATATAAGTTGGTTTGGTCTGGTTGCCGAGCGACAATTGGATAAGGGAGCGCGCTATCACTGTATTAGCGGTGACTAGAGGAAGGCAACGAGAACCAGGAAAAGCCAGAGAAAAAAAAAAAGAGAGAGAGAAAGAAGAAGAAGAAACTCACTGTCCGACTGAAACTCCCCCCCACTCAACCCTCCCACCGGATCCTTTGCAAACGCCGCCCACGCCGCCCGCATATACCGCCCCGCCTGCGCCTCCGCCTCGCTGTCAGCCATCCCCGTCACGACTGACGCCGTCCCAAACACCATGGGCGCTTCCGAGCCGTGGTACGCCGACCCCACAGGCACCACCTCCGTATTAGTATACTCCCCCCCATAATACCGATACCGCCAGACGGGAATGCCCCGATCCGCGCGATACTGCGCCGCCTCCGCCGCCGGACAACTGAAGCTCGCCAGGGCGAACAGGTCCATCAGCGGCTGGAGGAGACGCACAGGAAAGGCGGCGATTTGCTCAGTCGTCAGGTTGTCCTTGATCAAAGCGATGACGAGGAAGAAGCCGAGCTCGTTGTCCGTCGAGCCTGTCAAGAGCGGCTTGTGCGCGAAACGGCCCTTCCGGGCTTGTGTGGCGAAGTCCCGCGGGACGGTGTCATCGTCTTCGACAGGCCTGAAGTTGGATTGCTTGGTGGGGTGCTGCTGCATCGCGGCGAGGAGGTCGGGGTATGGTTTGGCGCGCATGCAGGCGACGGTGGTGTCGTGGGCGCTGTCGGCATCGCCGCATCCGACGGTCGAGGAGAGGTTGTACCATGCTGCAGTGGAGACTTTTTGGTCGTTGTGCGCGCCGGTCGCGAGGTAGGAGCTGGCGATGCCAGAGTGAGGGATGTAGGCGTGGGCGATGGGGTCGTGCAGGTTGCTGTAGGCAAGGATGTCGGCCGTGAGGCCGCCCGAGGAGATACCGCCGACAGTTATACGGGCGGGATCGCCCCCGAAGGCGGCGATGTTGTCTCTAGTTCATTCCAGGACGAGTCGGGTGTCGCGCAGACCGACGTTCCAGGGTTGGCCTGGGGCACCGGAGTAGCCGAAGACGTTGACGCGGGTGTTGGGGGTGACGACGATGAGGTCGTTTTCGTCGGCTAGGGTGGACCCGTCGTAGGTGAGGGTGTGGGAGCTGCCGGACTTGAAGTCTACCTGGATGAATATCCAAGGGATGGACCGTATGACGGAGAGAGAAGAGACGTACCTCGGCCGTAGATCCAGAAGAAGACCGCTTTCTTCCTGTCGCCGTTCTGGGGCTTGATCCAGACGTTCACAGACAGACAGTCCTTGTCTCTCTGTGCAAGGGCCGACAGGATCTTTTCGCCCGGTGGACCAACATTGAAGGCATGGTCCATTGAGGCCCGCTTACCGGGACAGTCTCTGTTTATTTAGCGTTTGGTCGTCCTTGGGCGAGAGCACTCACGGGCTCTAGACTCGGGTCAGATGGCTTCGATTCGCGTGGGGAGCATACATACATAAGCTGTCGCGTTGAACACCGTGGTGGATCGGTCCGGCGGAACGGGCGCCGCAAATCGCAGGTCATCGATTGGGGGTTTCGCGTAGCGAATTCCTAGATACTCGGAGACATCTGAACGAAGAGACGACGGCTGGCCGCGTATAGGTCCGCTGGTCGTGTCAATGATGCCGCCGATGCTGAAAGCTTGGGTGGTGGCAGCGAGGGCGAGGACGGAGAGACGCATGTTGGCACTAGCTGAGGTCTTGGGGCGACAGCTGTTGCGCGGAGGACGATATCCTTAAACCATTGGAATCACAGTGGATGGGGGTCGTTGTTATTGATTGTTTCTCAAAGGACCCTGAATCGTAATGGGGACCTCATACCAAGGTGGTACATCCACCCACTCACCCTGGATAGCATGATGGTCGTCGGATTCTCTCGATATGGATATACTCGTTGCTAATGGGAATGAAGGGCGTGTTACCAAGATACCCAATTCTAATCATTATCACGATTCAATCTCATCTCGTGGATATCCCTTGCTGGCAGTGAATACAATGGGTGATTCAATGTGTCATGAGCACGCAGTAGTAGCAAGAGGAGCATAACAATGAATTCCATGGATAGACTTTGTTTGGCGCTCTGGTCCCTTGGTGCATACCAGCCACACCCGTGGTATTGCGATCCATTTAAGGGGTAAACAAAGAGATCGATGGAATGTGGTGAGATTGTGGTGGTATGCTTGTCTTGGGTAATGTTGTTCCAACAGTAAAGGTGTCCTGTTGTAGATCGCGCATGTCGTCTGTTAGCCACGGATTATGCTGCGATTATAAAACCAGATGTTGATATTCTATCTGGGAAATCCACCGGTCTATCCATCGCATGACAGCTGTTCTCATTACAAATGCGACCGTGAACATACCACGGAGGTTGTGGGATTTCCTTGGCCCGACACGGCGCAGTAGATATTTTTATCTGCCTCGCCACAGCAACCAAACATCTCATCGGGATCGAGGACGGTAGAGCTTACGATCTGCTACATATCCGCGAAGAAGAGTGGGCTATGCTATCAGACCTGACACCGCAGCAGGAGATCAGAATCACTAGTTCCCGCATCAAAATGGGTTCAGAATCCCTCATGCTCTCGATATGCACACCGCAGGATGACCGTACGTCATAAACGGGGCTCCTCCCGACTCAGATTGGTCAACCCTCCAGGGACCAGCTCGAAAGGGGAAATGATTCACGCGTCGGCCCCAGTGGAGACTGCTAGATTGAAATAGAAACACTGCAGAAGAGCACTGACCATTTACGAACTCGGTCCTCCCCCTCCAGGACCCATTCGTCCCGAAGCATGGTCCCCCCTCTTGCTCGGGCTCTCTCCACCTCCACCATCACCAGATATCTCTCCACCTTTCCATTTAGGGCTCCTGTCGAGTGACGAAGGACGGGGGAGACGCGGGTTCTCATGATGCCTGTCGATGGATCCCCCCTCCACGCACCACCGCGCCACCATGCAGCAACCGGCGAACGGGCCATTTGGCAACGAGGGATGTCTCCGACTAAGCAATAATTCCTGCGGAGGACGCCACCGTCCGTTTAGTGAGGTTTTCCTCAAGGGATGACCAACATCTTTTCTTAGTCGGAGTATTATTATGCTCACTTCCCTCAACGGGGCCAGGATCCGCTGACCATAAGATGCCCCTCGGATCAGCGTGCTCCAGCATCGCCATCTTATATATATACTGCCTTGGTCCATTCACTTTTCTACATATATCCTTAGACGATTTTTCCACCCTGGTCACCAACGGAAATATTATCCGCGCGTCTCGGCCGACTCCATGAATACTCTATCTTTCCATCGTGGCTTTTGCTCACATTGACTTTTCTATCTCCCTCGCTCTCTCTCTCTCAACGCTCTCTCTCTCAACGTGACCTCTTCTAGGGTCCAACAAGTCCCGTGACTACCCCACCACCACTACATCAACATTCCACTCTGTCGATATATATCTCCAGATATATATACAAACCATATACAATGCACGCCATGCCCTCCAAATTCGTCGAAATCCTCGAACCAGAGGACATTTCCCACCTGCGACGCTCCGCCTCAGATGTCCGACTCGAGGACGTACTCGCCGACCACGAAGCCATCGTCGGCCGTCCACGCTCATCAACCAACGACTCCGCCAAATCCAAAACAAGTCTCGACGGCGGATCAGCGCGCTGGAAGCGACTGAGCAATATGCTCGTTGCGACGAAGCGGTAGCCGAACGATCGTCTTTCTCATCCCTGTGTCCGGGATAAGTTCCGAGCAGGACTCGCGCGAAAACGACGCCATCAAAGTGGACATGATTAATATACGCAATTTGATTTCATCAAGCGAAGTACATATATCTTTTGCTATTTTCGGAAGCTGGCTTTGAAACCGTATTGCATCGGAAACATCGAGGATGGAAGGAGGAAGAAGATATGGATACGGATACGGATACGGATATGACGCCGAAACGAGGAACACACGTCTGGACGACTTCCTACCTTGACGCTTATGTGGATATCATATTTACTCTACCCAATGATTGATCTGTTGTTTTGTTTTGAGCCTGCACTATACTGTACTATATCTTAGACGACTTACTGGGTGCATACTACACTATACTACACGCGTATGCAAATATATTTCGCCACCAACGTCTACCCTACGGCCATTATCAAAGGAATTGAAAGTAAAGAAAATAGATGCGATAAAAATAGACTAGCTTGCGCAGTCCCTCCACTCTAGACGTAAGGGGGTCCATTCCACGCTGCGTGGCACCACAGCTAGCGGGTGTGTTTATCTGCAGTGTGGGGATATGGGATGGTCCACTGGTTGCGATAGGATTGCACTAGATATGGCTTCAGAATTTTCGTCATTGATGAAGGTAATTTTCTCCGCATTGTGTTTTGATTCTTGTTATTTTCCTGAGTGCCCCACTGCTCGGAGACAAGCCGTGGTGAGTTGTCCAGATGTCCGATCGGCAATCAACTGGAGTGGTTATCTAAGATGCAATAAGAATGAGAAAAAACAATATAGTCATACTCAAAATAGGTATAACAAGCCCGTTAGGTAGGTGTGCAGCTACATACAAGACATTGCATTGCCCTCTGGTCAGTGTTGAGTCCAACCTTAATTGTAAGCTGTCCTCAACCGGATTTTTCCCAGACTACTCCAAAAGCGAAACTAGACTAAGCTTCAAATAGATACTGCCAAGCGGCAGTGGTTCGCGTTCTGACCGCAGCAGTTACTTTACATACTCCGTAGACAGTGGATCCATGCTGACTTCAGGCATCAGATACCTCATTCCAAACTTACTACCCGATGCAGTAACCCGGTGCCCCTCAGTATCCACCCGAGTTTACCCGCCCATAACCACGCCTTCACTACGCCATACGGAGGGACGTTGGTGGGGCAAGCAAAGAGCTATCTGGGCTGGTCACTGCATCCTTCGGATCCTCATCCGCCGATCAGGCCTATAACAGGTGGTCTCCTCTTGGCGGGTGCTTTAGTCTCGAAGGCTTTGCTTCGATTGCCTCGGCTGTGTATCCGTAGTGCTTATATAGATCCGTTGGTGAATCGACGGCCTTGGTCCTGTTTGATAAGAAACCCAGCCTCGGATTCCACGACCCTCTTACCTGTCATCTGGTGGGCTCTCTTTCCTGCTCGACTATGACCCGTTTAATTGTTTGCTGCGAAACTTCGCCCCAGGAAATACAAACCATAACCCGCCAAGTAGAATTTTCCAGAACCGGATATTATCTTTGTCCCGAAACAAAACAGAATTGACGGAGTAATTGGCGAAAACGACGAACTAGCCCATGCCAGCTTGACTCGTTCTTGGATTCAAGCCTTCTTCCGCCCTCGATTCACGAGCATCCTCTGACCTGCTAGAAGTGGGGTGTTCTTGGTGGGATCTCTTGTGGCTTCTGCACTGCATTAGCTTTAAACGCGTTAGACTAGGCTATTTATATAGACTGACCTCAACAGAGATTGGCTCTGAACGGGGCGGCCCTTGATCCCGGACGGTAGCAATCAAGCCGATAATGGCACCGTCGTCTGGCTGTGGGTGTACAGGATTCGTGATTGTTCGGTTGCTAGCCCCAGGTGTAAATATCTAATTGCTCAGCAGTTCCCCTTTTGCTTTCATCCGCCTTTTATTGCCGACGAGGTCTTAGTTTAGATTCTGCTTGCCTGTTTTCTATCCGTTCGAACAACCTCGAGCTGATCAGAGCATACCTTTCCTTGCGAAACTGACCGGCATATATAAGCACATTCAGGCGCAAAATCATCATAGTATTAACCCCACCAGTATACTTTGAAGGACGTACATATGTTCATCGCGAACACTGACCTTCACTTTACTCACAGCATGGCATAGATTATCTTTTATGGAACCTCCGGTAGACAGTTGATGAAGGTCTCCCCCAGGGCATGTTACGTGTTGTCCCATTTCCTATTCAAGTAAATATTTGCTTGACGGTCCTGTTTTATGTTATTGCTCGTGTCAAGGCAACGTCGTTGGAAAGTCCCCAACAATTGTCATCCGCCGCCCCGCTTTGATTTAGAACGTGCACAGCCTGATTGATGGCCGGCTGCCAATTCAGGCAAGCTAGAGAACATTCTATAGGGCTTAGTGCTTTGAGGTCTGTGATCAATGCTTCTTGGAAGAAATATAAGATGAGTGTTAATGCATAGGTACATGCAGAGCCTTGCGGCCATACAGCATTGAACACTTACATTACTCTCATCCGATTGTTGTATATTTTGATATTCGTTCAGTCCACCACGAGGTAGATGTTAATTAAATAAAAGGTACATCTGAAAAAGTCCGCGTGCCTATAATTCACTTGGTGTACTCTGCCTTGAACTCATAGCGCAAGCACCCAGCATCCCTGAACCCACCAACCCCACCATTAATACATTCTTTCCAGTTCCTCCGCAACAAATCTGTACAAGTAACCTGATCCTCGCTACCGGGGAACTTATAATCTCCCAAAGGTGTATAAGGGCTCTGCTTTGTACCGCGACAGCCCTTGATCCAGGAGATGGAATAATAGTACGGGGCGCCGTTCGTCTTGGTCTGGAATACGACTGGGTCGCTGTTCTCGTCCATTATATTCTCTTCCCGAGCGGTACCCACGCACGCGAATCCAGTGTACTGGTTTTGAAAGCCGGGGCTGATGTCCTTGTGGTCGCCGAAGTCGTCCGCCCCGTGGCAATGGAGTTCGCCGAGCTTATCGTGCGGTGGCGTCTCCGGGGGATTCTCATTTGGCCGCTCAATCTTGTAACTGTAGCTACTGCTGCAGTCAAAGTCGGCGTTGCCGGATGGTTGGATAGAGTGACTGTCGAACCCTTGGCCTATGGTAGTAACTTAGTACTTGGGGGGAGAGAGAGACAATAGGAGGGGCCGTACATTTCGAAGCCATACGCGCAAACGTAGCTTTGCAGTCGGTCTTGCAGCCTGGGTTGTTCGAGCCTTCAAAGTGGAACTTGTAGCCATTGTACTTGTCGGACTTGATGTCGTCGCTCGTAAGGTCCTTCTTGGGGTTCTGAGACATGTCGTTGCCGCAAAAGTTCTCGGATAGGCGCTGGAAGAATTTGACATCAACGTCGATCGTCTTGCTGTAGTCCTGTAGAATAATTAGCAAGGGGGGCTCCGTCATGACATCGATGAGGGAATTTTGGTAAAAGAATGAGACACATACTCCATTATTGGCGCAGGAGAGATCCGCGTCGTCAGGCTTATCAGGTAGATTGATCTCGTAGCTGTACAGCGCACCACAATCAAGCGTGGCATTTGCCCCTTTCTGCACCGTGTGGCTGTTGATGCCTTGGCCTGTCGGTCCATGTAGTTAGCGCAACTGTATCTCTCGAATGACTTCCGTATAGGTCGCCGGGGGTGGGGTGTATACATTTAGTGGCCATGGCCTCGATCGCACCCGCACAATCAGTCAAGCACTGTTCGTCACTTTTCTCTGGAGGGGCATATGTCAAATCGAATATGTACTTTTGGTAGGCCTTGGTTGATATATCCTTCCCAGAGAGAGTCATATGGCGATCCTTTTTGGCATCCCCGTCGCAGAATTTATCTGCCAGACCCTTTACGAAGGAGACGTCTACGGCGACGGCTTTGTCGTATCCAGGGTCAGAGCAGACTACTTTTGGTGTCTCCGCATTGTCAACATGTTCCAGGGCGTATTTGATCGCATCGGCTTGTTCTTTCAGCCATATCTCGTCGTAGTTGGTGTAAATTGGCCTCACCAAATCGAGGCAGTGGCAGTGTTTGTATTTCCCCTGCATCTTCCGTTAGTATACCGGGGACAAATACGAGGTGGGAATACATACATCTTGACAAGTATTATCTTTGCCACTGCAGTCGGAACACAAGGGAGCGTTCTTCCCGTTGGGTGCATCCTTCGGACACTTGTCGGAATCCTCCTCCTCCTCCTCGGGCGTCTCCGTCTTGGGAAGATCATTTTTGGGCGGGTCTCTGATCTTATAAGCCAACGGAAATTCCTTTTTATAAGTATAAAGACGCGCCGCGGTCCAGACGAATCCCATGGCACCGATCCCGCCTGCAACAAGCCTGGCTTCCTCGGTACTGGCTCCAGTAATCATACCTCTGAGCACATCCTCACTGAGAAATGCGATACCTTCGACCGCATCCCTCAGGGACTGTATGAGCTTGGAATCATCCTCAGCAATCTCGATCAAGAACCTCTCAATCCCGCAGGCTTCAGCCCGTTTTTTGCCACAGGCGGGGACATTTTTCATCATATCAACCAACTTCTGCTGGAGTTTGGGTGCCATGAGGATGTTAAGGTCCCCATCAGGACCTGTCATGACGGCTATTGGTGCGGTCACCGTTTCTTTAGTGGGCTTGCCGTCTTTGGTTGTGACTTGCACCTGGGTGATTTGTTCTTGGTCCTTTGCTTTCCACTGAGAATCATGAGTACAGGGCCCTGCAATCCCCAGGGAGGAGACAGTATACCTACATTGCCTTTATCATCAACATAGTCGCTGAAGAAGGTGTTGTATGGCCCTGAGGTCTCACTGATGGGGCGTTAGCACCGCGAGGAACAACGTTATACTGAACAATACTGAAGGGGCTTGATCTCAACGAACAATGAATCCACGAGGACCGGTGTCACTCCAATCTGCCCTGTCGTTGTGGGCACAATGGCTGCAACTATAGCCTCAGCACGCCTTTGGACACGAGTTGGATGGTCGGCCTGCGGTGGTAGCATCTGATGTGGCCAGGCAGTGGCCGCCGAGAAGAGCAAAGACGTTACAAGAAGAGACTTCATGGCGATGGCGGAGAGAAGAGATGGTTGTGTCTCATTACGATTCGGACACCACTGGCCAGACCGAATGGTATGCTTTATACTTCACCCGACATTATCTCCCACTCTCTCTCATCCTCTTGCCAACAGGCCAGGCCAGGCGGTGTCGGATGGGGTTTCCAGTCCACTCCAAGCTTGTGTCGAGCATAGCCCCCAAATTTCCTCGTCATTGATGAGGCATTTTCCCTCCCTGCTGGTCAGTAAAACTTGGTCCTATCCTTTCCCCTCACCAGCCGCAGCCACAGCTGAAGCGAACATCTTGCATGCAGGCACTTGTACCTCACTTGAAGGATATTGGGTACGTAGATCCGAGTATCCACCCAGACCCTAGTTGTCTTTCTTTTGGCCCCAACCCATGAACCACTCAGCGATCGGCGCCCCCACCCGCTCCGCCTCAGCCTCGTGTATTTTGCACTATGTCTTACCAGTGCACGTCCTCCGCACAGTCGTTTTATATGCAGTCTACCAGGTCCCAGGTTGCTGCCGTTGGCAGCGCCTTATTTCCAACGTCAGCCCTACTGCTGATGTTTACTTGGCACATCAGCGCAGCGCGACGTGCCTGGGTGGTAACTGCTGTTGCATTAGCATGACCGCATACATACATGTATATCATTGGCAGGTCTGCAAGCCACGCTGATTTACCAAGCGCCAAGGCAGACTTGCTAGCCTACATTCGACATCGTCAACCGACCATCCAAGACATTTGGGATGGGCTAACCAACACCAGATAGAACAGAAACAACGGTAGCTATATTGACAAATTGCGGATGCACTGCCCGTTGGGTAGATGCGGGGTACAACGCAAGATGGTTGGCCGCTTGAGGGAATTTGTGCTTTCGCCCTTGGAAATTGGATGTTGGAAGGCATAAGAGTAGATATAAAGTGGCCCAATTCACACCACGGGATAGACAATCTAGCCAGCACCGTTTCCCACGACATCTACCCGTCATACTCCTAAACTCCAGGCCCTGCGGAGCGACCTATTCCACTGAAGCGCAAATATGAGATTCCTCAAAGCACTATCTTGCCTTCTAGGTCTAGCTGGCCTCGCTAGCGCGGGAGAAGGCTGGAAACTCGACGAGTCATGCAAGACTGACGGTGAGCCGAATACTGGTGCTTCCTCACGCTTTGGACAACATGCTAATATTTGATCATAGCGATTGGAAGCATGGTCACCGATGCGATACAAAGTGCCTTCAACATGGCAAGCGATGAGCTAGACGCGATCGACAAGGCCTTGAACAACGAGGACTTGGGCGAGAACGGCGAAAATATCCGGAATGTACTCAAATGGATGTTTATGAAAGATGGAGAAGAGCCGAATGGCAATCGACTAGGTCTACTGCGAAGTATTACCCCTTCTCCTGACCGCCGAAATCGCGTGGTGTCGGATAAAGCTGACTGTTCCAGCGAATCTCAGAAGACTCCTCCGTGCGAGAGAAGAGATAACGGATGGAGATCCAGATGATCAGACGGTATAGTTCTGCCACTCTATATAGTAGCAATGTGATTGGTGCTTTCGCGATGGCTAACGGATAAACAGATTGTCGTGTACTGTGGTCTCGATCGCTTTGAAGAACGGGAGGACGGGCTTTGGTATGACAAAGGTGTGTTCTCTAGTAGCAAGCCGAGACCAGCAGACTCTAATGCCCATTTGAAAGATATCGATGATGTTCTGGAAAAAGACGAATCATTTGGGGCATGCAAAGGGGCGGAGCCCACGGTGGCGTACGTCTTGGTGAGCCCGGGCAACACGCCATCCCAGTTGCAGCTTTGCCCATGGTTCATCGAGTGGATGCAGGGGATCAACATTAAGAATGTCCACAAAGTCGACAAGAAATCTGTATTCTGGAAGATTCTCAGCAAAGGCTTGGTAAAAATGAAGGCCGTCCTGACACCCATGGACGTGGCGTCCCTTCTGGATAAGGTGATTCTGCACGAGTTGACGCACACCCGCAATGCAGGAGAATCCGATGACGTCGACGGGCCAAGCTTCAAGACAGTGAAGTATACGTGGAAACGTTGCCGGGAATTGGCACGGGAGGGACCAGATGATGTCCAAAGAGAGTCGCAGGTAAATGCAGATTCTATAGCCCTGGCTGGATCTGGTAAATTGGCCCTTCTCAAAAAAAAAAAAAAAAAAAAAAAAAAAAACAGAAAAAAAGAAAAGAATGCTGACCCATCAATAGCCATCAGGTTTATCAAAGAGGGAAATGAGGTCAAGGAGGATGGGAGTATTGTCAAGAGATGAGATTGGCGGGGGAGGGGGGATTTCTGTCACTGTGTTATTTCAGGTTCTTAATGGTAGAGTGATGATAAGTTCTGTATTCAGGCATGGAATACCTAATCACCTTATGAGTAGATTTTGTTAGACAATGTGGATCAGACCAGAGGCAAAACTTGATGATATTAATGACCTCCGAGAGGCAAGACAAGGAGGGTCCCAAAGTTCCCGTCATCATGAGATCTAACCTGCACTGACCGGCCACGTGATGGATCAGGTATCTGATGGATGTAGGCTCTCACCATTGCTCTCGACAAAATCTGTATGACATCAAAGCAAATCACCCTAGCGGAAAAATGATCCAAGACATGGGGGGTACCTTTGTACGATCCTCCATCAGGCACGCTAACTCTCGGACCTGGTGCCAAGGCCAAGTCTGCCTCACAGCGCCTATATATATGTCCCCTGTCTTCCTTTCCTTTCCTTTTCTCTCCTCCCCAACACAACTCCTCGTCAACACAGCTATGACGTCATATGCAATTCCCATCGGATGTCCAACGATTGGAGGCGGACGCCGATGGAAACGTCACAAGAAGCTCAGACTCGAGAGCGATCCGGCCAAACCATTACCAGCAGTCCGCCAGCGGGCCTTGACTCCGCCACTACCACCGGCGCCCGCCCCACGTGCAGGCATCTTTCCGTTTCGTAAGGGCCGGCGGACTCATGAACAAGAAAGGGATCATGACCAGAAGCAATCGCCTTTCTTTGCTAAACTACCACGGGAGGTTCGGACTTTGATCTACCGAGAGGTTCTGGCCCCTAAGGACCACCCGGGTCTACATGTTGCCAGTGCCGATGCGCGATTGTTGAGTCGACGCTGCCGGGACGACAGTTGGGCGGTACTGGGGTGGAGGCACCCGTGCTGGGGTGGATACCACAAGAAAGATGGGACGACAGGTCCGACGTGCAGTGGTGGGGGATATAAACCTGAGGAAGATTCTCCATACGCCACTCGAATGGGAATAATACAGTCATGTCGTCGTATGTACGTAGCTTACTGACCTGATCTCCCCCCCCACCCCTACCTTCTCCGGGGGAAGTAGAACCAACTGACCTGAGGCCCAGATATGCCGAGTCGATTGATATCCTCTACTCCGACAATGTTATTGACTTTCGCCAAACTCGGACGGTGTCGGAGTTTGGGCGTTCTATACTGCCACACCGCCTCCACAGGGTTAGATTCCTGCATCTGGCGTTGCCACTGGACATCTACTGGTACAGCGATACAATTAAAGCTTGTGCTGCGATTTGGCCTCTCGACATGCCGTTCTTCTGGGAAGAGGCATGGGAGACCATCCCGAGGTTCAAGTCGTTGCAGCGACTTCGGGTTTCACTAAGTTACAGGAAATACGGGGATGAGCCAGAACTTGGCGCGCTGGTGAAATTGATGAAGTCGATGGTACCAATCAAGGTCCCTGAGTATGTGGTCGACTTGAACTGGCCGGTGGAGGTAGACAAGCTTGTCGCCCTGTTGGGGAATGAGGTGCCCTTTGAAATCCGTTTCAATGATCTGCTGGAGTACTAGGCGTTCAATTTGGTGCTCGTTCCTCAGGTTTACGCCTAGTTTTACAGCCAGCCTTTCATATCCTTGTTTCCTTTTTTATAGTACCATCGTTCCGACTTTCGGCACGGTATCTCGAAGCCTCCAGCTAAGTCCAGCGAGAGATCAGTAAACATCAGAATAGAGAACAACAAAAACATACAACAACACAAGTATAGCAGTGGTAACCAAACACTGCCTGGGTGAATCGTGTCTGATTCAGTCCCCTTCAGGACGATTCCAACTGTTCTCACACTCACCTGAATATTCTTCACCCGGATTACCCAGAAAGTTGCATTTGCGCAGTTTGGAAAGGCGCCACCAGTGAAATAAAAGATGTTGTTGCCTGTATCTTTGGCCAGGGAATTCTCTCTTATCTCGACCTGTAACCTGTCCAGAGGCCCTACTGCTGTGCAAGCCCCTCCTCCTGAAACAGCGACCTGATCAGATGACTCAAGTTTAAAAAAATGGTAGAGCTGGAGCAGGGATTGCATGGCAAAATCGAGGAGGGCCTTGGAAAACTCGCGGTTTTCCACAGAAAAAGAAATAGAGTGTTTATTGTGGAAATCCTTGGCCTTGGGGCCTGGCTTGTCGCGTCATCATTAGAATACTTGAATATCCCATGTCTCTGCCATACAAGTCCAGACTCTATCCAGACAGTTTTTTGGAGCCATCTGTGATTTCCAACAAGATTATTATCCAAAAAGATTTTATGTCCTGCTGTTATAGCAGTACCGTAAAGTCGAAGAAGAAAAACATACAACAGGAGGAGTATGAATATGCTCACTCTGAGTCATTCAGGTGTGCTGGTATTCGCTTATAAGTATCTTGCTACTTTATACAGGTCTTTAGGATCTTCTTTGAATAATTGAATAATGTTTTTTCAAAAAAAAATAAAATAGTAACTCCATGAAAACTCTCCTAGAAGAATTAGACATAACCAGTCTTCTATTACTAGTTCTCTGAGATATTACACACAAGCTTCTCTATCTTGATACTTGTATCAAAGAGACTCTGACAATGACTCTAGAAATTAGGATGTCTTTAGAGCGGATTACTCGAGCAGAAGGATTAGAGCTTTATGGGAAGTAATTCAAGGGGGCACGGTGCTTGGGGTGAACACATGGGTTGTGCACATGGATAAAGAGGTTTACAGGAGCAACACTACTTCCTGGAGGCCAGGACAGTGGGTTGAAGCAAGCACGGAACAGAGGAAAGAAATGGAGCGGACCCGTTTCACAGTTAGCCCTTCGATTTGATATCTTCCCTACGTCGCGGGCGAGATTTTTGGGTTATACTGATATCGGGTTTCTTAGTTTGGGGGAGGATCACGAGCCTGCTTTGACATCTCTTACCTGGAGATGTATAGGGTCATCACTGAACTGCTTAAAAGATTCAAGGTAGGTCGCTCTGAGAGCCCATCTATCTTCGTCTGAGGCGATGCCAAATACTTGACTTTTAGTTTGAGGTCAAAGACTCGCAACAGGAGTGGTCGTTGAAGAATGGGTTCTGTTTACACAAAGGGGGCTGAGGTCACAATTCAGTGACAAAAGTTCCCATGACTTTTAGGGATAGATTCCAGCTCTGCCTACAATCAAAGGTCATATGCTCGGCTCCTGTTTGGATTCGAAAGACAACGGGCCAAAGTATGTGTGGTATGAAGATACCTGCTAAAATTGCTGATCGGCTGCCCTCGCCACTACGCCATAATTCTCATCAAATTAATAACGGGCTGTATACAGTAACAACTGGTATACACTAGATGAAGAGAGGAAACACTATTGTATCAAAGAAATAGAAAAAAGGAAATCAACAACAAGGAAAGGATATAAGACAAACAAAAATTCAAAACACAATGTTCCACGGACCGTTCACAACGTACAGTACCACTCCAATCTACGCCCGCACCCGCTCCTTAAAGACCAAATCCAAAGATTCAATAGTGACAGTAAAGGTATCCTTAGAACTGGTATCAAACGACACCCCATCTACCCCATCTGCAAAGGAGATGTCGAAATCGTACGCGAGGCGGGCAACCGTGCCCCGAAGTTCCATGAGGGCCAGCTGTTTTCCGACGCAGCTGTATCGACCTGATAATTACTTAGCACATGTGAAAAATGGATAAGCATGGTGTAGGAGGGCTAACCTAGTTGGAACGGAAAGAACGCATCCTCATCCGCAATCAACTTCTCCTTCTTATCGAGCCACCGCTCCGGGATAAACTCTGTACCGGAGGGAAAGTAACGCTCATCGCGCTGGATGACATATTGCGGGACAAAGACGATGGTCTCCCCGGGAATCCAGACTTCCTCGACTTGCAGGCCCTCTGGAGGAGTGACCCTGGGCTGGCCGCTGGGAACAGCCGGTTTCAGGCGGAGAGTCTCGTTGATGACGGCTTCGAGGTAGGGAAGCTTGCGGAGCTCGTCATTACTGAATGTGGAGGCATTGGTGGAGTTTGGAAAGGCGTTGTCGAGCTCTGCCTGCAAGGCATTGCATGCAGAAGGGGTGCGAGCGAGGTAGTACAGCGCGTGGGCTATAGATACGCCGGCAGTGTCACTAGGATACTTTTAGAATTCTTTCTGGTGGGGGGGAGGGGGGGGCTTGAACGCTGCGAGAAGGAGAACTGACCTTCCGGCGATCATCATGAGACGGCCATCTTCATTAAGAGCTTGATCGCCTGGTGGAGCACATTTGTCGTTCTCGTCGATAGCCTTCAAGAGCCAGGAGATGACATCCTTGGGGTACTTATCGCTTTCCAGGCTCCATTGCTAGGGTAGCACATTAGTTCACTGGCTGCATGAACGGAAGATCGGATTTACCTTCTTCTTCTCGGCTATTCTGTCCGCACAGTAGACCATAAACTGACCGTAGTTACCCATCAGACCTTGGACGGCACCAATGACAGTCAACATCCAGGGGATGGGTTTCAGAATACCGAGGAACAACATCTGCCCGTGAAGCTCCTTGATTGCGGAAAGTTCGGCGCCGTCTTCAAGTTGGCGAAAGTCTTTTGAAAAGCCGACCAGACCCATGATGTCAAAAGCTAGGAACATAGTCCACTGCGAGATATCGAGCGGTTGGTTCCTTCTGGCGCGGATCTGGGAGGCCAAGACGTTGATTTTGCGCTGGACGCTTGGTTCGTACGTCGCCAGGGCTGTTAGATTGATTAGCTTACCATGTTCAAAAAGAAAAAGACAAAAAAAGAAAGAAAATAGGAAAAGGTGGAACTCATACCCTTGGTGCTGAATCCTCGATCCCAAGCCTTCCGTCGGCGACGGTGCACATCTGGGTCACGAGTAGAGTTCAATGAAACTTGAGTCTTGTCATCGGACACATGGCTATACCAGGGGGACTTGGTACAGTTCGACTGGGGCCCATTGATGGCAATCACGGCCGCTGGCCGATTGATCGAGATCTCACGGGGTCCAGTACGGACAAAATCACCGTACCTGCTGTGCATTGCCACAAGATCCAAGTGGTACTGGGTCTGCTTTGCGACCCGCTTCACCGTGGATAGCCGGCTCAATTTGGCACTCCATGGCCCGGGGAAGCGTCGGAGGCGATGAAAGAAAGCCCGGTAGAGAAGGATGCTTGTTGTGAGCCCGAGGTTGAAGCAGCATGCTGCAAGTAGGGCGCATCCAATTGCAACAGGGACACTAAGGGTGTAAACATGGAAATAACCAATGCACAGTGACAGCCAAGCTACCACGTATAGGGCCAATAGTGACTTGACTCTATTATCAATCTCAATGGTACGAATGCACTGGTGGAACGCGGCCCCCAACACAGGAAAAACGGCAGCAATCCGTAAAGGAGCTGGATCTAGCAGTGCAGTGAACGTTGTTACCGCGGCCATCTTTTCAGAGGCTGTCAGGATTTCACGGCTTGTGATACTCGTCCTCCTTCCTTGTGTGTGGGTTGGTTACCGTTGGAATAAGATTGTCAGGAGGGTGAATAATCCTTGCTATTTTAACATTTTTTCTCCAATCGACAAGGGGGAATCCCTACCTCCCCCGACCGTTGCCCCCCAAGAAATGATCGTCCGAGAGAGACGAAAAGGAATGACGCCGTTGGTCCCAAGCGCTCTTCGCGCACCCGGGGAAGTGTCCGCGAGGGGCCGAGCCGTCGCAACGCCATGGATTTCGACCGTTTTAGCCCCCCAGTAGCTTATCCTAGCAGCGGGGCGGATTAGCCCTAATGACTCAAGGAGTAAGTAAGCTCAACTACCGTACCCAAGATGCAAGCAACCTTTTCTATTAGATAATGTTTCACACCTTATGTCTTCGTACGGATGCGAAGTCGCCCCCCTGTTTTATTAAGATCCGCCTGTATGCCGTTTTAACAGGTCCCAAGCGAAAATGAAGGATTCGGCGGACTTGAACACTGGATCGTGGGCGGTTTTGCTTCCCGTCTGGCCCACCTGTCAATCTAAACTCAGATTTCATCTAGGACAGGATACTTAATTACGGCCTCTGGCCCTAGCCTTTGTTTCGTCTCGAATGAATTAGCCACACATCTTTCCTCGCTCCAGTGACGATGCTTGAGTCCTTGCAGCCGACGTCTTATGGGGTTTCCTTTGTTTTTTGGGCGCTATCCACGATTTCAACGAGCCTGCGCATATACTCGCGTGGATGGATTATCCAGAGCTTTGGCTGGGATGATTGGTGGATGATCTCAGTCATGGTGAGTGGTGTATGTTAAGGAACGTTGAGGACTGCTCTAATTGCCATGGTTCAGGTTGCGAACACAGCACAACAAGCACTCTTTTGTCTGTTTCTTTATCACGGGGGTGGACTGTAGGTTTCTTTTTCCCGATCGTTGGTCCTGGGGCAAATCTAACAGCGCAGTAAAGCCATGTCTCCCCCACGCCTGATCCAGCGCAGATAGTTCTATTGTCCAAAGTATGGCTTCAAGACCCTGTTCATATCCCCTGCGATCTTTGAATTTGACTCCGGCTCACAATCCGCAGATGCTCTTTGCAGAAGAGATACTCTACATATGGATGCAGTTCGCCATCAAGCAGGCTTTCTTGCTCTTCTATCTTCGGTTGACACAAACGACTTCCTTCATCTACAGCGTATATGCAACAATGGCATTGAATATAGCAATTGCCGTCGCTCTGTGGCTGCTCTACTGCCTCCAATGCCAGCCCCTGGCGGCCTTCTGGAACCAGATGGCCTACCCAGATGCCAAGTGCCTCGACACCGCCATCACCTACTACGTACCCGTTGCGTTGGTGAGTTCTCCAGCCCATCCGACCAACTTCCTCGAAAGAAAAGCAACAAGCCCCTAACGGCATCGCAGAACATCCTCACAGACTTCATCATCCTTTTCCTCCCCATCCGTCCTCTCTGGGCCCTCCAAGCCAGCCTGTCCCGCCGTCTAGGCGTCATCGCCGTCGTTTCCGTCGGCGGCATCGCAGTCATCGTCTCCTGCCTCCGCATCATCGTCCTCCATCAATTCGCAGTCAACCCAGACTTCACCTACATCCTCGGCCAGATGGTCATCATCTCGGCCGTCGAGCTCAACGTCGCCATAATGGCGGCCAACGCGCCGTCTTTCAAGGCCATCTGGCTCAAGCACGTGAGCGGCTCACTGTCCGAGTACATGTCGTCCGTCCAGCTTTCCTCGCTGAACAAGAGGAAGCAATCGGGCGCGCCCGAGCCGTCGGTCGTTTACCAAAGAAGTGTGCCCAAGCGGGAGCGGGATTTACCTGATTCGTCGTCGACAAATAACTTGGTTGGGAGCTCAGCGAGTCGTGATTCGGTGAATTATGCAGACTATACCAGGATCAGTCGATGACATACATTCCTTCTGGTTGTTCTTTTTCTTTTTTTTCTTTTGTCTACTGGGATAGATCGCATGGTCATAATGCGAGGATGTTAGGATATGTTTGCCGGTCCCCATTGGAAGGACACGGACACCATGAAAAAAGGTTTATCATATCTAACTTCGATGCTATATGGAATATGCATCGATGATGTGATGTATCTATACGGAATGAAATCAATTATTTAACGACAACTACAGGGCATTCATCAACCGTCACGTATTAGCAGAGCCTCATTGGCTCGCTGCCATAGACCAGTGCATTTTCCGGTTATGGCATGGTTGAGGCTGCAGATAAGGAAGCTGGGTAAGTCTTGCACAGGGCTGTTTGGTTTCATTCATAATTGGCCCAAGCGAGGAACCAGGCAGACTATCTTCAGATATCAGTGAAGCATGAGTATTGATAATGACATCACATGGGAAAGTTGATCTAAACCCAACACTTTACGATTATTATCAATGGCCGACTTCAACGTCAAGTTATGAGCGACAATATCACCATTCATCAACAAATTGCACTGTCAAGTCTACCTTCCAGACTTCCTCTAAATCACCCCCATGCTAATTGGCAAAATCGCCATCTATATCCTCCCATTTCTCAGCTCCCCGACAGACGAGAAACAAGCCGTCCTTGATATGATCGCAGTAGCCCGCCCCACAACGGAAGGAGTGCCCCAAATCGAGTCTAGCTTTGAGCCCTTCCACCACCAATTAATCGACGCGCGGTACAGGCCCCCAGATGCCCACCGCCAAATCAGCAGTCGCCATCACCTCTGTGAGTATCGGTATCACGGGCTTGGAGGAGTCCATCGCGGCAGCACGCTCCCGCTACACCTGGGACCGAGAGTCACAATTTGCGGTAGTACTTAGACGCGGCAATTGCAGACATCGACGACGTTCTAGACTTTGCGCGCCCGCTCATCGATGCCGGATTCCGGGCGCGCAAGGCAAACCAGGGGAGTATCTACTGTGTGGTAGAGGGAAGAGACCTTCTAAGGTAGGCGAGATCGGGAGGTATCATGCGGTGGTGGCTGAGAAGCTGCGGTGTAATGCGCGGCTGGGGTGTTGTATGGACATGGAGGATTGATCCGTGGTGGATGGGCGGGTACGAGCGTTTTGGGTGGATGAGGATGGGGACGTGGACTTGTTTGCAATGGGAGTAAAGGTGGCCAGGGAGGTTTTGGGGGGAGTGCCAGAGGTATGATGAGTGATTAGTGCAGTGATGCTGTTCGTCAATATGGCAGAGCAATACGCCAGTGGATATCTAGATGGGGAGTAACCTAGTAGCAGTCACTGCCAACGGGATCAGCTGTTTCTCAATTGCCAGTTCGCTCCTATGGATATATTTTCAATGGACATGTTGCATCATTCGTGTTATACGTACTGTACATACTCAATTTGGGCCAAAGGACTACCACGGGGATATTTGCCAGCCAATTTTGGCCTGCTCATCAGCAGTATGACCGCACTCATATTCGTGATATCCTTGACTCGGCACAGATAAATTCCTCCTCTCAGATCCATGATCCAACAAGTTACGATGGTTTAAATGGGGTTATTGATACCCCAAATTCGTCCTATATTGACCATGGCCCTTATACAAGACAAGCTTAGAACTAGTGGAGCTCCAGCAGTCTAGATAAAATGAACCGGAAGAGGGAGTGTATGAATGCTCAAAAGACAGCGGATGGCTAAAACCCCAGATGGACAGGTTTGACATCACTATACCTAGAGGGAGATGTTTCTCTGCTACCCGAGTTTCCTGCCGCTGACCGGTGCTGTCCACTCAACAGCATTTCCACCAACTGACTGTCTCTGTCTGCACCGATATACTAGTTGGAAGACCCAAGTGTATCTTCTCTGGCCTCCTTCAGTTACCCCACCCCGATGATGTATTCTCTTCGTCCAATACCAAGGTTCGATGTTGGTTGACGACTTAACCGGACCCGTATCAGGGCACATCCTATTTCAGTCAATCGAAGCAAATTATAAGCAACAAATGAATTCCGAATATCTACAAGGACACAGATCGATGGCAACGTCACCAGCCACTGACAAGCAATTGTTGAAAGAGCATTCAGCAAGCCCTCCCACCACCCTGTTTGAATGACAAATATAGACCCCAAGCAGAAAGTCGACATGCGCATCAGCTCATTAACCAGATCCAGGGCACTCCATGGTAGGACTCTTCCAGTCATAGGTACCGCAGATAGCACCGTCGCCGCCACCATCCCCCACGCACTATTTTGAAACCAGTATTAGTTTATAACGGAGGGCAGTCACGTATGTGGTTAGTCTTACACTGCCAACATCACAGGCCCTAAAAGTCATTAGCAGGTAGTGTGAGAATCAGGAAAGAGGTGTCTTACCGGTTAGTGCCCGCCACTTTGCACGAGGTGCCATTGCATTCCTAGTCTTCTTAGTTCACGTTAGAGTCATGATCACGCATCAGATACATACACCGCAAACTGCATAATCATTGGGGCAGCCGCGAGACTGGATATTGCTCGGGACAGCTCCAACCATGACGACGCTGGCCAGGACGGTGAAGAAAATGCTGGTAAGCTGCATTTTGGCAAGTGACAAGTTGTTGAGCGAAAGAGTTTGGGAAGTTCTGACTGAGGAAAGATGGGATTGATGCTGTCTGCATTTTGAATAAGATTCCTCGAGCAGAGGGTTTATATAGACGATCTCAAACCCGTTGACCTCCCCAGTCCCTATCACTGCCAAGGAGGCCATAAATCCTTCACCAACCATGTATACGTAACGAGTGTCCAAGCCACGGTGCGGGTTCTCTGTCCTGAATAATACATGCAGGCGGGTCCACGATAATGGCGATTGATAGACTCACTAGCCATTTGGCCCCCAATGAGCCAGATGAAGATGCCAGAATATAGCGCTATGGTATAGGGCCCATGCGATAGACTAGAAGGTACTCTAGCCAATCCCTAGCCATACGCCTGTTGGATTTCGTTCATCAGGATCCGCAGCGTCATTACCCCATACTAGCTCAGACATATGGCCAAATGCAGATCTTAGGTCTAAGATCTGATTAATCCTGACCCTCCAATAGAACCGCCAATCAAGACAGGTGGAGCAGGCCATAAGCAATGCCAGGTGGTACTAATCCTCTCGGACTAGAAGTATACAATCCTTTGAGCAAGGCGGAGCCCTCCTTTCCAGGACGATCGCTCCTGTAATACCCCGAATTAGGCCTTGGCACCAGATATAAGCATCAGCCACCCGCCTCACTGACCAGGAATCCGAGGTATCGGACACTACCGACGAGTTGAGTATGTAGTTCGTCCTACCTGACCAATGCGATGGCAATTCTTGACAGGGAACCGGGCCACACGTGAAGAGTGGCTCCACATCTGATATAAGCTGGAGGTAGATATACCCACCACATAGCTAAAGGGGTCGAATGAGAAGAATCAGAGACCCATGTGCACATTGCTTGGTCCCATATTTCTGCTTTATATTGCACTCCAGGCAATGGCAAAAATCTCGCCTCGTTCCCGTATAATGTGGAATACATCTACCAGGACGTATCAAGTCGTCCGTATGAGGGACAAAGCCATCGAGAATTCGACATGCGAAGTGTGGGCCGTTCATTGGCATAGAATGCTTCGTGGATGGTATTTCTGTGGGGAAGCAAATATCTCACCGGTCAAGTGTCATTCCCGGCTCCTGCAAATTCAAAAAGGTAATATTCACGACATGTAGTGACTAGGTTTCTATGATTAGAAATATAACAACTCGACGCTATCATCACTACCGCTTTGTGCATTCGTTAGTTTCGTTGAATCTTTTCATTCTCTTCCCCTTGTGCTCTTTAGGATACTATCTACTAACATGATAAGCTACCTCCAAACCGTCTTGCGAGCTGTCGGCTAATCTTTCTCGACATTATCTATTGAAATTCTAGCATATCTCACTCGCCTTTGCCACCATGATTTGCCATTCATAACTGCGCCGTACGATATCAAAGCACCAACAAGCTAAAGCTGCCAACTCCTTATGCATCCATACATGTCCCAACATACCAGGGCCCTGTTCAGCCTATGGAGAAAGACACCCAAGAGAAATCCTCTCATCTACTTTGAACTAGCCCATGGTCTCCTTTGCAGGTCTATATCGCGCATCTCCAAACTTTCATTTCCAATGGTCTTGCCCAAGGCCTGCACGGCAAATTGAAGCACGTTACGCTCAGCGTCGAAAGTGGTCTCAACGTGACATTCAAAACGATACATCATTTGACCGTCCACCACCCTATGACTGAATTCGTCCAGGCTGAGTGGAGTGAAATCAGCCAAGACCTGACCGACGAGACACACCGCTAATGGCCTCATTAGCGACCTGATTTTCTCGATGGAGGGATCACACCTTACATCTATGGTCGATTGTGGGCGGGGCGACTGGTAGTCTGCAGGCATATATCGGGATGGGTGACGTCAACAGATCCCCCGGTTGGTAGATCCAGGAAAGGCTTTGCACATGGCGGTGCCCCTGGGGATATCGTTCATCCTAGAGCAGGTGTTTGTCAGTCGCTGTGTTGTAGAGAGAAGATATCTACACGTGCATACTTTACTAACCACCCAAGAGGCGACCCCATTGACGACTTTCACTTCGTTGAAGATATCCCAGCCGCTAACATGATCCGGGTCAACATCAGCGCAGAAGGGCCGGGAAGTCTCAAACCCATAGTGTTGGGGACAGCGCTGGGTCACCGTGGTATGCCCGTGCAGACCACGTAAAGCAGCCCCAGAAGCAACGGCTAATTCCCTACATTGCTGTCAGCATCAGGCTCATGGCATATTTGTATAGGGAAGGTGAGTAGCAGTACGGGTTTGTGGGTATAGTCACTAGTAGCTTGCCGGATTGAGTGTAACGTCGAAGTGCCCCTTGGAGGTACGGGGAGGCACCAAATCCGCCAACGATGACAATCTTCTAAAATTCCAATTCGATTAGGTTCTGCCCTGGCCGGAATATTGTAGATGATACCTACATTGATCACTCGATACCCGTACGCTTTGTCTGCAGCCTTGACCTGCGTGTTGATCAAATTGATGATTCTCGAAACCACCGGGTCGAATAAGCTCTGGAGGTCACCACTAGAAAGAAGTATATGCCCCGAGTAGTAGTGCCCGGCATCTATATGGTTTGGTTTCATCCTCAATGGGAGACGAACTGCGTCTCCTGGAACGCCGCTAAACGCACGTTTGGCGGTTTCAAACGCATCCATGAATTTGCTCCCCGGCGCAATTTGCTTGCATGGCAAGCCTTCAAAGGCAGACCCGAAGCGGATGGTCATCAATTGATAGAATCGGCTGTCGACGGCCGTGCCGCCACATTTACCTCCTATAGACTATCAGTCGTCCATGTGTAGTCGAATAGGAACGAAGAATACCTTGCACTGCGGTGATCTTCCGGACGTGGAGGGTGGGGGTGATATCGGCCACTAAGTAGGTCGCAATATCCTTGAACAGATCAATCAGTGACAATATTGGCGAGGTGGGTGACTGTCATATATCGGACGGGGGGAATATCTTACCACGGTGCCACCCCCACAATCACATATCAACACACCATCTCCAGGCTGCCAAATCAATGGATGGCTGTCTAAAAGGTCTATGTTCGGCTTACCTTGAAATCAGCTGGATATTCATGGAAGACGGCCTGTGCGGCCGCTTCAGGCTCTGTCATGATGAAAAGCTTGTCACCCGGCCTCTGTCCAAACCCTGCCCGACTTGCCGCTTCTTTGGTCTTGATCTGGGCCTGCTCGGACCAAGTTGCCGGAACTGTGAACCAGAACTCCAGAGAAAGGCACTTTGGACCTGTCCCAACTGATTTGTTCAACGCTTTCCATATGTGCTCGTATATATAGCAGAGATAGTCCGCGACCACATCCACAGGGGCTTTCCCAGCGGGTAGATGAAAGATTCCCAATGCAGCGGCATGGTTCAGGGCATCATCATCAAACTCGGTCAGGTTCGCATCAACATCGAGAAGAAGCTTGGTCCATGAGCATGAAGTCATTCCCGGTTGAACCCCAAATCCCCAGGCCCGACGTTGTGGTTGAACACACTCATGTGGCTCGGTGTAGGCGATTCTGGATGGCACCTTGCCTTGTCCGGAGGTTCGGGGCCAGTCCCCAATGGTGTCGATATGGGGATTAGGAGCTGTTGCTGGCGTTGCTAGCGTGGACGTACCAATGAATCTGACGCCTAAATCATGCGAGTTGGTTGAAATGAGCAATTTTGACTGCTTTTGGCGAACTCTGGTATGGTCTTACCTGTGCAGGTCGTCCCGTAGTCCACCCCCACAACAATCTTACGGACCGAAGACATCGGGAAGGAGTCGGCAGATGGACACGATGATACTATCTCAGATGGATATGTGGAACGACGATGACTGTGGAGATGCTAGCCGTAGACGATTGCCAGCGGTGTACCTTTACCGGCTGGAAACCAGGAATCTTTTTAACATTTTCGATCTCACACCTCATCATGAAAGAGGTCCTGCAACTAGGCCCGGCCATCCTATTCCAATAATCCCGCAGATGACCCAGACAATCATCCGCCATCGTGATGTCTTACATCGCCCTCCGTCATGATGTCTTGCGTTGCCTGCAGTAAACGGAATGGCCCGTCCTGTTGGCACCGGACAAATGCGAATTGCCATGCTCCCCTTTCTCGGTGTTTCTGGCAAGCCACGTAAGCACTGCAGGTTCCTGAAGAAGACGTGATTAGAAAGCAGTTTCTATTTCTGGCTTTCATTGATGCTGTTTGTGGTTCCGGCCAGGCGCCGTGGTACATGCCCCACATCCGACAGGGATAACAAAGACCCCAAACGCCCCGATCCCACCAACCGCCACTTTCCCATCAACCCCGTTAGATCCAGACAAAGATCAGGGGGAAACAATTGGGTAATGGTAATGAACTGGCACGGTAAGCGGAGTGCAAAGAAAGAAGATGGTGGCTGAGAGTCTCGTCATGAGACATATTCAAGACGGGGAGCCTGAATCAGAGGGAACATGCAGCGGAATATAAAGACATACTGACCCTGACCTTTTCGATCACTGTCTCGGATAGACACATTTATTTGCCTGTTGGTAGACCAACACTCATTCCACACAAGAAGTTCTCAATCTGCGGATTTAGTAATTATCATGAAGGCTGCCAAACGAAAATCTTTGAATGACGGGTGCCAGGTACGAGATAAAGATCCCAGACAACACTCATTCCCCGTGAAAGCTGCTCACACTCAGTTCAATTCTTTGGCATTCTTCTCAGCCCTCTGCTTCTTCCCATTCTTCGCAACCACGCCAAAAGCGAAAGGCACCGAAAGAGCCCGCTGCACCAACGCGAAGGTCCAGCCGACTTAGAGCCAGAATGTTGCCGATGGCCTCGGACAAAGTCGAGCCGAGCCACCCTCCTCCTAAAGAAGATCCTCCTCCTGAAGAGGAAGCCCCAAAGGAGACAATCCAGGATCTTCAACAGACGATCTATCAGCTAAGGGAGGAAATGGCGGTTATGAGGACTTTGAATCACTTCATAAACAATAATTGGGCTACTTGGGCGTCCGGAAACTTCGACCAATGGCCTAAATTGATGAGCGCTATATTCTTCACTGCCAACCAGTGGTCTATGAGGCACGGCCATGTTGAGATCAAGGCCCTTGACCGCTTGACCAAGGAGCAGAAGAGCCAGCTGATCGCCAGTCTGGACGGTTACTGCTTGCAGGAGGACTATGACTCTCTCCTCTCGCGCATTTCTCCCTCTGTTCATGAACACGTTCCATATATGCTCCTCACGGCGTATGTAAACAAGTTTATTGTCGAGAATATTCTCGGGCGCCCTTTTGGGTACATGACCACCAGGCCCGACCCGGCTGATCGTGATGAATCTGCACTGGACAACGACACCGTGTTGGCGAACGAGCTGCATCGTCTTTGGGGGATATTCTCAAAAGGTACCTTTCCCCTATCTGATATTGATTTCTTTGCGTATGTTGTTTTTTTTTTTTTTTTTTCAACGACTTATGGAACGTGTTCTTTTCTCAGTCGACCTAGGCTATGCTCATGTCTGGCGAACCATTACTATCCGCCTTGCCAACGTCATAAATTTTGCCCAAGGCAGGAATGTGACGTTTGGGACGCAGATGCGCGAGCATAGAAAGGTTGCAAGCAAAGCCTTCGCCTCCAGTCTGCTGGCTGATCCGATCCTCCGATTGCTCCTCCGAGAGCCCAACTGCCCGAGCGAGGAAAGACGCAGGATGGAAGGCCTCTGCGCGCAGTTTGAAAAGGCGGCTCAGACAGCAACGCACATTTTTAGTGACCATACCCTCATGGAGATCCACGATCTTACCTACCTGGCGCCTCGTTATCACCATGCGTCCCCGACCGTCACGGCCTCGTACCTCCATGACATCGACGAAAAAGGTGGAGAGACGACGATTGATGACCATCAAGTGGTGATTCTCACGGAGCCGGCCATAATCGGAGTCCCTCGATGGTCGGGGCGCAGCATATGGGTGGGGAGAAAGGGTCTGGTACTGGTAGAAGATCTGAGGGATTTAACCCCCACGTAGGGAGGCAGGCGAGGGAGGGACAAAGCAGTGAAATGATGGATTTGATTTACAATGATATCGACAATTTGCAGACCTCTGATCATTTTCTGTTCCATTTCGTCCTGCACACATATATACAAAGATGATCACGATACGGCCAAGCGTAAACTACTCGAAAAAAGGCTTCACCCGCCAGGTTCCCTCGCTCCTTTCACTCGGCGTTGAAGAACTCCCAGGTCGCATCGGGAGCCAGCGGGTTCCCCACGCCCAGCGGGGCCGCGTCGTGGCCGCCATCATAAGCGATGACCGACACCGGACGCTCGGAGCACTCATAGTCCGTCCGCGCCGACTGCCCGCTGCCGGGCGGGGGCTGGGCCACCTCAGCCGGTTGGCAGCCGTTGTTCTGGGCAAACTGGTTGGCCAGCTCCACGCCGCCGTCAAAGGGCAGCACGGGGTCGTTGATGCCGTGGATGGCGAGGTAGGCGATGGGGTCGGTGCCACCGTCGCAGCCGCTGATGACGCCGCCGCTGAGGACGCTGACGGCGCGGAAGGCGCTGGCGCGGGCGCAGGCCAGCGCGTAGCTCATGCCGCCGCCCCAGCTGAAGCCCGTGGAGAAGCGGGCGGACTGGTCAACGCAGAGGTCGGCCTCGACCTGCTCGATGATGGCGTCGATAAAGGCGATGTCCTCGCCACCGTTGTTGGCCCAGCCGGCGTCGCGGCCGTTGGGGGCGACGAAGATGGCGCTGCCCTCGGCGCGGGTCGCCAGCCCGTACCAGGGCTCGACGCTCTGGCCGTCGACGATGTTGTTCATGTTGCCGCCGCGCCAGTGGAGGCCGAAGATGAGCTTGTAGGGCTTGCTCGAGTCGTAGCCCTCGGGCACCTCGAGGATGTACTCGCGGTCATCGATGTTGTGGATGCCACTGGTGAGGGTGGGCTCTTTGCCGCAGCCGGGGGAGTCGGCTGCGTAGGCAGTGGTGAGGAGGCCCAGGGCAAGAGTTGGGAGGATGGAACGGACCATGGTGTATAGAATGAATATAGAGTGACTGGATTGGAAGTTGTCTGGTTGAGTTGACAGTCGGAATCAACAAGAGACTCACGGCCATCGGCTCGTCTTTATAGGAAAGCGCTCCAGCGCACGGATGGTCTGCCATCCTGATGATTTCTTCCGTCTGCCTGCGGGGTGTGAATGATGCTGTTCGGGGCGCGTCCAGTCGACTTCCTCGAATCATGCCGTCTGTAACTCCAGTTCGTCAGGGATAGAAGCTGTCACCGGCTAAATTTCGAAGCATCATGCACCCCGGCCCAGACATGGTTTATCAGCCTGAATTTTATATTGTCTCTGCTGATCATCGATCCGACGTCAAGATGAAACCAACCACGCGATGGCCAAGACTTGAGTCGGCAGTTAGGGCTTTTGTTCACTCCCGATGTGGATCCCGAGCCTCGGCCAGTATGCTTAGTATTTACAACATTCAGTGCTCATGTTTACGGATTCAGGCCTTCAGTCTTTTCTCCAGATGGATGTAAGAGTATTAGATAATAGTGTTTTGGCCATATCCAAGCCATGAGAATGTTTCATCGCAGACGCTGAAACACTGCTGTTCATCTACGGACAACCCTATACGACCGTGTGTTCCCATATGTCTAGCAATACAAGTATATAGCCTGGCAACAGTCATATTCTGCAGCTGCCCCTGATTCAACTCTACCAAAGGGTATAGCAAGTCCAGATGAAGTCAAGCGATCCATCACGGCCGCCAAACTTTAAGTTTCCATAGAATCACACCGGAAATTTGCGCTTTTAGCCACGGATGGGATTCCACATGGGCCCTGCCGTCAGGTAAGACAAGATCGGCGAGTGTGGGGTATTAGACACTCCAGGGGAACCCACACATGTGGATCATGAAACGGTTGTCTGACTTTGAGAAACGCCACATGTCGGATGTTTGGCAGCGCCGGACAAGGTTATTGTAGTGTCCCACCCACTGTATGACTGAGTCCTTCGTAATCCGCCGGTTCGGGTTAGATATGGAGAGAGCGGCAATTAGAGATCGGGCAGTTGCCGACGCGTTTCACTGTCCCATTATATGTTTCAGACCACAGGGCTTTCTTCTCAACGTCATCATGATTTACAGAGTTACAGTGCCATGACTTGAATGAATTTGCCGGTGTTTTCCCTTGCATGCACTATATTTTATGGATTTATGCCCAACGGTCATACTTCCAGCAATCATAAGTGCACTTCCCATACAACATCAGATATCTATTCAGCCTGTCTACCACGTGGACTGGAATCGCCCAACTAGAAACTACCGGTCCGACAGACAGCATGCTCACAAAATGTGTAAGACCGGCATCGGTCCAGTGCCCTGGTATCTCGCAAGCATCTTGCGATTATCCCTCCACAGAATCCACCGCATCAGCCCGGCGCAGAAAATGCACGCCACGGCAAACACAATCAGGATGATCATCCCCGGTCGATACCGTGGGGCATCCTCGTTGCGAAAGAAGTAAGGACTCCATATGTAGCTGAGGGCGCTCATGACCTCGACAATCGCCGCCGCACACGACCGTTCCTCCGACGTCTGACTGGCGGCGGTGGCCACCCACGCACGCGGGATGGAAAATACGGCATCACTGCCGGTGATGTAGAGGAACGAGGCAAAGTAGCGGATCGCGGAGCGTGATGTGCCCATATCGACGGCCAAGCCGATGATCATCAACACCATGGACGCCGCAATGGGCGCGCTGCGGTCGCGGAACCGGTCGCTCAGCCAGGCGACCACGAGCTGGACGACCGCGCTCAGCATGCTCGGTGGTACTGTGCACAGGAGCGTAACCACGGTACCGCCGATGTGCATCCCCTCCACCATTGCCGGGTAGAAGCTGGCGTACCCGGTCGTCGAGCCCTGGGTGCAGGCGATCAAGCTCTGTCTCTTATCAGTATCTCTTTGCATTCAATAACGATGGGAGAGGAAACCTACCAAGACCCATACGCGAGGGTCCTGAATCGCGAGCTGCAACCCATACCAGACCGACTGGTTCGACTTCTGGTTCGACACCTGGTCCTGCTCGATACGCTCGACGGCCAATTGTCTTTCCTCCTCGCTGAACACCCACCGCACCGCCCCCGTTGTCGTCTTTGGTGTATCTAGGAGGAAAAAGAACGAGACCAGAGCGGCTCCCAGACTGACCGTCCCCTCGATAATAAACAACCACCGCCAGCCTCCAAGCCCTCTGTGGCCCTCGAGTTTCGAGTACACGCCCGCGGCGATCAGCCCTGCAAACGAGGACGCCATGATCGAGCCCGAGTGCATCACCGCGACGCGCAGCCCCAGCTCCTGCTTCGTGTACCAGCACGACATGAGCCACAGCGCGCCGGGGGAGAAGGGCGCCTCGAACAGGCCGAGGAGAAAGCGCGTCCCCGCCATGTGGGAGTAGGTCTTGCAGGCGGCCATGGTGGTTGCGATGATGGACCACAGCGTGGCAAAGGTCGACAGATACAGCGAGGGTCGAACGCGCGTAATCAGCATGTTGCTCGGGATCATCATCGGGATGTACCCGACCGTGGCCATTGCCACGACGGTGTTGTACTGCGTGCCGTGCATGCCGAGGTCATCTTCGAGAGAACTGAGCTTTGCCTGTCTATGGATACGTGTCATTAAGTGTCATACCAGTGGGTGATCTCTGGAGCCAACTCTTACGAGATGTTATATTTATCCAGATTCTTGAGCATATAGAGAAGCCACAACATGGGCATTAGCGTCAGGTCCAATTTCCGGACGAGTCTTTTCTCAATCGCACGCATTGATTCGCGATTGGACTGCTCATCCACGACATCCTCGCTGGAGGGTTGCGTCTGGGCTGCAATGGGGTGTTTGGACGCGATAAGGCCATGTTGTGTGGCATCCATTGTCAGCAGAATGTGTGTCCAAAGTATCACCAGCGACAATGGAGTTGACGCGTGTTCCGAGTTTTATACGAAGACACCGTGCGCAGCGGGGTAGATACCACAGTGCTATCGTGCTTTTCCTTCCGAGCTAGCCATGGGCTATTGCAGAAATACGAGCGTAGCTCTCGCGATCTCATGCGAGATGACGATCTTGCACGGCCCTTCCCGCCATTACCTCTTCCTTCCGACCACGATCGGGATAGTGGATTGGGTTTCGGAGTGGGGAGACTGTGAATACTACCCTATCATCTGACAACATCCGTGGTGTTATCTGGGATCGAGGCTGGCTGGCTGGTTTATGTTGCGGTGTGATCCATGTGGCGTGCAAAAGAGGGGTAATATGGGTATATCGACCATCAATTCTCTTATAAAGTCATCTCGAGATTGAATGGACATTGAACACTTCCAGAGCATTTACACTTGTATTTCAATTGCGAAGACTTTTGTCTGGTGAAGGATTTCAACTTACATTCGCAGGACATTTATAATCAATGAGACGGAATAGAGTATAGGAGACCGTGCTTATTATACTTTTCGTTCGGTGGAATTATCCTGTTGTATATCGTAAAGTTTGAAGTATAACAGCATATTCTCTCAATACAATTACCCTATTTGATAGCGTGTTAAGTTATATACCACATGTATCCAGGTAGAAGGACCGGTAGTGTTATATATTGTATCACACTAGCAGAGGGATAGACAAGGTTCCATTCGCTACAGCACTTATACTGGGTCCGTCTTGCCTGTTGCTTTAATAGAAATACTCGTAGGAAGGGAGTTGGTTATACTTGGTACTTCCATTGTCAGCATACATATTTCTATAGGGCTACGCGAGTTCAGCTAGTTTCCTCAAAAAGGCATGAAAATGAGATAGCTACAGTATAATGTCCCCGTTCGTGGCACATACATCACGCGCCATGTCTATTGGTAACTTGCTATTGCTGGGATTAGCTTGTGTTATAATCTCAATTCATATCTGGACTTGCATTTTAATGGACACCAAACTATCTGTATGGTGGCTATTCCTGTCATTGTTAAGAATCCAATTCATGTAAACAAAGCATAGAGCTGTATGTACATCCTTAGAAGCCCGAAGAATCGTATCCAAATTGCCAAGCTGAATCCAATCACTAAGTAGACCACGCCAGCCCACCCTATTCTGCGCCAGAATTGTTTTGTCTTGCAATCCCCATGTTATACCAGCTATCAGTCTTCCGTGAAGCAGTGTCCAGACTTGGGATGATCGAGTAAATCATTGTATTAGGAGAGTTCCTTCACAACACACTGTTGGACGAATCAGATATGCTATCAGATACTAATTTTATAGGAGAACTCACCTGTAACACACTATCAAGCTCACAGTTCTTCTCCGAGCACTGTCCAACCAGCTCATTTGCTTGCTGCCTTGACTGCTCCCCTCGGTCATTAACCTCCAGAGTTTTGAGAATTCTTCCCACTACTTCCTGCTGTACTTTTTCGCAATCCTCGCTTGGACGCGCACGCGGCTCGTGTGTCGCATGGATGACAGAGACACAAGAAAGCAGGGTAATAATTGACAGGAGGTAAAAACGAGCCATTTTGATCTAATTGATCTCTTAGCCTTTAGGGATTGATGACAAGTGGATTGGGAGTTGAAGAGTTTTCCATTGTTGAAAGAAAGGGGAACGGGCTACTCATGTATATATAGGTAATTGGATGAACAAGTCAGCTTTTTCTCCAATAGTGAATAGTCATACCTGTCAATTGCTAGAATTCCAAACCTGCATTCAAGACGAGCATTAGCCAAGCCAATATTATGCATTACATCCCTTGTCTTCTTACATAGGTATACGTCATGCACCCTTACAACTGACTAAAGAATAGATATGATATCACCTCGTCCTAAAGCCCGCATGGCTAGTCTCTATACTATATGTAGTAGGCAATCATTAGTGCTTCTCTCAAACCTTGTTCAATCGACTTGAGCCATCACTATTAGTTTATATGGTGACTGTATTTATATGCATGACTGCATTTGTGAAGGCCAGACTTCAACTCAAGGTCACATTGGGATACACACAAGTGGCCAACTCATACGCTGGCAAATGATAATCCACTGTAAGCAGCGCAGGCACTCACATATTACCCTAACTCATTCCAAACATAGCCCTGCTGTCAATCCTGTATGTAACTCCTTCGCTAATCGCCACCTTCTTGCTCATGTGTATAATTGGTTTGGAATGCGGGATGTCTGGCTGCCTTCGAATGCTACAGGTCCCATTATATGTATCCAGTTTAGAGAGTACGCGTGTCATCACGAAGGTGTGTTTCAACCCCTATACTACAATTTTCCGGTACCACTCTATATCCAATCAAAATCGACGCCTGCGTCGTAAAGTACATCCGCAGAAACAGAGACCCAGCTCGTCGAATCTCGATTATCCCTGAGGGTGGTTTTCAAAGCAGTCCTCTGGTAGGAGCCAGGCTCCACATCCCACAGCTCATCACTGTCAGGCATGCCGAACGACAAATCAGCCAGAGTCAACAGCTCATCTCTGCCACGGCTGCGATCGCCATCCGTCGATCCCGCACATGTTGTCATCCGACACACTTTGTACAGGGCTAGTCCGAACCGCTTGATCTCCTCCACGCTCACCCACACCATAGCCAGCGGCGCCGTGGCGCTGTGCTGCGCAAGCATCTCCGGGTAGCAGAAGATGCGGGTTCGCCGACAGGTCTGCACGAGCGCCAGGAGCAGCTTGTACTCGTCCGGCTGGACACAGTAGCGCAGGTTCAAGTCAAATGCAGCTTGGTCACCTGCAAGGAGTAGCGCGAAGATAGACTGCAGAAGCACACTCTGGAATGTGGCGATCGGCCAGGGTGTACTCTGGTTTCCGTCGGGTGTGGAATCCAGCACGTACCAGCGGTCCTGATATATATCAGCGGATGTCACATGAGTAAATCTATAGGGAGCGGGTTGGAATCTCACCATTTGAGAGTGAATCGCAGCGCACAGACTGCGATGCAGATCTCTTGCTGAGTCCCTCGATTTCCGGCCGCCTTCGATCCATAATCCGATCATGACAATTGATTGGATGAGGATACAAGGTTCGTGGGATGGGTCGAACGTGCCCCGGTGAAGAAACGGCCATTTTGGATGAAACTCCCGGAAGTAAATGTCGATATAGTCCTGCGCAACCCACCGAGGGGGTCCAGAGGCAGGAGGGCTAAGGATACTAGATTCAGCCGGTGCTGGACTCGGCGGGCGGACCCGGTGGGAGGGTGTCATCTCCACGTTCGCATCCACAGCACGCTGTTCTTCCGGTCCACTGTCCCTAGAAAGACATGGGACGCCCCGTTTCTCACACGCACTGCATGGGAAACCACCGTGACAGCGCTCTTTCCGAGCGTGACATGCGCTGCAAGCCTTCTGGACTCGCGACGGGAGCGGGTCCCTCCGCGGATGATAAATTCGGATATGTCGGCGCAAGAGGTCGCTGGACACAAATTAGATCCAATACAAGTATGAGAGAAATCGATCATACGTCCCTTCTGGTCAAGGTGCTCTCGCAATAGGGGCAGGAAAAGCGATCATCTTTCTCATGATGCGCCGCCACATGGCGCTTCAGGTGTTCCCTGCGTCGATAATTGGCCCCGCAGTCGGGGTACGTACAGTAGAACGACCGTGACGGCATTTTTGTTCGTATCTACACCCCAAGAGATGATCGCCCACTAAGATTTAGTTCAGTGGCGATTAGCGGGACTCATTGAAGATGACGGATCCAGCCATATTTTATATCAGCCCCACATCCGCGGGGTTCCGGCATCCCGCTCGGTCTCCCGCCTGGCTATGGATCGATGACAAATGCCTCTGACAATAAGCAATCATATAAACCACCAGCCCCTCGAACAGGGGGTTATTGAATCTCACACTTCAAAACTTCCCAAGAATTTTACCTACAAGTCAAGCTCACGTTACCATGTCGTCCTCCGCCCCGTCATTCCGCAGCCTCATCGGTCTCCCTCCCTCGACGGCCTCCGTCCAAGACTCTACGCTCATCATCGTCGATGCCCAGAATGAATACGCCTCGGGCCTTTTGCAAGTCAAACATGTCGACGCCAGCCGCAAGGCCATCGCTGAGCTCCTCTCCCGCTACCGGCACAACGGAGACGGCAAGAATATCGTCCACGTGGTCCACCAAGTGCCCGCAGGCGCGCCGGTGTTCACCCCCGACACGGCACTAGCAGAGGAGTTCGCCGAGCTTACGCCCAACGCGGGAGAAAAGGTCGTGAAGAAGCAGCACCCGAACGCGTTTGGCCAGACCGATCTGCACGAGTATCTGGGCGGCTTGGGGGCGCGGGGTAAGAAGATCGTCCTGGTCGGATACATGGCGCATATCTGCATCTCGACTACTGCTCGAGCCGGGAGTGAACTGGGGTATGATATTGTCGTTGCGCAGGATGGGGTTGGGGATCGTGATATCCCTGGTGTTGATGCTGACCAGCTGGTCGCGGTGGTGATGAAGGAGCTGGCTGATGGGTTTGGTACGGTGGTGTCTGTTGCGGATATTTCTGCTTAGGGTTCTATATCATGTACTGTACTGTGATTGTTTATACGCCAGAGATAGGATAATACATCGTGGACAGTGTCTATCGAATTGATCAAGCTATGCAAATATCCGAGATCTATATTGTAAATCCGACCAACAGAGGGATTGTCATGACTACTCCATCAAGCAGGTATCTCTGCTGTGCGACACCAACAAGCTATGTAACATCCACGTGGGTCTCCCATGCGTGAGACAAAGCAACCACACATGGGTGTATATGTAATGATCACAGTCGATTTGGAATAGATAGTCAAGATCCGAAATCAACAAACTGAAGATGATCTCTTGATACTGTCTTGACCAACTGTAAGCTCAGCCTCGCCAAGGGAATGAAGCAGCCTTCACGTACAAAGTAATCATGCAATGCGGGGTAACTTTACTTGTCATTTTTCTTTTGAAATTAGCAAGGCTGGCAGGCTCTTGTCAATTTCAAAGGACTGAGCATAGAATACTACCTATTAGTCAGTTGTGTCTCCTTCTATCATCTATGTATAGCCCATTCTCGCGTACCAGATAGATACTACTAGTGTTGTTGAGAGTAGTGCGAAATACTGTAGTACCTACAGCACAAGATAGAGAATGTCTTATAATGATTGTCATTTCAATTGTATAAATCTATCTATGCCTTCCACTGATTGCTGCTATCAAGTATTATGTTGGGGATATCAGTCCGGTTAAGCCCAATACCAAAAGATGGTTAATGTTTTGGCGTAGCCGCCATGATATTCAAGTATTGTGGAACCATGCCACGAACGTATGCTGACTGACATGTATACTTCATCTCCACACAGATAAAAAGAAAGACAAAAAGAAAAACATACAACAGCCGGGATTCGCATGTGGTCACCCACCATACTACTAACCGGCCGGCGTGTGGCTTAAGTACGGCTGAGCGGACGGGAAGCCCTGTTCTCCACACCCTATGGTCGTATGTGAAATAGTAATACATTCAGGCGACCTATGTACATGCCTTTGTATGTATACACACTGGCCCATCAAGTGTAAGGTTATCAAATTACTCACGGAGTGGGAAAGTGCCTTAGTATCCACCTTCGGAGCGAAGTTGGCATCCTTTCTAGTATAGACTTATTTGGACTCTGTACTCGTTGCTGAAATACATAGTGGAGATGGCCAAGCGGTGTCAAAAAAGTGGTACCACGCTTTCGGGCTCTCTTCGACGGTGTGCCAGCAAGCTCGAAGATGTGATTGTTGTGAGCATTCTTTGAGTCAAATTGATCTGAATGAGTTGGTGATAGTATAATCTCTACCAGCGGCGACAAGTAGCGGCTTCTTGCTATCACGGATACGGCCTCTGCGCTTCATAACAGTAGGACAATACTAAGGGCTATCTTTTTACCTAACCTTGCCATGCACAGTACAGGATGTCTTCCAACTTATCAGGTACATGTAAGCTTTCGTAGCCCCATCTTTTGACCCCGTTAGGTTAGATTGCAAGCCATCAGAGGAATCTTGGGAATTTACAGCCGGTCATCTATATAGGGTTCCATTGTCCCCCTCGGCTTGAGGATTGATATCCATCATATTTCACGACCGCCTTGCGCAAATATCCCCTTGAATTCCATGAGCTGAAGTCGCGTCCACCGTCTGAAAACCCCGCATGAAGCTTTCCCTGCCCTGTTGCTTGTTTTTTGGCCCACTCCAGAGGATCCCCAATGGCAAGTGATATGTTTGACTGTTGCGATATGGCTCCATTGGATCATTTCCTTCCAAGATGAGGTGATGGATAAGAAAGCCAGATCAAAACGCAGCAGCCTGCAGGGAAGAATAACAATAATCACTTTAGATCTGCTACACACTTCAAGAAGTGATTCCCTATCTCATTTGAAGAAGGTGCGTTGAACAGTCTAACTGGCGGTTGTTGCGGAGCTCGATCCCATGTTGGAGATTGTGTGTCCGCTTTTTCTCCCCAGAGGGCCTCCCAATTAAGGAGATGCACGGCCTAGGCAACAAAAAACAGTGTCTCTTATTCACACCATAGATGTACGAGACAGGTGACACTAGGGAGTATGATAGAGAAATACTGTGGAAATCCCGCTCGTCGAGAACTCCGCCAGGTAGTCCCTAGATATGGGAGAAAATTGACCAACCTCGAGAGACCTGCCGCCATATTAATTATTGAATGTGACTGATTTGATCCCAGAGGGTATTCGAGCCTATATGAGTCTGTTCTAACTGATACCAAGTACATACGACCATAGGGTGTGGAGAACAGGGCTTCCCGTCCGCTCAGCCGTACTTAAGCCACACGCCGGCCGGTTAGTAGTATGGTGGGTGACCACATGCGAATCCCGGCTGTTGTATGTTTTTGTTTTTTGATCATGATAGCCGGGGATCAATTATACAAAGCCATCAGTATTTTGGTGCAGTCGCTGTCAAATGTGCATAGTTCAAGATCAATTTTTCGGGTAACCCAGGCATGATGCGCCCTAGCCCTACTCGCGTTGAAGCCTCGGGTGCAAGGATTCTGTTCTATACAGTTTGACGCCCTTGCAATTTTTTGTCAAGGGCGGCGGACACCTTATGTTAGACATCCTTATGCTCAGAATTTGGATAAGTGAAAAATGGTGTGCTTATGTGGAAAATGGTTCTACATCTCGTCGTGCTTAGCTATTAAGATCCTGCTCAACAACCGCAGCCATATCTCTCAGATCTGATGCTTGTCCCAATTGCCGAAGACGGACGCTAACACCCAGAACACTATCGATAGCGTGTTGCAGGTGAACAAGAGAGAAAGAATTTCCACCGACTTGAAAGAAAGAGGAGCTCCGACTAATATTTCCTGTCTTTGTGATAATTCTAGTCATATTAATCCACATTCGATGCAGCTCCTTTTCTATTTTGGTAACCTTGACGGTATTTTGAGTGAGCTCTAAAGCTTGAGAAAGTAATAGGCTCTCCAGAAGTGTAATATCTAATTTGCTGTTTATGATCACTGGCAGCCGTTCTAGTGATATAATAGTGGACGGGATCATGTAATGGAGTAGGGCGAGGGTCTGGAGAAGCCTCATGGGCTCCTGTTGCTTCAAATATGTTCCAGATTTGGAGACCACATGGCAGACGAGGAATTTAGGGTCCCCACGCATTGTTATAGCTGTATCGACCAGGTGGTCATCCTGTGCTGAGCCCAAGATGGTACCAGTCACCTTATTCAGGTTGATCCGGAGACCCCGAAGCTTGATAATTGCATTACTGCCATCGGCTCGACCTAGAAAGCTCATGGATCTGTCTAAACAAAGAATATCCCTGTCCCCTGACTTGTATATAGTCTCTGATCCGTGCCCTGCGCTCTTGGCGCTAGGGGCTGGGTTCTGGATACACTTCTTATCATTTAGTATAGGATTAAGATGGCCGTTACAGACTCCGGTGCCAACAATGCATATTTCATCTGGCATACCTGGAGGTAGCTAAATATTGTTATTCTCGCTACTAATATAGACAGATGTGTTTGATGGGGGATGTCCAATGGAGCCAGCCTTGCCCTGGCTTTCGTCACGGCTAGCACCGGCATAGACGGGGATATCTCGCTAGGTAATCAAAAATGCTTCGGCAGGTCCATAGCAGTCAGTCAGCATCAGATTGGGCAGCTTTAACTCTCGCATAGCATCAGTAAGCCGTTCAGACAGGGCTTCCCCAGCCGTGACTGCGAAGCGCCAATGGTGACACTTCTGCAGAACTTCCTGGGCATAGGTAAGAAGCAAGCTGTGCTCAGAAGGGGTGCAAAGGATATAATTGATCTTCTCGTCCAGAATGAGTTTGGAAAGTAGGTCTGGATCCTCCCGAGCCTCAAGCGAGACAACTGCTAGCATTCCCACGTTGGCGAAAGCATTGTATATTTACCCAAATGATAAGTCGAAGCCGATGGACGTTTGTTGCAAGACCCTGATCTGTCCAAAGCCATACGCCGCGCTGATAGATTCAGCGTAGTTCATCATACCCCTCCAGTGCAACTTGATACCTTTGGGTACCCCCGTGGAACCACTAGTAAACAGAATGTAGCTGTCGGGTCCAGGCCCGGAAACAGCTTGTTCAGGGAAGAGGGCGTTTTACTAGTAAGTTGGAGATAGTGCGCTCAGGTTCAGGAATATGATTCTGCCGTGAGTATCACGCTCGGTCACCTCTATGGCAGTCGCTGCATGAAATACAAGGACATCCGGTTTGCATGGCTTCATCATATGATGGCGTCTTGCAGCAGGTACACTCATATCGAGAGGATAAATACAGCCCCGATATAGAGGACGGCCAACATCGACGCGTAAAGGTCAATACTCGGCCTACACAGTACCGCAATGCGAGATTCACGCGTGGCGTGCGCATCAAGCAAAAATTCGGGCGTAAAGCCCGACCTTCATCGTAAAGCCGAACAAGTAAAAGATGCCTCTGGGCTTTGGGAGAGACAGCAGTAGCTAATAAGAGATCAGTGTAGGTTTTGTGGCGGCCATTGAGCACCACCCCCAGATTATGGCGTTCTCAGATGGAACCCGCTTGGCCCAATATATGGAAATATCCACTGGAAAATGCCTCCCAAGTTAAGGGAAACAAATAGAGAAAAGCTTAGACTAAAGTTGCTTACTACTTGCAGGGAATACGGAGACATATTCTAAGCGCCAACTAATTGGAAAGCCCTGACATTCTAATCTTGCTCCAGCTAAAGTGACTATCTCTAGTAAGCTAAGCAGCCTACAATAGATGGATTCTTTTGACATGAACAGGTGTGAGACGAAAGTTTTAGGCAGTCAGCAAGCCCGAGCCAACCACCACTGCTCCACAACCCGAACCCGCATGGGAACAGTTATTTATATCCCAGGCTCGATGGTCCCATCAAGTGGAGGTTGCAGTCTGCCGATGATAAACAACGGCGAGCAGCGGTTCCGACTACCAACCCATTCAATCAAGAAGGCTGCCCCAAGATCGCAGAATCATGTACTTTTTGACTCCCAACTAAGTCTTAACGTGTTGCTCTTTACCAATATGCAGACACTGTTGTGGTTCCGTATCGACATTTCACTTGCTAGAGATTCCACATCCACAAATAAAGGCGGATAAGCTCTACTTTGTAAAGCCTTCATCTCTTCCGCAGTGAGCCATTCAACACTGTATTTGATACCTTCTAACCCTGTCACGTATTCTATCCCAAGTTTTATCGTGCCAGCGATATAACATGCAGATATTCCGCCGGGATCGATACAATCATGCACCACTATGCCCTGCGACAGCACTTGTTCGCTAATCACCTTGCTGTCTGAATCCTGGTCTTTGGCCATAAACGGGGACCCTAGATCTGTTAGGCTGCCTTCGCATGCTGCGCCACAAGGAATGCTTGTACAGCTTGAGTTCCCAGATTCTAGCTCTTTGTATGGCTTATCAGCCGTCTGGGAGTGTAGTTGAACGCTCTTTTCGCACGACAGCTGCTCTAGATCAAGTTGCGTTAGGCCAGATTTCGTTGTCTCTGAGACGGGAATAGTGAGGAGGGTGCTTTCGTTGGGGGGCGGGTATGTCGTTTTTCGTTGTCTGGTGAAGAGCATAGATAGGCTTTCCTTAATAGAATTCTCGAGTGTTTTGTTGAAGCGTTCCTCTAATTCTTTCGTCTGAGGTAAGGACGGCAGTCGCCAACCAGGGTACAATCTCCCATGACATCTCGGCGTATGTATTTGCTTGTGCAGGCAAATCAAAGCGCTGCATAAAAAGCAGGCGTCTTTGCTTGAGCAGACGACACGGGGAAACAATGTCGGCCTTTGCAGTTCGCAGTAAATTACTAGCTGGACCTCCGCATGAATCTTAGCTTCTCGTAATGTCCTGTGTACCTGTTTTGAGAACAGGGATGCAGATTGCACCTCGGTGTAGCCCAGAAGATGATATACCCGGTTCAACTTCTTCTGGTCAGAGTATTGATGATCGATTCGAGCAACGGAAGATTCTATGTCAGGAGCGTATGTGCCGATCGATGGGATATCAAACGCGTCCCTAGGAAGCTTGACGGGGATTGCTGTCATATTTCGAGCTACGCGGAACTTTTTTGCTATCCGTCGAAGTATCCTAGGAGCCTCGGCGTACCGGGAGATTTTTCCGATAGCGTTCAGGAAGCTTTTTTTCGCCTCTTTCTGCAGCTCAGGTGCCGGTATCTCGTCAAGCATGTCACTGAGCTGGTTCAATTGGTGTAACCGGTTTATTCCCCTGACCAGGTCACTGAGACGAGCGGCTGTCTGATGACCCTGCCACGAATCTATTAGACCCGTAACTTCTCTGGCTTTATTTCTAAATATTATTGCAGTAGCCCGAAGAGGTTCACTCGCACACTTTGCCGCGACTCGTGTGGCACACTTTAGCATATTCTGCAAAATCTCCCTTATTGGTCTCCTCGATTTCCTGACCTGATTTCTACTCGCTCTTAAACCCAATCTGTATAGAATGCGCAACGAACACATGTCGACGATATTCGCGAACAAGGCCCTCTCAACGACTGACGGGTCTTCTGATTTGTTATCAGATTTGCAACATAGCAATGCAAACTGTGCCACTCACGTTCTAATACAGTTTGCAATATGGCAAAGATCATATTAAATCTCTCCTCTAACGCATGAAGTATGGAATCGCCGTCAGACCATTTGATTTTGTTTATCGCGACAAGTACGTTCAACCTGTTGGTGTCCTGTTCGACGCAGACGGCAGGGATATGGTTGGGATCCTCCTCTGTTTGTGCTAAGAAGGACAGAGTACCGACCAAGCTCCGCTCTTTGTCAAGTGGCAATTCGTATTTCTTTGCTGAATCAAAGTGCTCTGGAATTTTTGATGATGGTGCTGTAGGGATGACTTGGAGGGTGCTCGTACGGGTCACTGAATGGAGGAGTGATAGCAGAGCGATGTTTTCCGCACAGGAAATGGCCGGGATATTTGGAATACCTCCCATCGAGATTATAAGCTGTCAAAATAGAGATACTGTAGTGATAGTCAATCCATGAAGGTCTAGGTGCTACATAGACATCATCCCTCTGTGGTTCCACTAACGAACTTTGGCCTAGCACGAACTGACAGCTGGGGATACTGCCCCGCATGCTCAGCTAGAATCATGACCATACCTTACAAGCTCATTAGTACTGATGAGTATCTGATGTAGGCAGGGAGTGGCATTCGGACCAGGGTCTAGTCAATGCAAGGAGGCTTGGGCCAGCTTGGGCCGATATCCGCTTATCCCTCTTGACTTCCAGCCCTATCGGATGTTTCCTAGGGTGACAGACTTAACAATTCATGGTAATCTAGCAACGAGAATGTGTCTCTACATACCGCACTTCTTTCTTTGAAAGAATATAAATTGAAAATGGAGAGAGATTAGGCTACGGGTTCTCGTCATATGTATCCCATCTATCTCAGCACCCCAGATAAGCCCGATGTATGATTGGTGTGGTTTCACATGCGCGTTGTGATGGCAGTACATGAACAGTTCTAAAAAGGAGGGGTAGAGGAAGCCGTCGCCACGGTGTCTAACACGAGCCTAGGGTGTATCTGCTGGCCGGGAACCAGTTGGCACTTCCCATTATCACTTATACAGAACGGAGTTAGAGTCAACCGGAGTCGAATTTACTTCTTCCACCTCGATTAAGTTTGACCCTCTTGCTTCAAGTCAAATAGGAACCCCGGCACCTCTTCCCCAGCAGAGGTATCCGCATCAAAACGCAGGTCAGGATGCAAGGAGGCTACGCACATACACAACTGCTAGAAAGCCTTGCTATTGGGCGGAAAGACAGACATATATCCGAAGATGAAGTTGATGTAACTCTTGAATTGTCAGGTCCCCGAACCACCGGAGGGATCACTGTGCTACTACAAGAAGCGGTGCACAACCTCCACGATTACCATAAACTTCACTTCGTCAATATATACACGTCGTCATAATACTACAACACGCTGGAACAATGTCATTATCCCCGCACTATATAATAATAAGCCCAAAAAACTCCAAAAACCAGCCCCGGCATCCATACCCAAGATAAATAGGACCAATCGGAAACCCTATATTCCAGCACGTAGACGCTGGTTGAACGCTGACGTCCTTGAACCAGCCCATCCACCAGCCCCATACATAATACACCATCATTGTCAGCCAAATCATAACCCAGGTGCCAATAAGAGCCCGCCCCCACCACGGTATGGGACCCGTCGATCTAGAGGTATATGATAATGTTGTAGTAGGGCCGCCGGGGCGTTCTGCACTGAGATGCCATCCAGTTTCATGCTGGCCGTGGTAGGAAACGTGATCGACATGGTCATGTCTGACGAAAGAGTTCCCTGTAGGGTAGCGAACATTCCCGTTTCGAAGAATGCTTTGCTGAACTGGTTCGAAAGGCTGGCGAAATTCGCTGCTGGAGGATGTCCCAACAGTCCCCGTCGTTGATTGAATGTCCTGCCCATTATCTATGGGAATTCTGGCGTGAGACAGACGAGATGACATATTAGTGTCGTTCGTGAAATGAAGATCGGTAATGGTCTCATTCCCGCCGGAAACCTGGGACCAAGACCAAGATTGATGCCGTGACGCGGCTGGCTTCGCTGCTGTCGACATTGTTGCCTCGAGCTATTGTGGAAAGAGTAAAATTAACTGGAGACATAGCTCATCGAGAATGTTGGGGGTTTTATGTCCGAAGGGACGCGTATCCGACAGTGATCCCAGCCTTGTCTTGAATATGTGGGATACGAGCGGGCCTTGACATCCCATTTGCCTTTTGGCACTGCCACCACAGACACACAGGCAAGCGCCGACTTTATTGAGATCTCGTGTTTGTTGTTCCGGGGATCTGTGCGGGCCGCAACCATGAGCCTATGATGGAAAGATTGCCTCGATACTGCTCGTGTTGACCGTCCCTGGTCTACACAATGCTTCCGCAACGCGAATCCGAGCATCAAATACAGTAGGCAGGTAGAGCCACACCGCATTTACTGCATCGTTCGCATTGATCACAACCTGCGTATTTCGGTAGATCGGACATCGATTTTGCGGATAGCAATGGTGCCGTCGTCAGAAGACAAACATGATACACCAGCAAGACCATGTCCCCCTGGTCGGCCACAAATACCCCTTATTGGCTCCGATCTGGCAGACTACCTTGACCCAGAACTCAAAACCTCAAACCTTGACAGACTTGGTCCTCGCCTCTAGCTCGTGGCCAAGCAAGATACAGCACACACATCAGCGCTAAGCGAGGCTCTGGGTCCTTTCTGGATCAAATGTATCTTAGCAATACTCAAAGTGATATATCATGTTCAAGTTTCTTTGCCCGAGAAGGGGCTGAGCTTAATAGAGAACCTGTAGAACAATCAGTTCCAAGAACTTTTGGGATATGAATCAGACTCAGTGTACTCCGTACTGTGCCATCTCAGGACCATAACATCACGTTTGTCCTGTTTGCCTACCAAACAAACCAGCCAACCCCGCCGATAAACAAACACACCAAACACCAAACACAACAGCGCGATCCATTCAATGTCAATGTTTAACGATCGACAGCATAACCAGATATCAGTACTCAAGAATCCATCTCGATAACTCTTTCATTCCCTAGTTAAATCTATCTTATCAGAACGATTACCACACACCATGTCCCGGTCATCCACACCCACCGTCTTCGAACAGCAGCGCGAGGACCTCGTCCGCGAGATCGCCGTGGTATGTCTCCTCTTTCTTTGATCTTCATTCCATACATGTCTTTCCTATATTACCCTCCATGATGAAAATGGATAACAACGCTCACTCTACCAGGGCATGGAACAAGTCCTCCAGAACATCAACCGGTTGAATCGTAATCTGGAAAGTATTATCTCGGTAAGGCCTAGCCACCCTATTCAGTAATCATTGGATGCAATTTGAAGACAGATAAGATAAATGACGAGACGGCTAATCAAGGCAGGTCGGGAATGAGTTTGGCTCGGTCGAGGCGCTCTGGTCCCAGTTTGAGAACTTCATGGGGCGACCGGAGCAAGAAGGGAAGGACTCTGCGGCGTCCCGTGAGGAGGAAGGCCGGCACGATGAGTCGGAAGGGGAGAGGCATAGTTCGTGAAGATTGCGGAGACTTTTTATTATGTTTACACGTTCATAGATTGATAGATACCCTTTTTGCCTACGGGCAGAACTCATATAACATGATGGCATTTTGTATTGTATTCATTACATGGGATCATTGCGCCAGGAAACACCCATCCCATGCATGCAAAGGCTTGCTGGTTCGTAACAGACATACATCATCGGCTTGCGCATGGACGGGTGGATCGCCAAACCAAGCAGAAACAGGAACAGATTAGGAAAGGGTCGTGTATGGAGACAGTCACGGGAAGGTATAACAAGAACAGGGAATTGAGGAAATAAATCAAGAAGAAAAAAAGCCGCCGTCCCAAAAGCAAGAGAACAAAAAGAAAACGTGAATGGTCACTTAAGTCATCCCCACGTCCACGCTGGATCGTGGAATAGTATACCGTCAAAGCATCCAGGCTGTTGAGTCGGCAGTATCATATCGAAAACATTATAAAAAAAAAGAAGAGTCCGCATCACAGGATCTTGCAGGTGCGCTTCTTGACCTTCTTCGATCGGCCGCCACCCATCTTGCGTCCACCTGTCGTTGGGCCGTGGGCGCTGAAGCTCTGCCGGTGGTCTTCCCAGCCTTGCTCCTCTGAGGAGACGACTGTGTCGACGGCCATGTCGAACACCCCGTGCACGCCCCGCATCTCTTTGCTGCTGCATTCGATGTAAGAGGCGTTCATTCTCTGTGCGACGGCCTGGCCCTGCTCTGGCGACACCGGTGTCAGGCCTTGGGTCTTGAGGAGCTCGATGCACGTCCGCTTATCTCTCAGGTCGCACTTCAACCCCACGAGGATGATGGGCGTTGTTGGGCAGAAGTGGAGAACTTCTGGGTACCACTGTGGGGGTTAGCTCTGTGTGTTTGGCAGTGGAAGATGAAAATTTACCTTGTCCATCACATTCTCCAGAGAAGCTGGGCAATCGATCGCAAAACACACAAACAGGAGGTCCGTCTCGGGGTATGACAGCGGGCGCAGTCGGTCGTACTCTTCCTGGCCAGCAGTATCCCAGAGGGCTAACTCGACGGACTTCCCGGACGGGCGGTGGATGGTCTGCGTGATGTAGTTTTCGAAGACGGTCGGGACGTATTTCTAAACCGTCAGCACCTCTTCCTCATCTACAATATTGACAACCGGGGGGTCCTACCTCTGGAAAGTATCCTTGAGAATAACTGATCAACAAACACGTCTTGCCACAGCCCCCGTCACCCACCACGACAAACTTCTTCGAGTAGGCGGGTGGCTGCGTAATGTTGGTGTTCTCGGACATCTTGCCGCTCGACATGCTGGTGTTGGTGCTAACCGTCCCATTGCTTACTCGGACACTCTGGCTGCGACCACGAGTGTGTCGCGGCGTCATCGTGGGTGGGGGAGTGACGAGAGAGTGGCGACGCGAGGCCGCATAATATTGGTCGTCATACATGGTTCCTGACATAGGGTGGCTGACCGCGAGACAACCCAGACGGTGAACGTGTATGCAATAGACTCCGGAGATATAAGTGTTGGTGAGCGTGCCGGATGGGGATTTCTCCTTCCAGATCCACCGAAGTATTGCCGCGGATGATTTTCTTTTGTTTTTGTGTTCTATAATCGATTGTTTCGACTTGTGCAGAACGTGGTGACCTGATCGTGCTGACAATGTGGGATGCTTCTGCGACGGCCAAACAATGAGATGGTGTCAGAGAGGAGAGTGAGAAGAGAGATGAAGGAAAGAGAAAGGCTAAGAAGACGGGAAGAGGAGATCGGGCGATCAGGACGCCGAATCGACTTGAGCAATGGAGGAGGCGAGAGTGGACTCGCTGTCTTTCCTCCTCTTCATGGAATTCCACCGGGCGGATCGTGTTTACGGGCCGATTCGCTGCCATGGCAACGCGGGCCAACATGACGCCAGACTTATTTATAGGTGGCTATGATGATGAGTTGCCCATTGGATCTGCCCTGTAATAGTTGGACACTGACCATTCTTTTAGTCAAGGTGGACACTTGGGGCTGTTGTCTAGCACCTCACAACCAATAGTCCGATCGATCTGGTCGTGGTGTCGCGATGCTCCAGTCGATCGGATGGGGCATTGTCCACGTCGGGATCCGGGCTTGGCTCGTGGTCATCAGGATGGGGATGGATCAGAGGACTAGTGGGTGTAGTCTCCATCGTGTGTAGGATTATTGGATGTTGAGGTAATGTTCAGCTCGTCTTGTCTCTTCTTGATATCTGACTAGAATATGTGAAGTCTTACCGAGGCAAGAAATATCAATATATATCGTGGCTGACATGTATTGGATTGTAATGCACTCGCATAAATATAAGATCTCTCTCCCCCCTCACCTCGGGAAAACTTGACTCAAGATTTGATAGAGGAATTGAAATTTGTAATAAAAGTTTGTTATAATATAATATATTATTCCATATTCTATAATATATCTATTGTTTAAGATATTGTATACTAATCAATAAGGACACTGCTCAGTATGACTAAGCCTCAATGCCGCGGAACAACGACTTTCTTACTTTCTTTTCAACCTCCGTCGACGTTCTGGTACACCCCTGATCCTCGTCCTCGGGTTTCTCATCGCGACGTCATCTAGGTTTACTTTTGTTCTTCCTGGTCCAACTATTTGGATTGGAAGTTCCTCCCCTCTTCACTAATTCCTGATTGAGGCTTCTGGTCATCTCCCAGTGCCCCGTCCAATCCCGCTGTCCTATGGAGAAACCCGCCATTGCGCCGCGTTCCTGATCCCCAATTCCAGCATGTCCAAAGAGGCAAACGGCCGCCCTGATGCTGGGCTCCGAAGCTTGAATCACTGTAAGAAGCACCGCTGTGGCAATGAGGCGAGAACGACGCGACGATGGGCGGGCTGGCTAACTGACGAGGGCGTCTTAGACCGCAACCAACTGCCCGCCTGGCGGTACTGGCCACGACAGAAACTCCTTCCGCTCGTTCGCTATGAGACTCCCTACCTGGCGTGGGTCCAGGAGAAGGTCCGCACGCCGACCCTGGATTCGTACTTTGCCTTTACCGCCAACCTGGGCACCCATACCTTCTTCATGGTCTTCCTGCCGCTGTTCTTCTGGAGCGGTTATCCCGATCTCGGTCGAGCGTACGTCCGTCGGCCCGTGTCCTAGGCACTCTCCGCTAACGGAATGATTGCCCAGGATGACTCGCCTCCTCGCGTCTGGGGTGTTCTTCAGTGGATTCATCAAGGATCTGCTCTGTCTGCCGCGCCCGCTCTCCCCCCCGTTGCAGCGCATCAGCATGTCCGGTTCCGCCGCTCTCGAATATGGCTTTCCCTCGACGCACTCCACCAACGCCGTGTCAGTCGCCGTGTACGCCCTGGCGATGCTGGGTTCGTCTGAATCCACCCTCGATACCCGCCTGAACCTGTTTTTGCAGGGTCTCACCTATCTTTACGTCACCTCCATCGTCTTGGGTCGCCTGTACTGTGGAATGCACGGATTCTCGGATGTCATCGTGGGCTGTGGGATTGGAGCTTTGCTCGCGTTTGTGCAGAGTTTCTACGGGTATGCGATCGACGGGTTTTCGATGTCGGCCAACGGGACCCAGGTGTTCGTCGTGGTGCTAGTCATTTTGGCTCTCGTGCGGCTCCACCCGGAGCCCGCCGACGATTGCCCCTGTTTCGATGATAGTGTTTCCTTTGCGGGGGTGATGATCGGGGTGCAGTTGGGCTGTTGGCACGTGGCGAAATTGAATATAGAGTGGGACGGGCTGTATCCACCGGCGCAGATTGATCGTTTGGAAGAGTTGGGATTGATGAAGAGTGTCTTGCGGCTGCTGCTGGGCGTGCTGCTGCTCTTTGTCTGGCGGGGATTCACCAAGCCCTTCTTGCTCCGGGTCCTGCCGCCCATCTTCCGGGGGTTGGAGAAGTTGGGCCTGATCCTGCCTCGCCGGTTCTTCACTCAAGCTTCGTAAGTTTGGTTTCTTTTTTTTCCCCTTTATTTTCTTCTTTGTTTCTTTGTCGTCTTTCTTTCTTTCTATCTGTCTTTCATCCTTTCTTCGATTCACTCTTTCTTTATGATTGTCCGACTGACTCTCTAGGCAATACACCCGAGTCCCCGCGCAACTCAAAGACCATGACCTCCTCCCCAACTTCTCCGAGATCCCGTCGATCCTCACCAATATCCGCCATCCCCGACGACGGGCGATCTCAGTCGGCCCTCAGTCCGAAGCCGACGCGTACGAAACCCTGGCCTACCGAGAGAAGCGTCGACGGGAGAGTCTGTCTGGCAACCGGGCCCCGGTCGCTAACGACATTGATCGCGTGTCGCCGGCGGGAATGTCGCGGATCCCGTCCAGATTAAACGAATACGAGAACATGATGGGCACGGGCAGCCCGCGCGTGCCCCCCGGCGGCGGCGTGGGCACCTCTCCTCCGCCCCTGACGGAGCCGTTCCCGCCTCTGGAGCCGGAGGAGCCAAACGAGGAGGAGGTGTTTGCGCAGATCAAGCGCCCGCGGGTGCGGTATGATGTCGAGGTGGTGACCAAGTTGGTGGTTTATAGTGGTATGCCCCCCTCTTTGTCTTTTCTTTGTCCTCTTTCATCTTCGGTCATTGTTCAATCGCTAACTGCTTTATAGGTATTGGGTGGGTGGTCATCGAGATTGCTCCTCTAATCTTTGACATGGCCGGTCTCGTGCCGTAGTGGATGGTCCATCCTTTTCCTTACTTTATTTTTCTTTAGTTCAGCAGGCTGAGCTGCGCAGTTTTGTACCATAGCCGGCTTTTTGTATATAGAGATATGAAGGGGATGACAAGGCTGACAGCCAGAATGTCGCTGCACGAATGAATGTATCTTAGATTATGATCCGTGGATTAGATTGTTGATCTATATAATACTGTGAAGTTATACCCTGTATGTTGATGAGTATCAGTATATCAGTATAGTGAGGCGGCCCATGGCGCTAGTCCCGAAGCAGTCAAGCCCGGATCCTCCACCGTTCATTCACTTCGCTCGCTCAACTCCGACTTTCTTCATTCATCCATCCATCTTCCACCCTCAACCCGCGTTGCGACAACCTCGCGCATTCACTCCAATATTGTGCTCACTCGCCGTGGTCACTCATGGAGTTTCCTCTTTTAACAACGAATGTTGTCATTTCTATGACAACCATGCAAATTCACCCATGACCCCTCAGTGCCTGGACTTTTGTTTTGATTTCCCACTTGTCCCACTTTTCTTCTTCCTGCTCTCCTCTCTCTTTCTTCTCTTCTTCCTCACCCACTGTTTTCCTCGCTGGTATTCAGTACTTCGCTTCGAATCCTCTAGTTCTACTTCCAACCCAGCTGCAAAGCTTCTTTCAAACCTTTCAGACACTCAGATAAGCTCTAGCTTACTCACCGTATCGACAATGTCCGGCCTCGTTTCCGTCCAGCAGCCCGACATGGCCGACGAAGCCATGGACGTTTCCATGCAAGACTATTCTCCCGACGCGTCTCAGGGACTGCAGAAGCAGCCCGGCGATCCCATGGACATCAGTCCTATCGTCGCTCCCGGACTGATTCGATCCTCCGCGTCCGCCCTCCGCCTCCACTCCCCTCCCTCCAACGCGCCTCTTTATTCCCTCGCGTCCTACGGCCCGCGCAATAAGAACAAATCGGGAGGACCAGGCCCGCTGTGTGTCCGCGTCGATGGCAAACCGATGCCTCCTACGACTCGGTCCACGTTCGTCAAACCCTCGCAGCGCTTCTCGCCCAGGTCGGCTCGCATCAAGGCCGCCTCCTCGATCCCAGCTACAATGCTCAAGTCTAAGAAAGCGGCCTCCTTCGCCAACACCGCCCCTCGCAGATGGAATCCTAGTAGTTTCAACCTGGACTCGCTTCCGAGCAACTACCACTTGCCGTCCAACACCAGCGCCCATCCATTCTCCAATAACAGCAAGCCGATCTCACTTTCACTGAACCGCGCGACCGGCGTCGGACTGGTCAACAATGGTCTCCATCTGCACGACTTTCAGGCCTTGTCCGGAGCGGCCACCGGAGCCGCTGAACCCACCACGCGCGACTCGTCTTTCAACAGCCTGTTGAGCAACCCCTTCAGCGATCAGACCCACAGTTTCGAGTCGACCACGTCGGCTGCGTCTGTCACTCCCCGCAAGAGATCGATCGACCCGGAGGCCACCGAAGATCCTAAACTCGTCGGGCCGTCCGAGTCGACCCCGCCTACGCCTCCGTCGGTTACCAAATACCGTCGTGTGAGTCTGGACGCGTTCCCGCTGTCGGCCACTGCGAACGAGAGCCAAGCTGAGGCAGCCACCACCACCGAGCCCAGCCAGGGCGATCTCCCCGTCGCCGGCACTGCGCAGGCTACTACAATGCAAGCTACTACCATGCGGGATTCTGCCATCCATACCCCCGCCATCCCGACCCATCCCGCCCAGACCCTCGCCGCTCCTGAATACCACATTCCCGGTCACTTCCCAGAAGCCGCACCCACTGGCCCCGAGGAGGCATTTGAGCCCCTCATGTCCGGTGCACTCCCCGCGCCCACCCCAGACGTTCATATGGGAGCCGAAGCCGATAATGCACCCGCGAACCCCATCAGGGGCGGCCCCTTGGGGGCCTTCCGAGGCTACGTGGATCAACTGCGCACCCTCAACCACGAACTGTTCAAAGTAATGGGGAACACGGCGCGCACTGCCTATGCGTATCTTGGGTATGCCGGCGCCTATGCGCAAGACGCGTATCACCATTTGCGACGACGTCCCGTCCGCGCGGCATCCCCCAATCGTACCAACGTTCGCGCCCTCCCAGAAGAGCAACGACGACGCATTCTCGACCGCCAGTGGCACATTGACCGCGGACGCGCAGCCCCGCAGGAACTTCCCTTCCCCATATTGACTCTGGACGTTCCACGCTATGGAGCGGCTCCATCTCCTGCTCGCGCGGCACCGTCATCCGCCAACCTTCCACCTCCCCGCAAGTCCGCCCTCAGAACCTCAACGAATGCCTCTCGACAGAACCGACTTGCCAATCGCTCTCCCGGCCAGGATGTCCTCCGCCAGACCATGCGTTCCAGCATCAACAAGGGTGTCAGAGTGAGTCCCCGAGCGAGGCCCATCAGGGCCCCCGGTGTGACCCCTGACATGGGACGCTCCGTGCGAAATCGTCCAGAAGTCCGCGAACAGGCCCGTCGAGTGAGAATCCTGCAGGAGCAGATTCGCTCCGGTAAGTACGATGCCAACGAGATCCTTGGTATCAAGAGTCAACGCCCGTCTCAGACGGAGAACCATGAACCATTGCAGAACCCCCCAGTCCATGAGTTCCACAGCCCCCGCCGCCAGTCCGCCGAAACCCCACGCCGCCAGTCCGCGGAAGCCTTCGATGCCAAGTCCAAACCGAAAAAGGTCCATTTTGCCAGCCCAGTCTCGACCGAAGTCGGCCACGAGTCGATCCTCGTCCCAGATCTTGCTCCGTACCTGCACTGCTCCCCCACCAACCTGCCTGAAAAGGAGAAACGCAGGGCCCCTGAAAAGGAGGACCGCGAGACCATCTCCGATGAGGGCAAAGAAAATGTTCCCCCCGTGGAACCATCTATTGAACCGGTACAGATCCAGCAAAAATCGGTCGAAGTGCAGGAAGAAGAGGAAGAAGAGCCTATCCACGACCCATGGGACAAGCCAGTCGAGTTCCCCCTAGGACGCGCCGTCTCAGCCGTCAGTCTGTTCTACCCCACTCCCAAGCCACTGCCCCCCGGCCGCACCGATTCCATCTACGCCGATGAATGGAAACAGATGGAGGAGGAGGAGCGGCGCAAGCAGCGTCCCCGGCGCATTCGCCCAGAGGGACCTGCTGTGCGCCCCCTCCCCGCCAAATGGAACACGCGCGTGCAGGAAGCCATGTCGGGGCCAGCGAGCCGCAAGATTGCCACCACACTCTCGGGAGACCCGCTCACCAAGAAAGACCTGGCAACATGCTTCACACCGATGGAGTGGCTGAACGACGAAGTCATCAACGCATACCTGGGGCTGATCGTCGACTATCTCCGACGGACGCACAACAACGCGGGACGGCACGACAAGCCCCGTTTCCACGCGTTCAATTCCTTCTTCTTCACGAACCTTCGAGAGAAGGGATACGCGTCGGTGCGGCGGTGGGCCACGCGGGCCAAGATCGGCGGCCAGTCGCTGCTGGAGGTGGACACGGTCTTCGTACCCGTCCACCACCAGCACCACTGGACGCTGATCTTGGTCAAGCCCTCGGACCGCACGATCGAGCACTTTGACTCCCTCGGGGCCCTGTCTGCACGGCACGTTGCGACCGTGCAGACCTGGCTCCGGGGCGAGTTGGGGGACTCGTTCGTGCAGTCCGAGTGGCGTGTCCTGCCGTCGCGGTCGCCCCAGCAGGACAACGGCAGCGACTGCGGGGTGTTCCTCCTGTCGACGGCGAAGGCCGTGGCGGTGGGGCTGGAGCCACTGTCTTACGGCGCAACAGATACCCCCCTGTTGCGCCGGAAGATAGTGGCGGAGCTGATGAATGGGGGGTTCGAGGGGGAGTTTGACCCTCTCCTTGAGGGGGAGGTGTTGATGTAGTTTTTTTTTTTTTTTTTTCTTCTTTGTTTTTTTCTTTCGGATGGCTTTGTTTTTATTTTATTTTCAGCCTCGTCCCGGTGTTGATGATATCAATGCCAGAGTGACAGGCGAGCACAGCATCATGTACGAGTCGGATAGCGGGCGGCGTTTTGTTTTCTTTTTTTCTTTCTAGTTTTCCGGTTGATATTGATGTCTTGAGTGATACCCGCCAGATTGACCTGGCCTGCATGACAGCGAACGGCGAGCGAGCATAGCATACAGCATTACAGCATTACAGCATTATATGGTTAGATGATGCATGGAATATGGAGTAATATATTTTTGTTTGACTGCCTTGATTTTCGTATACTCTAGGTATATCCTAGGAACTCTTAGACGAACGAGTGGTAGGCAGTGTTAATCAATCCATAGTAACCAATAGACTAAGTAAAACTAAACACCAGTAAAACTGACACAACCACTGAACTAAAACCAAACCAACAAAAAAAATCAAACACCCATCTGTTCTACATCACAAACAGTCTCACAATGTCCCACCGCATCCGTAGTCAAATTATAAGCCAACTGCACCCACTCAATTGCCATCCCGACACTACTTCCGACAGGCATATCACCCGTCCAGCCACCCCCATCACTCCAGAGATTCAAGATCGGTCGACCCTCAGTCTGCATAACGCCGTAGGCTAGCCTCGCGACGAGCTTCCCATCCGCGTACCAGGCTGACTCGCCAGGGACCCAATCCAGGCGGTGGGTAGACCACTCCGTCCATGGCCGAGGCAAGTCAGGGACAACGACCATCGAGCCGGGGATGATGGCGTCCGTGACGGGGTCATAATCCGGTTGATTAGCGTAGTGCGCCATGGTTATAGGATCATGCGTGAGGATCTCGATGTCCGATTCAGAGGTAGCGGAGTTATAGATGAAGAGGCCGGCGCAGACGCCCGGTGGGACGGGTCCAGGCGTAGGAGCCAGATTCACCAGACGCATGCGCACACGCAGCGAGCAGTGCTTGATGGAGTCGATGGTGGACTCGATCTCCGCTGTGGCGGTGTGGTCTGCGTGGCGGGTGGCGCGGAGCATGAGGGCTGTTGCTGGGGCGGGGGCGTCCGGGTGGGGAGTTAGGAAGACGTTGGCGTCTTCGTTGTGCATGGGGGAGATGGCGCGGCCTGATGGGGGGCGGTGCCAGGTTTGGGGACGCCAGGAGGAGACGAGGGGGGTTTGGGAGAGGAGGGTGGGTTGTTGTTGTTGTTGATCTTGTTGAGGTTGGGGTTGAGGGAGGGGCTGCGCGCGAAAGTCCCAGATCTCGTTGTGAGTGAAGATGAAGGGGGTGTCTGCTGAGGTGAGGCTGTAGCAGGTGCATGGTGGAGGTGGAGGGGGTTGTTGGGCCAGAGGAGAGCTGGTTGATAGAGGGAGGATTAGGGCTAGGGAGAGGACGGAGAGGTGAGGCTTCATGGTGTGTGTTTCTGGTGGTCGTTTTGTTTGATTTGCTTGATACTAGTCGATATGATATTGATGGCTGTGTTCGTAACGACGGTGAGTGGATAGATGATTTGGATGAGTTGGAAGAATGGAAGAGGTTGAGAGAGAGGATAAGTATGTTGTAGTGACGACGTCAGGATGAGATGGAAGGCGCATTCGTATACTTTTATACTTTCTGGCTGTCGTTCTACTATATATGATATGCAATACATAGGTAATGATCTAGTCTACTATGATATTGATATACTGTATCTGTAGTTATAAATCTGTATACTATAACTGTAGATATATACTCATGTCTAATAGGTTCATGGACCTGTTGTACAATCTTGGCAAACATTAGGCAGCGAGTGTACTCCGTAATATCAACCATCAATAATCCCCCCAACGCCTTCATTCATCGAGTCAACCATTCTACGGGTATGATGGATGCTTCACGCCAGTGTATGATTTGTCTTGGTGGGGTATCCTGGGCGAACTGGACGTTGGACTTTCAGACAGGTGCAGTTCTGCCCCGATATCCTTCTAGCATTGTCTGACTGCAACAGCCCTTCTAAAAGACAACAATACTGACCTTGGCTGTCTCCGTTATGATAAAAATCTCTTCCCGCAAGAATCGAGAAGTCTCACAGGGCATAGTCGGCGAACTCGACTGAGACTCAGCCCATCCCCGAACTTCACCTCGACAGAGGTCTTCCTGATCCATATATCGTGTCGTGATCTGTTAACGGAGTTTGTTGGATCTTATCTTGGGCCCCATCGGACATTCAAACTTTGCCAGGCCCTTCAGCCGGACCGAGACAGGGCGTTTGGACATGATATGACAATAAACCCTTCGAGTAGGATCGTTATATTTTCTTTATTTCTTTATTTATTCCATGAGTTTATGGTTGGAGATCAGATCAAACTAACGCTTTCCCAGTTTGCCGAGACCCTTGTGAAACGATCACACCTCTAAAATGCCTTCTTCCGTCAGAAAGCACCGAAACGCTCTTGCAACCGAACAAAACTAGATATCACAGATCCTCCCTGCTGAGGCTGCCGTCAGAGATCCTGGTCATGGTTCTACCATATCTGTCACCGGCAGATCTGGTCCGGCTTTTCCGAACTAGTAAAGAACTTCTGTCCTATGCTGATTTATTCTGTCGCACAAACCCTCTCCACTTCTACCGCTGTGGCACAAACACCGCCGGTACTGAAGAAGGCAAGAGGGTTCTGATGATCGCTCTCTCGACGTGGACTCGATTGGATGAGTTGAATAGAAGATGGGAGATTGTCAGGCGCGCAGCGGACATCGCCAGGTTGGTTCCTCTGCTGGCTAAACAGCTCCCATCGATCCCGACGCTTGATCCGGGGGCTCCTCTCCGGGCAGTCAGCCATTCGTTCGGTTTGTGTGAGAGTTTCGTGGATATTCCGGATCACGCCGAGACGATCGAAGTTTGCAATATTACACTAGACGGCAAATATTACGTTTGTGGGATTGGTTTTATTTCGAAGGAATCTAGCGTATTCTGCGGCCAGAGGACTGAACACGTCCAGACAGTGAATATTTCCAGACCGACAGACAAGATCGAGATGGCAGTGGATGCTCTGGGCGTTCGGAGTATCAAGTATGGCAGTTCATTGTGGCTTGGTGACCCTTCCGTCACACGCTGTTGGCGGGGGCTCAGCCTGAGAGAGACGCATCGAAAGATCCGGATTGTTCGTGATGTAAGTATACTCCCCTGTATTTGATATGGAGATACTTAACAGATATTAGGCATTGAAATTTCGAGACCTGAGCTGGGACCGCGAGACCGCTTCTTCTTTTGAAGAGACTCTTCTGATCAAAGAGAGTATCCCATCGCTATGGCGCCACCGGCTCTTTACCGAGGAGTATTACGCGCAGTCCTACCCTGAACGGGAGAGGGAATTGGTGAATCTATTTGGTCGAATCCCCGTCGAAGCCGTGTCATTTGATCGAGACCTCCACGCCATCAGGATCCACGGCATTAACGGCTCGAGCGGGATCGACGGACTATCCATCCAGACCGAATCGGGGACGTATTCTGTCGGTGCCTGTCATCGTGCTCCAGCATCCATGACATTGGATGCACCGCATGAGAGTCTTGCTGAGATCGATGTGCGAACAGCTTGTCTTTACTCTCTTGCCGTAACAGTACGCATCTGGCATTTTGCTTCGGTTGAATGTACCGATCTGACTTGGCTCTGTAGTTCCGAACCAACTACAACCGCGAATTATCCTCCGAAGCCAATGGGCTTCCAGGACCAGATGATTGCCATGATATACGAACCCTCCGACCACCTCCAGGATCTCGCATTGCGGGGATATACTTTCGACTCGAAGGACAAAGATTCCGCTCCATCGGGTTGATATTGGGTTCGGAATTTGATTTATCTGATTTAGGGGATAATTAGTTGTGGATGGTGACTCGGGACCATGGTATGGAGTCGTCTGGATGAACGATCTATAAGTGGGCCCCCCAGAACGATTTCCGGACCACAGATCGATTGTAGGGCCCACCGCGACCGAACGGACGTCGGTGGGTAGATAGGGACCCTTATACTATGGCCGTGCTTATTATATATTATTCACTATATATTATTATTATTCGCATCATTAGTCTATGGAAATACTCAGCTACTACACTCCAATATGGACCTGATTATCTACAAGGTATACTCCATGGCTATAGTAGATTGTTCGCGTGGAGGAAAGATGCCTCAGGTCCAGTTGGGCAGTATCGGACTCAGTAATCAAAACCCATGGATACCGTCCGGTATGGAAACTCTCAGCAAGGCCGCACTCGGTGACGCCACGGCTATTTTAGGGCTCCAATCGGGCCCTACTGGGTGGGAGAGATGATGACCGGATTGGCTTGATAGGGTCAGCAAGGGTGCCCCGTGGCGCCAAGCTGCTAGTTGCAGGTATGGTGGTGTATATCTTACGGTATGGTCATTTATTAAGATGCTCAATACCATCATGATTTCCTCTTGAGAGATCTTGGGATTGCTTCATGTTAATTTTTTAATTGTTATTTGAGAATGATAGATAGTATATTCAGAGTTTTTCCTATTTTGTAAAATTTCTCTTCTTTACGATATTGTGGAATAAAGAAGTCGTGACAAGGGGTTGGGTGCACAAGGAGGGGAACAACAAACGTACAGCCTGGCCCTACCTAGTTCCGTCTGACCACCGGCCAAGGTGGGTCGTCTCGCTCTTCCCACCCTTTCTCTTTTCTCCCTTTCTTTCTCTCTCTCTCCTCTCTTCCTCTTCCACCTCACCGTCAACCAGATCATCACCACACTTCAACCATACTGAACCCATCCCTCAATCATCCCCATTTACATCATTCATCACCAAATTACCGCCAAAATGGAGCCCCCACTCTGTTGAACTCGTCCAGTCCCGTTATGCTATTTCACACCCCATCCCTTCCACAGAATCACCATGACCACCACCCTCGAACGAAGTCTCTCGCGGACGTCGAGCATGTCCATCCCCATGTCCTCGCCTCGACTCTCGCTCCCCCATGAAACCACCCCCCGACCATCGCCCTCTCCGACCCTGCCATCAGCCATCTCCACGATCGTCTCACCCTCCTTGACTCCCGCGTTCTCGAACTTCGCTCCGCCGTCCTCACCAAAGACGGCTACGTCGACCGACGGAACCGCGAGGACCAGCACGTCCGTCGTGAATTCGAAGCCCACCGCTCCAACTCCACCCGCATCGACCTCAATGTTGTTGCCCTGCGTACCGATGTCGACCTACTGAAATCCGGCGTCTTCCAGCTCAAATCCTCGGTCGGCCAGTCCGGCAATGAAATCGTCTTCCTGCGCAGCGACGTCGACCGTCTCTCCAAGAATGTCGACCAGATCCTGTCCGACCTCGAACATCTGCAGTCCGACGTCTGTGCCTCTCGCGTCGAGGTCACCAAGCTGCACGCCACCGTCAGCCAACTGCGGACTGACCTCATCACCCTGCAGCATGAGACCTCCCGTCATTTGAATTCCGTCTTTGACCGGTTTTCCCTGATCGAGTCTCGCATGAGGCACTCGGAACGCGTCCGTTTCAACTCCCTGGCTCATACCACCCACGCCCCCATCACGTCGGTGCCCGTCGTCGAGGAGGATGGCACCTTGCAGTGGCCTCAGTATTTCCCTAGGACCGTCTGGCGGTTCTGGTGTCTCAAGAAACGCAGTCGTCGTAAGTTACTTGGTAGATGTTCCTTCTGGCCTGTCTAACATCAACAGTCGATCGCTTGGTCCAGTTGGCCGACTTTTACCAGCTCGAAGGGTATCAATTCTGGGGTCGAATGCACCAGACCGAACCCATGTTCGCCAGTGACAGCGATTCGAGCGATTCGAGCGACTGTGCGTCCAACCTGACGCGTGCGGAAGCCGTCCGCATGTATCCCGAAGCCGCCCACCAGGCCCTCGCAGCCACCCTGGGTCTAGTGTACTACAAGATTCGCAACGAGGTCGGTGAGGGCCCCAATTCTCATCTGCCCCCGCGGCCGCCCAAGCGGCAGCAGGAGGATGCCGCCTCGAGCTCGAGCTCCAAGCACAAGCCCGTCAAGATGCCCCGGCGTCCCAACCACGTGTCGCCCACCCGGCTGCACCGGTTGGTCACGGGGCCGTCCCTGGAGTGCAAGTCGTTGACCTCGGAGGAATCCGACAAGCTCGGGTGGAATGCCCACTCGGAAGTGTCGGACGATGCCATGAGCAAGATCCGCGGCCTGGTCTCAGAAGAAGTCGGCACATTGCTGCGTGCCCTCGAACGGGGACGGATCCAACTGAAGCCCAGTCGGTCGGAACGGATGAATATGTCGCCCACCGAGTCCCGGCCGGCGCGTCCGGACCACGGTCTGGACGGCGCCCAGGACGAGGAGGTGCAGACATATCCCAACACCGTTCCGACCGAGATAGTGTCGCCTTCGTCGGCTCGCACGGAGAAGACGGAGGAGAATGATCTGCCCGATACCGCGTCCGAGACGACAAGTGCGTCGGGGTGAATTGTTGGATATCAATCATGTCAAACCTGACCGAATACTGATTGGGTATTTTGGTGCAGCGGTTGCTGCGTGCCCTGAACGGGGCGCATCAAATTCAAGCCCAGCTACTCGAAGTGGCTGAACATGTCGCTTACCGAGTCCAGGGCGCGTCCGGACAGAAGACGGAACAATACGGCCTGTCTGATGCGGCGTCTTAGACGACGAATGCGTCAAGTGAATCGACATCTTTTTAGTTGTCATGTGGCTGCTTGTACAGCCTTTTTCTCTGGTTGTGACCCGACCAGATTATTGGGTCGCCATGCCAGTCTTGTCGACTGGTCATGGTGTATCCATGACCTTACCGCTCTTCGGGTTCGCCTGATGAGCCATGCACGTTCATGGTTTCCTGTCAGATGTCTGACACCTGGTTACCATGTCAAGACGGGCATATCACACTGCTGTTGTGACATTCAAACCCCACAATGAGGTCGGGGGGCCCCAATGCCCATCTCATGCTGTTGCACAAGCGTCAGCAGGAGGACACCGCCTCGAACTCGAGCTCCAAACAAGCTCGCCGATCTTCGGATCGTCCACTTATCCTATCATGTACGATAGGAACGTCCGTCTACCAGTAGACAGATAGTCAGCCTTCGCATTTCAAGCCCGGACAAGCATTGCTGTTTGACAGCACGGAAGGCGCACGGATAGTTATAAGATACCCTGTTGATTTTGTCATTGTACTTAGCATTGCATTAGCGTTTAGTGATTTCTGTTCGGGCTGGTGTTGGTTTTGTTTTAGTGAACAATGAGCAGTGATATTAACCTACCTAGACAGACCGTCTTCCATTTCCACCGATCGTCGTACTCGAATATCGTGAGCCGCTCCTAGTCGTCGGTGTCCGATCTAGTCTACTCTACCCCCGATCTACCCTCCCTCTCGATGGACATCGATAGACCATCGATACACGGTAAGCGGTACAAAGGGTAAGCAAGGGTATGGTCAAGGTAAATAAGTATATCCATCCATCCATTAAGCCATGGCATGGAGTATACGCTCACAAGTAGTTACATCTATACTCTCACTCGACCTATACCCTATACTTAGCCAGTGCTGTCCAAACTAGACTGTCCAAACCAAACGCAGTGGAACCGTACAAACCAAAGCAAACCAGCACATCCATCATTAGACAATATACTCCTTATATGCATATATATACAAACCAACCCCCCAATCATTAAGAATCAGCAGGAACCAGTAAATCCTTCTGCAACATCTCCACAACAGTCCCTTCGTCGATGTTTCCTAGATCGACTTCCCCATCTTCTCCCCCTTCACCACTCCCACTCCCATTCTCAACTTCAACTTCACCTTCAAGCTGAAGCCGTAAATCAGGATTCTCTCTAAGAAACACCTCCTCCAAGATAAACGGCAAAGACTCCTCCCCACCCCCAAACAGCCGTTCCGGCGAATAAGGCAGCACGTAAATAGTAGGAAACTCAAGAACGGTGTGATCTTTAAGAGCCGCTGCTAGCGATGAGGTCGCGGATAGCGGGATGAGGACTGGGTGTTTGGTGGGCGTGCGGGGACGGTGCAGGTAGAGGTGGATTTTGCGGTTTGGTGTTGGTGTTTTGGGGGTGAGTGTTGTGGTGGGGGGAGCTGGAGCTGTCGTTGGAGCTGGAGCGGTAGGTGTAGCTGCGGATGTAGGAGTGGGAGTAGGGGTAGGGGTGGCTGTAGCTGTATCTGTAGCTGTCTCGATATCTGTAGGCGTAGCGACAAGGGTAGAAGCAGCAGGAGTAGGAGCAGTAGTAGGGGCAGGCGTAGGAGTCAATTCACTAGCATCAGGTTCTACCCGAGCAGGAACATCCACCGTCTCCGACAATACATCCTGCCTCTCTACCTCCCCCTCCTGTTGTTGAATCTGTACAGAGGAGTCATCCGTCGAAACCGCCCGTGCATCCCTCTCCTCCTTAGACAGCGGATAAGCCTGATTATACGCATCCGCCAGCGCAGTCGACTCCATCACATGGCGCAGTTTCCTCCTTTCGGAGTCCGTAGGATGGCACGGGGCGAGCCATTCGACGAGCCAGTTGAGGCATTTGTGTCTGCCCATCATGATCCATATTAGCGATGTCCGTCCACATCTGCAGATAGCAAAGACAAACCGTGTATTCCACTTCGAAGCATTCTCCCTCCGCCGACTCAACCCTTTAGGCGCCCTAATCACAACCACGCCCGCATTTTTCGCATTATTCAAAAACGCACCTTCGCCTTTCGCGAGTGCTACCCTCCCACCACCACCACCACCACCACCACCACCACCAGATGATCCACCAAATGCATGATCACCCACCCTCCTCCGCTTAACACCCCCCCCTTCCACCCCCTCCCCCTCCCCATCCAACCCCACAACAGCAGGATCCACCCCAGACGGCACAGCCGGAGCTGCCAGATCCCTCCGATCGACATCCCTCTCAGCGCGTTCCAGACCCCGCTCAATACCCGTCAAGAAGTTGAAATCGCGATCAAAAGCAGACGGAGTGGCGAGGTCGGCGCGGCGCAGGTAGGCAGCTGGGTCGCGGACGCCGGAGCATTGCGACCAGAGTTTGTGGCGTTTCGAGCAGGGGAGGGAGCATGTTCGGGTGCTGCATCTTGGACAGCGGTATTTGGGGGGGTGGATGTGACTGTTATTTGAATTCATGAGGTTAGTTAGTGTATTATATAGGAAGGTGTAGTTGATTTGACTGATGCTGGTTTAAGTCGGTTTGAAGAGGGGAGGAGAGACGGACCAGATTGTGCAGAGATCTGTTAGGAGAGAGTCTTCTTCGGTGGACATTTCGTTGAATTGTTAGTGGGTCCGTGGAAGAGAGGTTAGAGAGAATGGTCAAGATGATAGATGGAGGTGAAGTGGTTTGCGATGAGAATCAGAGAGAAAATCTGGGTCGGCTTATCGATAAGGTAGGTGCCTGAGGCATATATATCCATCCATCACAGGTTCTCACTATAGATAGACCCAATTGCTGAGAGTGAGAGTGAGCCAGACGCAAATATCCAACATGTTAAACTGGTCGTGTTAGAGAATGACTACAAGACCCCATACAAATCACAGATGTTGCAACTATATCATGTTCGACTTGTCGTGGCTTTTGATAGCCACCACCTTGTACCATCTGTCTATCATCAACCCTACATTCGTAAATCATGAATTAGTATAGACGCGGAGTCCCAGCACACCAGTGTAAGCTGTCTAGATCAGTAGTCAGTAGAACAGAATGATACCTTGCGACAATTCATTCCTAATCAATGAGGTCATCGTACTCGACTCCGCGCCGATTTCTAAGCAGGCTCCATCATCGCCGGAGTGGATCACGACATCCACCGACATAAATAGCAGTATAGATCAGTCTGGGAACAGTTGACCAGCCACTCCTCACACGCAGTATTCACGCCCAAAACAAAATGACAAAACCCTTGGCTATCATCGCCGGTGTGGGTCCCGGCACCGTAAGTCAACGTCACTTCGATATGGAACTCATCTGATAAACCAACACAGGGCGCCTCCATTGCCAGACGCTTCGCACAGGCATATTCCGTCATTCTTCTCGCGCGCAATTCAGCGAACTTTGATCCCCTCGTCAAGGAAATCAACACCGCCGGCGGCCAAGCCTTGGGCATCCGCGCCGATTTGTCCGATTCGAAAAGCGTCCACTCGGCGCTCGATCAGATCACCAAACAGTACCACGGCTCTTCGCTCGCAGCGGCCGTGTTTAACGTAGGCGGGGGGTTCGTACGCAAGCCTTTTCTCGAATTAACCGAGACCGAGTTCTCCCAGGGATTCGAAAGCCAGGGGTTTGTTCCATTTCCAGCCTCTCTCCTCCCCCCCCGCCAAGACCCCAAGGGGAAGACAATATCGGGACCTGCGTCACTGATATTGAAACAGGAAAGGCGGATTCAACTTCGCACAGGGGGTATTGCCCCTCCTCCTCCAGGCCAAAGGTCTACAATACCCCCCGACACTGATCTTCACGGGCGCAACCGCCAGCGTGAAAGGGTCCGCTAATTTCTCGTCCTTCGCGGCGGGGAAGTTCGCCCTGCGCGCGCTGGCGCAGTCTCTGGCGCGCGAGTTCGGGCCCAAGGGCGTGCATGTGTCGCATGTTATTGTCGATGGTGTTATTGACATTCCGCGAACGAAGGCTTGGCAGTTTGAGCAAGAAGACGCCAAGCTGGATCCTGATGCCGTAGGTTTTCACCATGATAGTTGGAGCTGGTATTGGGAACTACGACTGATCCACTATTTTCTATCTAGATTGCGGACTCATATTGGCATCTGCATACGCAACCCCGCACGACCTTTGGGTTTGAGCTTGATCTGAGGCCGTATGTGGAGAAGTGGTAGTTGAGTTATTATATTTGAAACGGGGGTCTACCGATGACGAATTGTTTTCTAGTCTATTGACCAATTGAATTCCTAATATATCGGTAGAACATTGCACCCTTGTGTCGGTTTGGAAAGATGAGCGACTGATACCGTTTTGTCGACGGGCGGGTGTTGCTCCGAAACATGACGCCTTGATCAAGATGCGTGTCGATCTCTCCGTTCGGAGCATGTCCCGGTTGATCTATTGCATGTGTTATGTTTCAGTGAGATTAATCGATTGCATTTTAACAGTAAGAATACGATTTCAGACTGTTGTAGTAGCTACTATGTTGCATAGCCAGGATATGAGGCACTAGACAAGGCAAGATAGTATAAGTAGCATCCATCATCTCAGACGATCCTACCATCCAGTCAGCATCATCGCCTACCTTCTTCCAACCAACAAGATGCACTCAAAACTCCTTTCCTACACGCTGTGCCTCCTACCCCTAGCGCAAGCGGGCAAAACTCTCATCGACGCATCCTGCTTCGACTCCAACGAGGCCCTCGAAGAATACTTCGACTACCTCTACCCCTGGGGCGAAGACCACAACGGCTCCGCGCGCATGGTCGGCAACTCCACCGAGCACGAGTACGTCTCCGTGGAGAGCGGCACCTTGACGCTTGTCGCGAAGCCAGCCAGCGGACAGCCGCCCACCAAGGGCGGAGACGAGATCCACTACCTGTCTGGCGCGGTGCACTCCAAGGATACGTTTACTGTGGAGGCTGGTTCCGGGTTTGACATTTCGGTTGAGCTGCAGGCGACTGTGGACAAGGGCACTTGGCCTGCGTTTTGGTTGAATGGGGCGGAGAGCTGGCCGCCAGAGATTGATTTGGCGGAGTGGAAGGGTATGTCTTCTTCATATATGGTTTGGTATGTATTGACTGGTCGGTGTTTAGGAACCGGCGATATCAGCTTCAACACCTTCAACGTGAGTTTTTGCCCTTCCGGCCATTGGTGCAGACCATGTTGACAAGATAAGTCTTCTTCCGAGGTCGAAGAGCACAACACCGAATACGCTTCTCCCGATGACTTCCACACCGTTAAGACAGAGATTCGGGATGTAGACGGCACGAACATCTCCGTCCAATTCTACCTCGACGATACCCTCATGGCGACACAGCACGGGGGAGAATATGTCGGGAAGCCATTGCACTTGTGAGTGTCGCCTCTGAATATTCCTCAAGGGGTTACTCTAATAAGATTGCAGGATTATCAACTTGCAAATGGAAGGCTCGTCGGGAACTCCAGGACCTGATACTGGTAAGTGGCACGTGTAACTGCATATGAATAAAGCTGACCGGATAGACACTTTTTACCGCATTCGGAACCTTTCTTTCGAACAGATTTGACAGACTGGATTGTAACTGAGCAGTGGAGAATTACTATTGTGTTTTTGTGGCAAAGAATACCACTCAGCTACAAAGGTTATCTAGACACTTCTGAGCTCTGTGGTTACCCTTTTATAGCCATTTTATAGTGCGACAGATTGATACGGTCGAACTACCACTGTAGGTGGTTCTATGCCAATGCTTGGATGGCTTGATATTGTAGTGGTGATCTGCTCAGCGGAGGATTTATGGGTTGTAAAAAATTGATTGTGTTATATAAGTTGTGTTATATGACAATATCAACATTAGAGAATTCCGAATGAAAGAATGAAGATTGAGAGACAAGAAAGTCAGTAGATCGACCGTTGAGTGGATGAAGATGCCAAAGCAAGGGGAATAATTCTAATACACGATGCATAAATACAGCTGACTAATCTGCACGAATGTGAGCTACCCCAGGCTCCACTCACGACGTTCTTCACATCAGCACACCCATCCGAAATCGTATCCTCCCAACCAACGACAAACAACTCACTCCGGACCCAGAAATGGCCGACTCACACGGAACGCTCACCCCTCCGAATTGGCGATACCCGCCACTCCAAATCAGAACCTCCTCCGTCAACTACCCGCACTTCCCAGGCCTCCAAGTCTGCTTCCTCACCCGGGGACGGTTCGAAGCCGCCCTGACGACATACGTCACGACGCGGATCGAAGACTCGCGCGTGGTCCTCCAGCGCCTACCGAGACAAGATGAGGTAGACGCGTGGACCGAGCTCGGCAGCATGGCCGTCTACGGCAAGCGACTGGGGTGGCCACTCGGCATCATCGGAGGCGCAATCTCGTCGTACCGGAGCGCGAAGAAAACCGACTGGTACGGTCTCTACGTGCGTGATAGCAAGGGCCCAGCGGACACGTTTGCTGAGGGGCTATCCAACGTGAATCGCATGGCGCAGGGGTTCGGCGAATACTGGCGGACGGAGCCGTCTGCTGCGGGGCGGACGTTGGCGGTGTCGCTGGGCCGGTTGTTCTTCTGGGGCGTTGGGGCGACGATATTTCTGCAGTCGGTGATGAACTACAAGGAGATTGTGATGACGACGACGGATCCGCGGTTGAAGGACTTTTGCGAGTCGTTCAAGAAGCATTACAAGGACGTCGGGAACCAGAAGATGAAGCAGGAGGTTGCTATTGCTCGGAGGAGGGCTGCTGGGCAGCTCCCGCAGCCGTCGGAGGGGGACGAGGCGAGCCCGGTGGCGGATGAGACGGCGCATGGGTCGTGGGAGGCCTCTTCGCAGGATCATGCTCGGGAGACTTCATCTGGTTCCTCGGATTCCCAGTCTGCTAGATGGGGATCTTATGCCAAGAAGGTCGAGGATGCGAAGCGCGACGCGGATGCGAACAAGGACGACGAGCCCAGCGCGCCGCGCGACAGCGGCAAGACCTTCCTAGACGATGACGACGACGCCAGCCCGGTGGCAGCAGAGTACCGGGGTCCGCCTGCATCGGGACCGGTATCGCGGGGCACGTTCAAGACAGGCGCCTGGGACCGGATCCGGTCCGACAACGGGACGAGAACCACCAACCCGCAGTATTCGACTTCCGCGAACGACGCATATATCAAGCCTAGCCCGTATTCACGTAAAGCAGGCGCAGACGGCAACGACAGCGTGAGCGAGCGGGAGAAAGCGCGAGAGGAGTTCGATCGATTGCTTGAGGCTGAGAGGAATATATCGACCGAGCCGAATGAGCGGAAGGGGTGGGAGCGTTGGTGATATGCACGTTGGGGTGTATGTATTTAACTACTGTTTTATTAGGGGCATAAGGAGTTGCTGTCAATACAGCGTTATATGAATCTTTTTTCGTTATTGAACTAGTCAGGCCTTGTTCCATAATCCCAATAAATAAAATTTACATCGTCCTAGTGGTACTTTGCAGTGCCTGGATGGGTCTTTAATACTATGAGGATCAAAAATCATATTATCTGCCCTTGCGGGCCCGATTTAGATACGGAATAGAACTATTAATAAAATCAAGAAATCTTAACAATCCAACTGGAAGGTGTGTAGATTTGGTGAATCTTACCACATTGGAAGACAGAAGGGTATATCAGTCCAACAAGCAGGCAAAGACAAACTAGTGCATGAATCAAAATTAAAGAAAAAAAAGGAGATTAAAAGAAAGAAAACAAGAAGAAAAGTCGTTAATCGTGACAAGATAAGCAGATAATTCATCCATGTTAAAACATGGTTGCGTTAGAACCGACCATCAGACATAGCCACAGTTTCATACGGGACACGCGTCTCCGGATGTACCCATACATCAGATGGTCGACTAGTACTGCCCATGCGAGTCAAATTTCGAATCTTAGAGGTAAAGCTCTCGTTGACGCTCTTCCCGCGGCGGTGCTCGAGGGACATCCGACGGGACTGGACGACGGGGCGCGTTTCCACGCTGAGCGCAGGCGCAGCAGTCATCGCGCGGGGAAGCAACCGGCCCATGTTCTCGTTGTCGATGGCTATGTCGATCGTACCGGAAGACTCTCGAGGCGAGGCACATCCCGACAGGGGGATTGGGGGAGGGGGTGGAGGTGGCGGATTGAGGTGTTGGAGCTCTGGCAGGAGGGGAGGATTCTCGCCCCTTTTCTGGAGCATGGCGTTTTCGATTGTCTCTTCGATGCTGACGCTCACGGGGGAGCCCCCGTAGCTGTAACCGCCAACGCCACTGAACTCTCTGCTCTCGCGGTGGTGGCCTAGGTTGCGGCTTCGGCTTGTTGAGCGACTTCGTGGGAGGTTGGGGTTGAATCGCGGGTGCATTGGCATGTCCAGGGGTCTGGTACTCGGCTGGCTCTCGGGTACAGGTACGGACATTGAGCGGCCGATTCTCTCTGCATCCTCTTGGTAGCGCGCATCACTCAACAGATTGAGACCGTCCGAAACGGGCGGACCGGCCTCTTCGTAGCCGTTGTATCTCGGATGGCGCATGGCCTTCGGGGTCGTGGGTAAGCGCGTCGGCCCTCCAGACTGCGAAGAGCTCGAATCAGAGCTGCTGGGATACTCGGGGGATTCTTTGCTCGTGGCTACATTCCGCCTGCCAGGCGTTCGTGGACCGAACGAGTTTACCGAGAATGGGGGACTTCCCAGAGGTTCCCGAATCTGAGCTTCACCTGGGAACGGGATATTGGGTGCTGATGGATTCCGCGCTAGTGACAAACGTCGTGCTTCCAGCTCTGCAGCCGCGAGTTGCTTTCTCTTGCGTTCGGCTAGACCCATCGCGGGTGCAGTGGCCGAGTGTAGGTTTCGCTCTTCGGTTGACATGGCGGGCGGACTATACATCAAGCCCTCGACTGAAGGGGGTTCATATGCCTTTCCCGAGAGTAGCGGGACTTCAACGGTTCTGTTGTCCGGTTTGGACGTTTCGTATGACTTGCCCGATAGCATTGGAGCTTCGTACGACTTGCCAGATAGTAATGGAGCTTCGTACGACTTGCTCGACAGCAAGGGAGCTCCGTATGTCATACTCGACAGCAATGGACCTTCACCATCATCAGCATTTTCGCGAGGTTCCTGTATGATCTGGATCGGCCCAATATCATGGTGGCTGTGGGAACGGTCGTGAGTTTGACGCCCATCGGGAGAAGGCTCTCTCCTCGCGCCCTTGTCCGGACGACGACTACTGCTGCGCTGGCGAGTCCGCAGTCGTTCTCTGTCGCTTGTCACGAGGCGTAGACTGTCATCTGTACTGGACATGGGCACCGGTGACGACGGTGACCTAGCCCTTGGATCTTGAACCTCTTCGCTGCGACCCCGGCTCGACGGATCACCTCTGCCGGAAGTAACGTTTCGGGCGCGACTTGAAGAGCGGTTTTTTCGGCGCTCAGAGGAATTCCGTGAGCGTGGTTTGCGAACTCGGCTTGAGCTGCGCGTCTTGGAGGACTGCTTGGCTCTACGGTGTTCGTCTTGATTTTGTGCCGCGACGCTATACTGCATGATCTCCTCTGAAGACATTGGAACGGGGGAAGACGGGGACCGTTTGGCAGGTTGAACGTATCGTTTGTCGTCTCTACCGCGAGTCTCCTGTGATGTATTTCGCGTGTGGTGTTTGTGCGTTGCGGCAGAGTCATCAGTGTTTCGCCGACTGCGGCCAGGCTGACGATGGTGTTTTCTTGCGCGATAGCTTGCCTCGTCCAAGCTGCTGATATAGGGGTCTATACTCCGGCCGCTCACACTCGGGCTCCTAGCAGAGTTGTAACTGTTCAGGGTCGATGCAGGACTCCTAAAGTCACTTTGGTCGAGCATCTCAGACTGCGAGTGTTCTCCCTGGCTCAGTCGAAGCGAAAGGCCATCAGGTTTTCGATCTCTAGATCCATTATGACTGTTTGACTGCTCCTGTAACGCCTCAAAAACCCCCGGAGCGGGGGATGGTAGCCCCTTGATGGTAGCAAATCGATCCGCAGTGGCCTGAACCGCAGTCTGTGGGCTAGGCTTGAATGCACCTTCGGGATCATATCTTGTAGCAGACAGAAGGCCACGTTGATCTTCGCTTTCGTTATCTTGTTGGCTCGTATTGGCGAGCTCCTCGTTCTCGGAAGTTGAACCGTAGTCGACTGATTTGTTCACACCCCTGGGTGGGAATGACGGGGGTTGAACGTCCACCGGTGTTTCGCCAATCGATGGTAAACGTCGTCGGTTAAAGCCTGGTGTACCCGTGCGAGACCCCATCGCATTATTGATACTCTGAACATTATTGAGTTTGTAAGAACCGAATCCTCCGGGCGACAGTGCTGAATCCACAACGGCAGATTCTGCAATAGGCGTGACTCCGGGCGCGTTCGTAGGCGTTCGATCGTCTGATTTCAACCCCGGGAAGCGGAACTTCTTGCCGGGTTGAGAATCGAAGGACGTAATCAACTTCAGTGCCGGTGTTTTCAACGGGCGGTTGTTCTCTGTAGGCTGTGGTTGTGAGCTTGGCGCGAGAAGGTTGGCCGGGTTTTGATACTGGGGTTCAGGCGATGTCATCGGGGATCTCCCTGAGATCGCCTCCGCGAAGGACGTGACCTGCTGCGCCGCCGGTGGGGACCATGGGTCGGAAGACTCCACGCCGGTGCACATGAAACAGCGTATTGCCAACTGTTGCTGGGAGTGCGAGACGACGTGCTCACCCCACCGTCGGACAAGATAGGATTGTCTCTGCCAGTCGGTCGGCGTCACCAAGCACGTCATCAGAATCGCCTCCATGAAATAATTTTGCGACACGTAGACCTCGATGGCATCGATCTTGTCACCGATACCCAGCAGTATCGTGGCTGCAGTATGTACGTCCCCTGCCTCGAGCAACTTCTGAACGAATGCCTGCCCCACTTTGTTGGCCTGGGATTCTCCATTCATCTGGCTGAAAGCTAAGAGCATCCAATCCACGACAGAGGCAGGGCCAGGGCCCATCATCGACACCATGTAATCTGCATCAGACTGGCCGATCCATTGGGCCAACAAAACGGCGCTGTGGCTGCCCGGACGATGGCGGCTGAGCTCATCCTGGATCAGATCTCCGATATCGCCATTCCAACCGAAGACGACACTGAGCATCTGACGGCGCAAATCATCGGGGTTCAGATGCGCTTCGTCTAGGAGGCGTTTGTTCCCGTAAGGTACCTCATTCAGGCGTGCACGGGTAAAGGGGAAAAGGTCGGCAGGCTTGTTATCCGCGGGACTAAATTGAATTTCGTTTTTCAAACGCGATCCCGCACGCGAGCTCTTCACCGACGACATCGACACGGAGGGGGCGTATGCGTAAGAAGCATTAGACGGCTGGGGTGTATCCCGCTCACTGGCCGATGTTAACGAGAAAGACGTCCCGGTCCGCCCAGATCTGCTAGGTGGGGAAAATGTGCCTGCTCGATACTTGTCCGATGAAGCCTTGGAACTAACGGAGTTTGCGTGGCTTCGGGATGATACTGGACTCTCCATTTCGGCTCGTTGCTGTCGCACGGCGTCGATCCCGCTAGGATCGAAATGCGCTTGCGCCGGGAACATGGACCCTGATTCTCTCATGTCGGGAGGATCCTGTAAGGAGCGTGGAGGCATAGCGCGGGCTCTAGCTTCGTCCAATGGGGCAGGCATAGCACCAGGTGGAACATGACGCACGTTTGCCACCATAGCCGGGCTATCCACGTCGTACTGCTGCACGGTGTATTGAGGTCCAAGGGTGAAAAGAGTAGCAGTCGGGCCATAGCTCGCTAAGCCACGAGGGCTCTCTACCGTCGGTATAGGTTCGTAGGTGACGTGCTTAGTTTTCACATCCCAGGCCCATGTCTCTCTATGACAATCTTGGATTAGCTTTCAAACAAGCCATCGGTGAACAATCAACCAACCCATCAAGATATTGGATTATCTTTCCGTTCTTTGACCATGCCATCCACTTCGGTTCCGAGGAGGAAGAAACATCTGATCGTTTGAGGACTCTGATAACCCGAGGCGCTTCCTTTCCAGGTGGCTTTGCGACGCTCCAAACACGCAAATCACCATCCGACGACAGGGTAGCCAGCATGTCCGATTTCTGCTTCGATGACGAGGCATGCCAAGCCAGTTGTACAATCGGCGACGGGCCTCGAGCGGTAGACATGGTATGTAGGATGGAGAACGTCGGATGGAGGGTAGCGATGAGAATGGATCCATTTTGATATCTATGCTCTGATCAACACACGATATAACAAAGGAGTTTGGGAGAGTGTACCCGATGGAGTATGTTCGGCAATCTATAGCGGGTGCTAAGGCGGTGATAGGATCAAAAATGGTACGGCACGAGATGTGTTCTGATGTCGACGGCTCGAAGAGAATTACATCACCTTTGGCATTGCCTATTGTTCAGTCAGTTATAAGCTCTCGAACGACAGGTTTGAAGGCCAGTACCAAAAGCCACATTGCCATTTCGCATCCAGGCTGCGACCTGCAGCTCCTCGAAAGATGCGAACCTGGCAATGACACTCCCCGTAAATAGATCCCAGACGATGGCGGTTTTCCCGGTATCATAGCTCACAACCAACCTCCCTGCACCCCTTTCGCTCACGTTGTCTACGCATATGAAGCGAACATCGGCTTGGTGGCTTTCGAACCGGCACTCTAAAGCGAGCGTATCATGGTGCAAGCATAGGATCGCCGATCCCTGGGCGTAGAGAAACAAGGAGGCAGTGGAGGCACATGCGTCGAACTTGGCATCAGAAGCTTGGGATTGGGTTGTCATCGGAGGAGCCGGAGGAACGATTGGCTTCATCTTGGTAGATCGCGAGTCTGGAATGGGGTTTCTGTTCCATGATAGCTCAACCATGTCTCAGTGATACCTTAGCTCCAATGGTATAGTTTTCTTTCTCTGTCCGTTGTTTGGTGCTGAGGTGTCCTGTCCTGCTAACTTCGGCGTCACGAGTCGGTCAGAATGGAGCTGAACTAACTGCTATGAAAACAGCGCCGGCTATAGTCCACAGCTGCTCATCGAGCTCCACAAAGCATACAGGTTCTATGCGTCGAATTTCTCAATCATTCCACAATCAGCACCGATAATTTGGACTCGGAATAATGTTGTCGGGACCAATGTCGGGAAGCGCCGGTGCAACGTAGGATCTGGCGACAGAGCACGTAGCAATCACGAGTCGCTGTGTGAGGAGAATGAGACAATCTGCGACCTCCCAAAGAGTCCGACCTGCGTTCGAGTATCGGTGATCGAAACTTAGGAGACGAGTAGCAAAGAACCAGCAAAGAACCGACAGAGCGGTTCGCACAACGATATGCCCTGGTGATGGGGTGGAGAGGAAAAAGGACGGTCACGACAGGAGGCTAACTAATGTCCTTAATTTTACAACGAAGCAACAAGCGAGGCGTACAAACATGCAAGTGGAAAGTAAGAAAGATGCAGGTGAGGGACTAAGAGGGAAGCGCACTAAGCGGGAAGCACGTTGGCGGCATAGGAGTATGGAGGGGAAGCAAAGAAAGAGCGGAGGCGGGGGGGATGGAAGAGAAAAAGGGAAATGCGACCAGGTAGATCAGACGCATTGACAGAGCGATCCTCGCTGTGGACTCCGTAGGTCGCACCTAAGAGATACAGTTGGTTACTTAGGCGCACTTTCGTTCAGTCGGCCTCCAGAGCCCAGCCTCCATGTATGAGGCCTGATAGGTGGTCTATCAAATATCTGAGGCGTCACGAAAGGCAACGGCGACAAGACGATCGAAATCTCCAAGCATCAAGCAATTAGAGCTCGCGCCAAGATAGGTTGACGGCGCTTCTCAGGCCAGGATATTATCACGGGAGCACGGAGTGTCCGTTCGAGGACCTAATTAGCGGACAAGTTAAATCGAACTCCGTCGCGATGCATCCGATCCTGCTGGTGGCTCTGGCATGGGCTCACCAACGAGCATGCAGCGATGGGTCCTGATCGGGAGGTCTCGCAGTCGATCGCCCCATCCTTGCCAGGAGCATCATACCTATCCGCAGTGGAAGGCATCTCTATAGGGTATGGAGCCGTGATCATGCCCTGGCTTAATCTACAGCTAGAAGGCCAATTAGTTCAGCACGTACGGAGGATTGGAGCAGAAAGTTTGCGACTAAGCTCGAGCGACAAGAGACCCATGGCCAATTGTCACACTAGGGAAGGCATGGCGGGACGTCAGCGATCAAAGAAAATAAAATCAAATAGCATAAAATTAAACGTGGTATTAATAGCAAAAATGATGGCAGGAAGTGTAAAGGGTTTGCATACATCCGGCCGTTCTGCATGGGCTCTCGGGTGGGTGCCCACCGGGGATTCGGGTGATGATGGGCCCTTATTGGCCGCGGAGTGCAGAAGGCGTTTCTTCATGCTGCACGTCTCATCACAGCCTTCCGCCAATCAGTAACCACACAAGGCCCCTCTCTGACCTCAACTGACCACCTGGGCGCGTATTTAGGTCCCTTCGAGCATTGTGCTTGGACTGGTGGAGAGTGACCACGACCCGCTTCCCCAATCGCAGGCCGTAGCGCTGGGGAAGGATTGCTGTTAATATCCCAAGGGCGGTTGTTAGAAATACCACCGACCGAATCACACCTGCGATCATTGCGAGGTACGACAAAGCAGCAGCAGATGCTACCTGGGATGGACGTGCGAGGAATAGCGGTCGTATCTCACTCAGAGGTCGCCGTTGGTGGAAAGGAAGATTCTCCACATAAGTGCATTAGACCCAGATCAGGACATGACTATATATCAGATCCATGAGCCTGCAGTCGTTGATGTCCTTGACTGTTTCATAACCAAATACGCGAATGGCAGGCATCAAACACAAATCGTTATCAGTAACGAATAGCCAAACAAACAGCGTTTTTATCCGACCTTCGACCATCCCAATCGTAGCGCAGAACACCTGTGTATCAAAGCGCCTTGACACGGTTTTAGAGCGACAGACCGGTTTCGTAGGAAAAGATTAGTATCAACAACGGTAATATTAACGAACACAATGAACTGAATAAGACGAAGGGAAAAGGATCATCGATAAGACACAAAGCTCAAGTCTATCACGAATCCTTCAGTTGATTGTGGACGCAGGGTGATGTGATCGGCAAACAGCTTTTGTGACTGTGGCATGGCTAGTGCTGTTGATGCGGGGATGTTTGAGAGCTCAGACCGTGATGGCGCATCCTGGCCGATGTGACTGTCAAGCCTCAGAGCTCTGGGGCTGATCACCGTGTCAACGAGCGATGGGGCCTGGACTCGAGCTTCAAAATACCAAGAATGGTCCAGGCTTGATTCGTTGAACCTTGACGCAATTGTCTAGACCGATGGAGAATCCAGAACGACAGCTATAGCTATACCTGCCGGTCAGAATGGAATTATACATCCGTCACCTGAAACAGCAAAGCAACGAGTCAGAACCGATGCATCTGTGTCACCACATCACAGCACACTGGCTGGAAAGGTGATGAGAGTATGATAGACGGTGTGATAACTCGGAGAAATTAGTTGATTGAACTGTTTTATTCTCCATCAATTCGAACCCGACTCGTCTCGTGACTTGTTTTGGAGACAGTCATGTGACTCAATGCGGCGATAGCGATAAGGTCACATGGTGATACGGGGATAAGTCGGGCCGGAAGATTTTGTAGAATATTTCTCGCCATACAATCCATGACATCGTCGGAATTGATGATTACCTACCTGGCTGTGTTCATACGCTATTCTTGTTAATTCTCACTTCTTGTTCATTCTATACTGTGTCGCAATGGGTGTACAAAAGAAAACCCGCAAGTTCGCCCAGGTAAATCTCCTCACGACTGCGATCGAGGCACCTATTAACTTGACTACGCTAGGTGAAACGCACCATCAAACAGCGCGATGAGCGCGTGAAGAACCCCCGGCCAGCGCCAAAGAAGAGAAGCCGAAAGACGAACTCACAACACAGGCTCCGCAAGCCCCGTCGAACATGTTCTTTACGGCCAACACCGCTCTCGGTCCTCCCTACCACGTCCTCGTCGATACCAATTTCGTCTCCCACGCTATTCGCACGAAGCAAGATCTGCTCACATCTATGATGGACCTGTAAGACTCACGTTGGGTGGGACATATGGCCGGGCGCTGATCGTTGACCAGGTTGTACGCCAAATGTATCCCGACGTTTACGGACTGCACGATTGCGGAGTTGGAAAAACTAGGTGACAAGTTCCGGCTGGCATTGCGGACGGCCAAGGATCCGCGATGGGAGCGAGTGCGGTGCAGTCACTCGGGTACTTATGCGGATGACTGTATTGTCGATCGGGTAGGTGGTTCATCGTATTTCAGGAGAATGGGATAACTGACTGCGGAATAGATAACGAAACATCGCATCTACATCGTGGCGACCAACGATAAGGACCTCGTTCGACGGATTCGCAAGATCCCCGGTGTGCCGGTGATGAAGGTGGCTAGAGGGAAATTCACCATTGAGAAGCTTCCTGACCACTTTGAATGAACGAGGCTGAGACGCATGATTTGATACCCAATACGAAAACTCCGAATCCGGAACTTTTCTCCTTACATCCAGAACTTGAGTATACATGCTGGGCGTTGAACAGCGGCGTTGCTCGGACTGACCGCTGCTTCGCTTGCCCTGGTTACTATTGAACTAGAAGATGGCCCTCTGTTCAGTCAGGTCGCTTTGGACCATGCGTGTTCCATTAGCGGATAAGAGCCGGGTGGCTCCTGAGCATATACTATATCATCTTGGAGTACAATGGGGGATAGAATACTAGGATCTCACAATTGACTTATTATGACTCATGATAACAAATGAATATATCTATATTCGGGTTACTATCTCAGTCTTGTAGATGTAGATCATCCATCACCATTACTCCATACTGGTGCTGTCGAATACCTCGGAAGCATCATTAGACAAAGACGCGACGTCACCCAACACGGAGTCATAGATAAGACAAAGCATACCCACAATTTCAATGACAGATAATATCTCTCTCACTACCAACAAGACAACCAGAAAATGCCGCATCGACGCATCGTATGACATAAAAGAAATCGCCTAATCACGGCGCACCATTCCCGATCGCGGAGGGATCCATAGTTGAATGCGGGCCGGGACTAGTCAAGTAGGTAGTTATCGGAGACACTCATAACCCCACGATTTCCCTCATTCCCCATGACTCGATCAGAGATTCAATCCCCAACCTCAAGATGACACAGGGAAAAGAGACGATCGTTGTTGTCGGGTACACATCCAGTCCTCCACTGCCTACATAATCTACAACCAGCTAACAACATCAGAGCCGGCGTCCTCGGCCTCACCACCGCCCTCCGTCTCCAACAAGAGACCCAACGCACCCAACAAGTCCTAATAGTCGCAAGAGACTTCCCCAACACAACCTCACTAAACTATGCATCCCCCTGGGCCGGCGCGCACTACCGCCCCGTCCCAGGGTCCACCCCGCAAGCAGTCCGCGAAGAAAAACAAGCCCAGCAAACATACAAGCACTTCAAGACCCTCGCGGCGCAAGAACCCGGCGCAGGCGTGCAGATCGTCGACGGCGTCGAGCACCTCGAGAATCCGCCCGCGGAATACCTCGACCCGGAGAACATCCGCAATGCGTACGCGCATCTGGACGGCTTCCGCCAGCTGACGGCGGAGGAGTGTCCCGCGCCGACGAAATGGGGGGTCCGCTACAAGTCGGTGGCGGTCAATTCGCCTGTTTACTGTGCGTGGCTGCTGCGGCAGTTTGTGCTCAAGGGGGGGCAGGTGAGGGAGTATACGTTGGGGGATGTGATGGAGGCGTTTCATTTGGCGGGGAATGTGAAGACGGTGGTTAATTGTTCGGGGATGGGATTTGGGGATCCGAAGTCGTTTATCATTCGAGGTGTGTATCCACCTATTCATCTACTGCGCCTATCCATCTAGACAGTGGCAACTTCCCGACGTTGCCGACAATGATAACTAACTAACTACAACCAGGCCAAACATGCCTCGTCCGCAACCCTTGCACAATGACCCTCACGCGCCAAAACACCGACGGCAGCTGGTCATTCTGCATCCCGCGGCCTCTCGGCGGAGGGACCATAATTGGAGGCACCAAGCAGCCGCGCGACTGGGATCCTCACCCGTCTCCGCAAACGCGCGAAACTCTACTCTCCAACGCAGCCAAATGGTTCCCGTTCACGGCGGAGAGCGGGGGCAAGTTCGACGTGATCCGCGACATTGTGGGCCGGCGGCCGGCGAGGGAGGGCGGGATGAGGATTGAGGCGGAGAGGGTGGGTGGGGGGAAGGTTGTTGTTCATGCTTATGGGGCTGGGGGGAGGGGGTTCGAGTTGTCTTGGGGGGTTGCGGGGGATGTGTTGGATATTGTGCAGGGGAATGGGCTTTTGCAGAGGGCGTCGTTGTAGTATTGTTTCGGTGTATAGATTGTATTATGGACATGTTTGGTTAGAGACGTCTCACGGTAGGCATATCCTGTCACTATCATGTGGCATGTAGTATGTTGGTACTGTAGTCTAGTAGATACTAGACTGTAAGGCAAGGGTGAGGGTATTTCAATGATGCCTAAGGAGAGTGTAATTCAGGATAGCTGCTAGAGCTCTTGATACAATCCAGGATACCACCTAACGATCAAGGAAGAATAATAAGAAAACAGTTGATCTAGCAACGAAAAGTTTTCTACCTACAAACAGGCATAACATGAACTCATAAACCTCCCTCCCCATCCATCCATCACACGATCTATCTCAATCTTGCGCCCCCTCAGATGGCCCTCCGCCTTCCTCTCCGGCTCATTCAATCCGGATCAAGCAGCGGCCGGGCCGGAGGGGGACAACCCCAGAGCTCATCAGAGCGCGAAAACCACACAAAGCGATTCAGGATGTCTTGAAAACAACCAAATATAACCAGCAGTTGCATTGCTCTTCCAGCGTCTGATCAAACACCACGGGCCCGGACAATATGCCTGGTACAACTGCTCTGCAACAGTGTGACAGGTCCGTAACCCGAAAGCCCCAAGAATCTCGGTATCTCGGTAAATCTTGGGAATGTGGCAACAGGCGGGCGCTCAGCCCTAGACTGCTTGACCTGCAACTGGTAACTCGACGCCGTTGATCTTCGCGAGGCGCTCCTCTTCCTTCTGGGCTTGGATTCTCTCCGTCTCGCGACGCAGCGCCTCCAGGTTGAAGGTGTCGTCGTCGTCGTCTTCCTCGTCGCTGCTCTCTTCCTCCTCGCGCCAGTCGCCGGCTTCGAACATGGACCGACCGGTGGCTTCCTTGGCCTTGCGGGCTTGCTCCTCGGCGGCCTTCTTGTCCATGCGGCCCTTCTTCCATGCGGCGAATGTCTCGGGGTTGACGGGCGTCAGGTCGCCCGTCAGCTTGTGCCGTTCGGACTCCAGCCAGTCCTCTAGTGTCAGGGTGTTGAGGGGGGATTTGTCCATGAGAGCTTTTTCCTCGGCCCGCTGCTCCTTTGTCTTGAGAATGAATCTGTGACTGTCAGTATGGTTCGACGAGACATAAATTCACGTCGGGGAGAGAAGAAGGGGGGCCATACCCAGGTGGCAAACTGTGCTTGTACATGCACTTGTCGCCGCCATTAGGACAAGTCCAGAACCAGCCGTACTTCTGGTTCTCGACGGCCTCGACGAAGAACTTGCAGACCTTCTCGGTCGTCGTGCGAGGGTTTCCATGCTTGCTCATAATGACATTGCGCAGCTTCTCCTCATCCCAGTTATCTATCGTATCGGCCTTCTTAGTCTCCTCCTCAGCCGCCTTGACGTCTCGCGAGTCGGTGTAAAGATCGATCTTAGCCGCCTTGCGCTCAACGTTGGGGTCGTGGCTGAATTTGCACTTGCGGCCCTTCTCACAGTTGCCCTGCTTGAAGAAGAGACAGAGCACGGTCTTGGGGTCCACGCCGAAGGGCACCTTCTGAACATGCACGGGCTTGAACAGCTCCGCGGCCTCCTTCTTGGCCTGCTCGGCGGCCTTCTTCTCCGCTGCGAGCCGGACTCTCTCGGCCTCCTTCTTCTTCTCGTCAGGTCGCTTGTTGGACAGTGCTTGAGCCTGCATCTGAGCGATCTGTTTCTTGGCCTGGGTTCCTTTTTTCTGTGGCAAATCTCCGTCAGTTGGGTCCTTGGGCGGGAGTGTAGATGCAGGTGTAGGGTTCGCGGGGTATTGATGGTATTGTTGGGTATAACTGGTGGCTACGTACGTTTTTCATGCCAAAGGTCTATCAAAATTATCGTTAGCCTTCCATCCCAGGGAAGAGGACCATGCGACCGGGACAAACCTTGTCGTCGACCGTCTTCTTCTTCTTCGGCTCATTGTTCTGCTGCTTCTTGGGCGGCATGATGGCGGTTTTTCCTTGTTAACCTGTGTATAAAATAACGGGGACGCGCCAGCGACAGTGGCGGACAGCCTCGCTCCCACAATAAGGCGAGTAAAAGTCGTAAGTGGGGTGGTCCCAGGGAATCAAGTAGCGGAAATGACAGAAAGAGACTGCCAGAGGTCGTCCAGCGTTCGTGAGAAGCAAGTCAACGAACTCCGTCCAAAACCAACGATCGTGGGGGGGTTTTTTGAGGTATAAAGGGTATCAGTAGGTAATAAAGCGTGGTGGTGGTGGGAGGTTCAAGGTCAAAGTTCAAAGTTGTTCCTCCACTCAGTGGGTTTCGGTGCCGGATTCTGATTTGGTGTGGCGGTTGCCAACATAATCAGTTCATCTCTGCGCTCCGCCAATGATGGTTCTCTTGGCTGGCCTCAATCTCTTAAGGTAGTACCTATTTACTGTCTGTCCCTTTAAATATTCTTAAACCCGATTTATCTTATTATTGTAGAATTTTGGTGGTCTTCATGGTAATCATCTTGTGGGCGATTCGACGTCATGTCGATCAATGTACGGTCGCAGATGGGCCCAAGCCCTAACCAGAACAACAGAACACACCCGATCTTACGAGTTACTGTGAAGACAGTCAATAGGGAGTAAGGTACGAACGAACGAGCCAGAATACTCGTCGTTATTATTCGTAAGCGGGCTATTCAACCCAATAATGTACTACCTAATATGCCGGCCAAGTGTCGGCAGCAGCGTAAACTAGCACTCGCCAGCCTGAACATCCGAATATCACAACGCACGGCAGCCTCGTCGATAACACCGCTTTTCAAGGATTTTTCATTGACTTCTTTGAGTCATGCGTCACTCGTCCTGCAACTACGGATATTGCCCATCGTCATTTAATCGTCATTTAAGCCACCTCCTGGATCTTGGACTTGGCCGAACCCTCGTCCTTCTCGGCTTCCTCGAGCTCCGGCATATCATCATCGTCCTAAACAGTCAGTACTCATCTATGGAAGAGGGTTGGAATAAGGGACTGCCGATCACGTACCTCCTCACCAGCGCCCTCAGCGCCGGGCATGCCGGGCATGCCACCCATACCGGGCATACCACCCATGCCGGGCATACCGGCCATGCCGCCCAGACCTTCCATGCCACCGAGCTTGGAGAAGTCAATGTTTCCAAGACCGCCCTGGTCGCCGCCCATGCCCTCCATGCCACCCATGCCACCCATGTTGTTCGCATAGTCATCCTCGGGCTGCTCGTCTTGCTCATCCTCATCAACCCACTGTTCCCCAGTCAGCAACTCTTCTCGTTTCTCCGGGTAAATCCAGAGCATACCTTGTCGAAATCGGTCTTCAGGAAATGGGCCTTCTGGGTCGACTTGAGCAGACGGGGCCAGTACTCCTCCTTAAGCTCCTTCTTCCGCAGAACCAGCTCCACCTCACGGTCACTGTGGTTCACCTTGGTGTGCTCGGTGTCGATCTCGCCGTACAGGTCGAGGGAGACATCGTAGTTGACGCCCTTCTTGGAGTATCCCGAGAACGAGACGTTGGTCGAGGTGATGGACAGCTTGGCACCGGACTTCTCGACATCGGGGGCCTTGATGTCAACGTACAGGTAGTTGCGCTCGGCCTCAGTGGACGACGAGCGCTGGGCCCACGTGACTGTCGAAAAAAATATCAGCTATCAATTCAAAATGGGTCTAGAGCAAATATCAAATCAAATCATCGAGGAGCCAAAATCGCCCATAGTGGGGAGTTATGGGATGGTAGATAATTCATTCGAGCAAAGCGGGGAAGCATGAGGGACGGAAACAGCACATACCCTCAGGGTGAAGAGTGGGAACTTCAGGCATTATGAGATAGAAGTAAAGTCACAAAGAGTTTAAAGAAAAAGAACAAGATAGAAGAATGATGTTGATAGAGTATGATGGAGGTCGAGGTGGGAGGAAGAATGGAGAGAGGAAAGCTAGAGTGAAATTGGAGCTGGATGATCCCTCGAGTGATGCTGTTAACGTAGAATGTACTGGAACTCTCCCGCCGTTTGCCTGGTTTGTCTGCGGTCGGTCGCCTGAGTGCCTGGGCAGTACGTCACCGCCTTACTTTTATGTGTCTTATGCAGTGCTATGTGTGGTCATGACTCAGCAGCGCCCGGACTGTCCACTGCTTGGCCACCCATCGACGCTTTCATTCTGGATGCCCTCTTAGGCAACGATGCCATTGATACCCGGAAAGAAGCGTTTGTGGACTGCATCATTCTCTCTGTGAGGGGTGGTATTAATCTTTGCTTATCGGTGGAGCTGTCCGCTGGTGTCTGGAGCCTTTCACTACAGTACCCCGCCTATCTTGGCTCCTCCTCAATCCCAGGCTAGATCTGCGATATCTTCCTACGCTACTGCTCACTTGTCAGGACACTCTGGTTATTATATCACGATTTTTGAATTCGCATACGATTCTCAAGCCTAACGACTTGAACACTCGTCGAGAATCACCCATCATGGAAACTCTAAAAGCAGTCTTCTTCGGACCTGATCCGCAGGCACAGGTACGGCTCATCACACCCTACTTTGCCCATTCTATCTAACCATCCTCTAAATAGATGAGAAAATGCAACCAGCTCATCCGTGCCAACACCCGTCAACTAGATCGAGACATCTCCCAGCTGAGGCAACTCGAGAGCAAAACCCGACAATTCATCATCAACGCTTCCAAACGAGCCGAGCGAAACCCCTCCCAATCCAAGCAGGCCATGACGGAAACCAAAACCTTCGCGCGAGAGCTCGTTCGCATCCGCAAACAGTCGACCCGTCTGAACACGAGCCGCGCGCAACTCCAAAGCGTCCAGATGCAGGTCAATGAGGCGTTCGCGGTACGGAAGATCCAGGGCAGTCTGAAGAAATCGACGGGGATCATGAAGGACGTGAATACGCTGGTCCGTCTGCCGGAGCTGTCGTCGACCATGCATCATCTATCGGCTGAGTTGGTGCGGGCGGGCATCATTGAGGAGATAGTGGACGATGCGATGCCGAACAACGAACTGTACGAAGGCGAGGACGACGAAGCGGAGGAGGAAGTCGACAAGGTGCTGCAGGAGATCCTCCAGGGTAAGCTGTCGCAAGCGCAAGGACCCGTTACGGAGCCGCCGGTGGAAGAGCCCAAGGTGGACGAGGAGGAGTTCGAGTCTCGGCAAGCCACTTTGGGAGAGATGCGGGACCGGCTGGAGGCTTTGAAGAGCTAGCGTTGGCACTGGGTTAGGAACTTTGGTTTCTTTTCCCCCCTTGTTGGTTCTTGTGTTGTATGGGAGTTTGGCGGTGCAACTGTTTCTGTTTTATACATCTTATATATAAAGGCCGGTCCTTATTCAATCTTAGTGGTCTGTCGTTATGCGCTATATAATAGTGGTAAGTATTAAGAAATCGGCTGCGTATTAAATCGTTAGGTGTATCTTTGTCAATAGTAGAGTTAAGCTATTATAATTGATTTTATATATCTTACATTGCTTATTAGTGAGCGTCGTGTCCCGCTCAGATATATATAAGCGTTCGATAAGAAGTTCTGGGTCAACCTCCTAAATTGGATAGTCTCAAGGAGTCGGTATTTATTACTCAATCAAATATTAACTATCAAACTGAAATTCTACTCCTCAATAAACATCAATAATCTCTTTCAATTGATACTCATAACCCCGTTGTCCCTATTATCCCAGTGTCAGAAAAGCACCGCTTACATAATACATTCCCCATCCGAACACAGCCTAGCGCCAAACGGCCAGAGTCATCCCCGTGACTTCCTTTCCATCTTTCCGCCCTTGCTTATCTTCCCATTCCTCCTTCTCCCTCTGTCTCTCCATCATCCCGCATCGCGTTATTCATCATCGCGTAATCATCTATCTCCAAATCATCTATCTCCAAATCATCCATCTCTATTGATCAGTGTCTTTGATCCAACCTTTTGAAGCAGATTCTCGTACTCTGCCTTCCGTTGCTACCAATCTTGCAACGCCACACCTGAACTCACGTACGGAGTTCAACTTTGCCAACTTGCCAACTTGCCAACTCGTGTTCCATTGCTCTATCCATCTCGAATCAATATGTCGGGTAAGCTGGACAAGTCGCTCGACGAGATCCTCGTCAACCGTCGCCAGGGCGCTCGTCGTGGCTCTGGTCGCCGCTCGGCTGCGCCCAAGCCCGCCCCTGCTGTTGGCGGAGTCAAGAAGAACACGAAGGCGGTCAAGACCGCTGCAAAGCCCGTCCACCACAATGGACGACCCAGAGTGACTGAGAGTAAAATCATGGTCAGCGGCTTGGTAAGTTTTCTCCGTTTCATCTCAATCCACTGAATACACGCTAACGCGACACAGCCGGCCGATGTGAATGAGGCCAATATCAAGGTATGTTGATCGAGAGGCCTTCGCCTTGGGTTTCATCGCCATGTTCTTTCGTCGAGATTATCGAGCGCAAACGGCCTCCATTCGTATCACGACCTTGCCACACGCGATACATATACCTTATCTCCTGTGATGGTGTCGCATAGACAAAAGCTCCTTCGGAAATCATACCCGCCAGATCAGACAGGCGGTTGTCTATGAAGTTGAGCTCTGTCGTAGTCCAGCAAAACGCGCATATTGCACGACGGGTTGATCCAAGATCCCCGCGTGATCGCGTCGCGGACTGTGCCAATCTGGTTGAAATACACCATACTTCTCTCGTCCCGTCTTGCCATGTCTCCTCAACGCATCGCGGATGACGGGCATCAGCGAGCGCACCAGCAGACCAGCAGTAGTTCAAGCATACGTGGGAAACTTGACGGAGCATCCATCACACACGGCACATGGCGAATGCCTTTTCTTGCAGTCGGAGACATTATTACTTTGGGGTGAACCCATGCCAATCTCTCGCTCTTCTATAGAGTTTCTCGGGAGCGTCTGGGATAATGCTCCAGCTCTGGGATAATGCGTCCAGCTCATTCTATTGCCGCACACTGGAACTGGGGTATTCCAGCATGTCGCATCCTGTGCATTGGAGCGAGAACATTTCGGGCGGTGGGCAGTTGCGGGCAGAATGGGTGCAGGATATTGCACTTTTGTTGGATGCTTTACGTACGGTCGGAATGTTTGATATGGTTGGCTGTTGTATTGGTTACGGGTTTCGTAGTAGAGCGGGGCTCTGCTAGTACTAACCACGCTGTGCTCTCGCTGATGCTCATTCGACTTGGGGCCGTTACTACGCTTCGATGTTCTGTTTATGCCAGATACCGATCTCATGTTTAATTCTTGAGCTCGATTACTGATTCGGTTCGTCTTTAGGACTACTTCACACAATCTGCAGGTCCCGTGAAGCGGGTGATGCTCACCTACAACCAGAACGGCACCAGCCGGGGCATCGCTTCGATCGTTTTCAGCAAGCCCGAGACTGCGGCCAAGGCTGCGAAGGATTTGAACGGACTGCTCGTTGACGGAAGACCCATGAAGGTGGGATCCCTTACCTTGTATACCTGTATCTATAGTCTAACCATTCTAGATCGAGGTGGTTGTTGATGCCTCTAGCGCTCCCAACGTTCCCGCCCCGAAGCCTCTTGGCGAGCGTGTGGTGTAAGTTTCCCCCTGATTTACGACTGAATAACTGCTCATCTTTTACAGTCAAAACAAGCCCCAGCCGAAGCCTGCCACAGCCACCAAGACTGCCGGAGCCACGCGCGGACGTGGTGGTCGCGGCCGTCGCCGCGGAGCTGCTGCTGCCGGCGGTCGTGCGAACCGCCCCAAGCCCAAGACCGCCGAGGAGTTGGATGCCGAGATGGTCGATTACTTCCAGTCGACGGAGAACTCCAACCCCGCCGAGGGTGCCGCCCCGAACGGCAACGTCCAGCCTGCCGCCAACGGTGGAGAGGATATGGGAATGGCGGAGATCTCCTGAGCGCTTATGATACCCTTCCGTCGAGTTTGACGGAGGACCTCTTGTTTCCTTTTCATGACGTGTTTTTCTAGTTTTTCTACTCTTTATTATCGGCTTTCTTTTAGTTTTTTAAGACGTCCTTTTCTTGGGTTATGATGGACGGGGGTGCAGAGAATGTATGTATTTAATAACAGCCGCAATGAATGTGGAGCATTTCACTTGGTAATACGGAGTAGAGTGTAGCTGCTATTCATGCGTATTGCTGTCGTCGAGCAAGGCCCTAAGTTGTACAGTAGTCAAAACTTCTGGCAGCTCTATCCATTGCTCAAGTGATAGTCCTAGCTATAGCCCTATATAAACTACAGTATGTCCAGTCCATTTTACTCCGTACGTTCAAGTAAACCAAACATGACAAAGTAGATTGACAAATTAGATGAACACCTAACAAGACATGAAAGCCAACTAACAAATCAAGCCCGACCAAACAAAGACACCAACCCACACCAACGGACAAACTTAACCTTATATCAACCCGAACGAACCCTACTCCAACCCAACCAACCCAGCCCAGACAGACCCAGACCCAAGGAAGTATCATTCCATTCCATATACCTTACCTTACCTTAAATCCACGTTATACACCGAACCAGAACCCCGCTCACACATCCAGCCAACAGAAAGAAACACTTTATCTTCATCCGCAGTAACAAACAAACAAACAAACAAACAAACAAACAAACACAAGTCCAACCCCAAACTACGAACCCTAATTCTCGCCCCACGGATCCAACTCATCCATCGGAAGCACGGGATTACTGCAGTAATAGCGCAGGAAGAGTTCCGCAAGGGAAAAGGCCGGGTCGTCGAAGGCGACGCGCGGGGTGTATTGGATGACGAGGTTTGAGCCGCTGTGGTGGGCTTGGATGATGCGGCCGTGATTTGGGGGGGTGTAGGAGAGGAGGAGGACCTGTTTATTATTACCTAGTTAGCAATGAAGAAAGGGGGGGAAGGGAAGAAGAGGAGATTAAGAGGAGATTAAGAAGAGAACAAGAAGAGAGAAAGAAGAAGAGAGAGAGAAGAAAGAAGAAAAGAGAAAACAAACCGGCACAACCAAACACTCCCGATTATACTCCCTCTCCATAGCAATCCTCATCACGCGAACAATCGACTTAATTTCGCCCACCTTAAGCTGCAGCACGAGGTTGGACTGCTCATCAGACTGCGCATCCCCCGAGGAAGCCAAGTCAAAGACGACATGGGGGTGGGTATGGTGGGGACACTCGAGCACTTCGGATACCGTCCACTGGTGGGAGGCGCTGTCTATCTGGTATAGGGTGAGTTCGTCCCGGAAGGGCCATTTTCCTTTTGCGATTGCGCTTGTTTTCTGTTAGCAAGATAGGCTGGATGGCGGCAGGAGAGAAAGAAGGAAGAAAGGAAGCGTACCCATCGTTTCGGAATGAAGTGAACCCCGTCACGGAGGACCACCGCGAAACTACAGTACTGGCCAGCTGGGTATCTGCTCGACGCAGAAGGTAAGGGTATCTCAGATCAGAGGAGCTAGAGTTGTCCTCTTCGGCGCTATGCGAGACATGGGTTGAGCGAGGATACGGCGTCTCGAGATAGAAGTTTCTATTCGGGGGGATGAAGAAGACCGGGTTGAACTCGGGGATGGAGGTGGGGAGTATATCAACAGGAACATCGTGGATACCTATGACTTTCAGAAGAGAGCGAGAACAGGATGGACCTTTGACATTCTCCAGCTTCTCGTGCAGTTTGGCAAGATCGTCGTAGATATGGTTTCGCTTCTCGTGTAGGGTTGCGCTGCTCATTGTGCAGGTGCGAATGGATACCCAAGAAGCCAGGCAGGCAAGCGGGGAGAAGGGCATGATGAGGGTTAGTTGTGTAGGAAGATAGTCCGTTGTTGTAAGAGATGAAGTTGGAAGAAGGTTTGATGTCCATATTGGGAGATGGTTATGCAATCACTGTTGATGTTGTGGTTGTTGATGTCACTGCGCTTGTTGGTTACCTGAGCATTCACGTAGGGATGAGCTCATCTCATCTTCCTTTGACATGGACAAACAACGTAAGGTTATAGGTATGGAGTTTTAGAATCTATATATGTATGTTGATGTATTGATGGATTGATATCAAAATTGTAGTCTACACTGGCGAACTACAGGAGGCTACGTACGGTGTATCTATATGCAGAGCGAAAGATCTTGAGAAGAAGCTTATTCTGTATACTAGATATCACCAACTACCGTATATAATTCGAGGTAGGAAGTATATGTAGTGCAGGGAAAGAGCGAAGCACGCCATATACCAAGCACAAAAGCCTATACTGTCAATATGGAAGCCATAAGGTGGTAGTGAACTAGATCAGACAATGTTTCTGTTGTTTCAATATTCTATACTCATATTTACTATACTTTGACTACTGCTATCTAAGCTTAGTGTCTTGTATGATTGTCTACTAGAGCTCGCTCTACTCTAGTACCACTCTCGCCCCAGATTATATACTTGCCTGTTTAGATGTCGATCATGTAATACCCCATATTTCATAACTAGCTTGTCTCAAAGTCTGGAAGAAATGCCTCCGGTTTATATTGCAGGACAGACTCGGCAGAACATACCGAGCAGCTAGCTGCATATAGCACGGACGGGTGTCCGCCAGATCATCTATCTCATATTACTGTTTGACAAATTTTGTTGCCCTCATGCTAACAGTCTCTTCAGCTAGGCCGTAAATTATCCGGAAAATGATGAAGAACCGATATCTGATCCTGGCTAGCTAGCGTGGACAGGCTCACGTGTCATATATAACAAGCAAATGTCCGGATGACCGGAGGTGTACTATAAAAGAACCAAGGTCTCTTGGAGAATTAAAATGCTGTCCATTTCTTCAAGCACAGCTCGTTGGCAAGATGAAAATCATACTATCGCTGGTATTGTTGTTCCTCCACGCCTCGGCCACCATCCTCGAGAACGGCCAGGTCAGGGAGAACCCATACCCTGGACAAGCCCAGAAGGTGTCTATCGGCGAGAAAGGATGGAAAACGTACAAGCCTGATGCGGCGGAGATCTCGTACAAGGGGCGCTGGGATGATCAGCATATTTCGTGTTAGTTATCCTTACCAAAATGGAATTATGTCTGACCTTTGATAGGGTGGTCGTGAGTTACGAAGAAAGTCATGATTGGGCTTGGCTAAAATCTACAGAGCTCCGGGTATCAAATTCGCATTCACTGGAGACAAGGTATACACTAGAATATGATGTTGTAGGCTATACTGATGTGTTTAGCTGGCATTGAGCTTCGGCAAGAATACCGACCAAGGCGTCCTCGTCGCCTATCGGTATGTTGACTCTAACGTCTGCCCGGAAAAGTCTAACCTTGATAGCATGGGAGGCCTCGACTGGCAGTTCTCCAACGTCACGGCCGACGCGACATATCAATTTGCGGGGCATGCGTCTGCAGGAGTGCACCCGACTGCGTCGACCGCTGCGAAGACGTTTGAAATGAGAGGTTCGATTCCCACCATATTATTCAAGGGAATAGGATTGCTAACAGAATAGTGACAAATTGGGCCTATGGATACGTCTCCTACACTCCATGCATTGACCCTGCTGACATACGGATACTGTGCAGCTTGCAGGTGTATCCGTGGCAGGCAATTCCACCCTCACCAAGGTGAAGGAGTATCCGAAGACGATCGAGATCATCGGCGATTCGTACGTCCCCACACCCATGTCAATTCCACTCTAATAGTGTACAGGCTGAGCGCAGGGCAATACGGTACCTACGAAGGGCTCTCATCATGGGCGTATACATTTGCAGCCGGTCTAGGCAATGCCGAGTATTCGATCACGGTATGTGCTTCACTCACAGAACGGGAACCAGCTAACAGTGTAGGCCTTTCCGGGAATCTGTCTCCACGACCAGGAATGCTGGGGCAATGAACGAGGCCAAGTGAGTATTCCCCTCTACTGCCAACCAATACTAACAAGACAGGCATACCAATGGTACCGCACGGCAGATACGTCCGGACGCGCACGAGCACTCTACGGCGAGGACCCTCCAAAATGGGACTTTGCGGCGCATCGCGCAGCCGACCTGGTCGTCATCAACCTAGGCACAAACGACAACAACACCGAAAACAACGTGTCCGGCACAAACTACGTCAACAGCTACGTGAGCCTCATTGACGGCGTGCACGAGAGATGGCCCAAAGCGCAGGTTGTCTTGATGGTATGTCACCCCGCTCTGTCCCTACCTATTATACTAACAGAAGTAGTCGCTCTGGGGAGGATTCGGCCAGGTCGGAGACACCTACGCCCAAGGAGCGCTCTACATCGACGAGATCAAAGCCGTGAACGAGCACTACAAGGAAGACAAATTCGTGCACTACTTCGACACGACGGGGATCCTGCAGCATAATGACATTGGGCCGCAGTGGCATCCGACAGACGTGGGCCAGATCAAGGTTGCTTCCCATCTCATGCAGTGGGTGAAGATCAAGTTTGGATGGGAGATGGAAGCGACGGGGCCGGAGGTGTTGCATGATACGCTTTATTGGAATGATGAGTCGAGTTATTAGAGGGACTGACTATGGATGGATGTCTTTGGTAGAAGTATGGAGTACTGAGTCACAAAAGAGGTGTGTAGTCGAGGTCTGAATTGGCAGATTATTGTATATCTAAGCTCAAGTTGACCCAATTTTGCATTGTGGAGCTACAAGAGCTACAAGGCTGGTTCATCCCACATGGCGGACAGTCATCAGGCAGCCAAGTGTCACGATGATGACAGATGGGCCATCACCTTCCCAGTGAATTAGCTTACCGTCCAAATTAAGCATACATTAAAGCAACATATCAATCTTTCCTCTTCACTCTTGAGCAAGCACAAACAAAAGATCTAATGTACTTGTTAAAATGAGTGTCTTTTCTCAACTCCGCAACCGAGTTCTCGAATGGAGGCACGGCATTCCTCTACCAGCCTCAGAGACCAACGTATCGCCCATCTTCCAATCATGGCATCAATTCGACACCTCCTTTAACAAATGGCTGCCTCTCGACAAACCACAGGAACCCTCCCAAGAAAGTAGTAGCGCAGATACCACCCCAGCTGAATACTCAAAGCTAGTCCTCGCGACATGGAATGTCGACGCCGGCGCACCCGACTCGGCAACGCGTATCTCATCCATCATATCGCATCTCAAGGCCTCAGTCCCCCCAGTCAACATTATCTTCCTTCAGGAAGTCTCACGAACAGCTCTGTCCACAATACTAGCCACACCCTGGGTCCGCGAGCACTGGTACTCCAGCGAAGCAGACACGACCAACTGGGGCGTCCGACCCTTTGCAACCATGACGTTGGTATCAAGATCGAAGCTGAGAGATAACACCCTCGGTCCAATCTGGCGAGTCAAATACCCCAGTCGCTTCGAGAGAGACGCGCTCTGCTGCGACGTTTTTCTCCCCTCACCTAAATCCGGATCTGAATCTGCATCTCCCTCCCGCGTGCGCCTCATGAACGTGCACTTGGACTCTCTCCCCATTCAGCCGTCGAAACGGCCTATTCAGCTCTCAATCATAGCGTCATACCTTCGCGCGGCTGGACGCGGCCTCGTAGCGGGGGACTTTAATCCCGTACTTCCTGAAGACAATGCGCTCATCGGCACCAACGAGCTCAAAGATGTATGGGTTGAGCTCCGTCCGGAGGAGGATGGGTTTACGTGGGGAGCTGATCGCGTGCAGTCCTTCCCGGCTAATCGGCTTGATAAGGTGGCGATGGTTGGGTTGAGGGGGTATGATATTGAGGTCATGCGACCGGGGAGGTGCACGACGAGCAGTCCGGGGGAGCAGCAGGGCATGTTGGGGGAGGGAGATGAGGAGGGGGATGATGGAATGGTGTGGTGGAGTGATCATTCTGGGTTGTTGTGCTCTTTTGGGGTGGATTCTTGATGAGCACATTTCATAGTAATTCATAGGTAGTAAAGTAGTCAGTAATAATCCATTGATCAATTTGTCAATCGCAACCATTTACTACCTCATCAGGAAACTGAAAGGACCATCTGCATGAGCTTGACATAGTCTAGAAAAGCGATTGTATTGACCGCGACAATGAGAACGCGCTGTTAAGAGGATGGGTGACAGAGATAACAACAAGAGTAAGACGAGTGATGGATATAATTAGCAGTAATTGAGACAACTTTCAATAAAGGCATTAACACAACTTTACTATTACCAGACATGGAGACTAAATGACCATGTCATTGTCGAGTATACCATATGCTCTAGTATGATATAGCTTTCACTTCATGACAGTGTATTAAGGCATCTTATGCAGAGGTATGAGTAGAGCTAGCTAGGATATCCTAAAGGACGTCTATAGCCATACTGAGCTCATAATATGTTTGACTGGAGTGTCCATGTGGATGTAGTATAGTTTGAATCTGAAGCTGTATATCTTATGCCTATTACCCTTCAGGATAATACTACTACTCAAACAACAATAGGCGTGGCTATAAATTCATCTGATATGGTAAGACAGCTAACAGTAGACCAGCTCGACGGAAATTCAATGGAATAATTCAACTCCGCCAATAGTGATTAGCCTTGATCTAGACAATAAAAATTGATCATGCACGATAGCGATATCAAGCACGGCAATCTCAGTCTCCACACTGTATCCCCACCGCAACCCCACCGGGCAACGGCCCGATCTTCATCAAGAATACTTTCGAGTTCCAGCTGGAAAAAGGAATCGAATGAAAAATAATATAATAAATGTAAGATAATTAAGAAGACGCGTCAACAGCCTAAACACTCCAACCAACCAACCCACCCAGCTTACCCGCTAGAAAGAGCCGAAGCGGCAGAGTCAGACCGGTAGATTCAGACCGGTAGAGCCCGAATGTATTTCCCCATCCATCCCCATCCCATAATCAAAGGATTGATTTATCCGCGGGTCAACAAAGACCAACCAACCACTGATAGGTTGTCACACCAACGCCAAGGCATAATCATATTCCATCAGAACGGTGTGACTGGGTTAGAAAAAACGGGGAACGGGCCGTCTTGTCACCGCCAGATGGATGTGACTGACGGGAGATGGATATGATTGCCGGATATTCTTAGTCGATGTGGTAGACAGTGGTCGGTGTAATGTCGGTGTGAACTAAGAGCTTCCTTTCTTCCTTTCTTTTTTCCCCATTTCCTCGTTTAAATTGGTAAACACCGAATCCTGCTGAAAAAATCATAATCAATTTACCAAATTCAATCAATGATACCAGGATCAGAACCCCGCGGTCACAGTTTCAGTGTTTCAGTTTCACATCACCTAATATAGCCGCGGAGAGCCGATCACACCATAGCAGTGGATTGCAGTGGCGGCCAGGATGAAAGCGATGGAAACGTTCTCGAATCCGGACGGACGACCGTGGCCATGCCGTGGCCAGTGGGGAAGGGCCGCCTTATCTGGTGATAGCCTGGTATTCTCAGGGAATTTATTCGATGCTGGATAGGCCTCGTGTTGGGTGATGAAGGAGGGTTACATGGGTTGAGGCTCAGGCTGTCCGTCGGTCGGTGGTATATCGGCACGTTGATCTGTTATCTATATTGATTGGTTAATGGATCAGATAGGACTGTCTAGTCTAGGCGAGATGACTGGACTGAGGTAGTAGTGAGATCCATGACGGACGCCCCGATGAGTCGAGTCGGTGACTTACTGATGGCTTATCTGGATATCCAGTATCCATGACTGCGACAACTTAAGAGTCATCTCATTACCTATACTAAGATAGGATGACCTCAGAAAGATCCAAGATCCAATCAGCGACAACGGGTCAAGATGTACCGGTACATACACTGACCTCAGCTTATCAATATGTCGCACACCTCAGACGCTCGTCATCTGTCATGTACTCCCATGATGATGCGCGTGTCTCCCCGGATTGTGCAATATCAGCACTGTTGATGGTGGAAGGGATTATACGATAGCACAGACTAAATGATGTGATCAGACACAGTCGCAGTCGCAGTCGCAGTCAGTCACAGAAACCACCTGAACTCAGACCACGTCGTATCGGTCGCAAACCCCACAAAAGACAAATATAGAGACATCGCCTCAAACATAATAATAAGATGCAGAGAGTAATGAGAATAAGACAGGTATTGTCTAGAAAATAGCATTGTGGCTGATGGAAAGCATCCGGAGGCGAATTGATTCTGCAGTGCCGATCACAGCATCCAGACCGGTCCGGATATTGACGCCACTGTACTTTACACTTTGACTGTTTACTTACTATATTTCTATACTATTTGAATATACCAATAACATCGATAGCTATAAAGACATATGAAGAGTGTTTATAACAGTTAATACTAGAAAGAGTTGTGAGAGAACAACCACATACCATAACAATGACAATCCAGCAGAAAGCAGGACACCACCAGGAAGTAGACCACCATCCAGACACACGTACAACTACATCGTACATTGTACATACATGTAGCACGGAGTACACCGTACACCATCCATCCCCGTGCGATCCCCAAACCAAAAGCCCATCCAGACCGATCGACCGGGGAACAGCACCCAAACCCAGGAAGTAGAATCCGACCCACCCAGACACATACATATATACAATATACACACCGCAACGAGACCAGATCGACCCACACATGCACAACCCCAATAAACCATTCCAGGAATGTACGTACGTACGTACGTACAGTAGTGTGATGTACTCAGACCCAGTCCCCCGTTCCCCGGTCCCCATCCATCCCATCCATCCCCTTCCCCGTCCCGATCTCAGTGGAGACCGGACTGGGACCAAGCGCGGAATGATGGGGAGCGCACGGTACTGGCGGAAAAGGTTTCCTGCTTCCGGGGCTCTCCTTACTGTTCTGCAGATAGACCTACCTGCCTACATTTAAATACTACGTACATACCGCTCCTTCGGCCCCTCCCCCCTTGGGTCCCTCCCCGCCCCACTCCGGGGAGAGGAAACCGGGGACTGGGGAAGGATATGTGGGAGTAAGTTCAGCGGATGACCGGAAAGCATGCTGGGGGAAACGAGCAAGGGGTGGAGACTGGGGAGAGAGGGAGAGAGGGGGTGGCGACCTACTTACTGTAACAGTGGGATATGGAGGTGAGACCGGAATACGAACCCGGCTCCGTGAGTATTTCCTGGATTGAATCTTCTTGTTTGTGTGGGGAGGGATATATATAGAGTTATCCCCGTCTGCGTGGTCTGATCCCGCGGGGTCCAAGCTCCGCTGAGCTTGAGCTCCTGGCTGGGTACATCTAGGGAGAGGGCAGATACGCAGACGCAGAGAGAGGAATGATTGCCTTGCTTGGTTGTAGATCGCTGAAGTGGTACTTACTCCTAGAAAAACACGGTCGGGCCTCCAGTCTCAGCATAGCTGTACACGAGACTATCCAACCAGTTTCACCTGTGATAGATAAACATACAAAGTACGAACACACAAATACTCCATACTCGTGACCTATACACCGACACGACACATCAACAATATACTTCTATATACTATACAAACAATAGCCCAGTCCAGACACTCGACAAATCGAGATGATGCACGGTGGATACAGAGAATGCAAATGGCTTAATAGATCAGGCTGCATGGAGCTAGTACAGCTGCCGGCGGAAATGCAGGGTGCGACCCGGCAGCATGGGAGATCGATCGATTTTGCCCTATACAATGTTGATTATCTTATCATCGTCTATGGAGTATGGAGTACTGTATCATTTATAAGCGATAATTACCATAAGTATAAGTTCAGCTCAATCAGCATGCTATGTTACCATCCTACGGATATACGGAGACACCGTAACAAATATACCAGGCAAACAACCTCGGCAAACACAAACAAACCCCACCCCTAGCGATGGTAAAACAAAAGGAGCCAGACAATCAACCGGTTCCCTGACGGCGGCCGGCCCCCCTTCCGCCGGCCGCGGAGAGCTTACCCGTGGAGAGAGGAGACGAGTCAATAATAAAACAGACACGGAGTAAATAAAACAATAAAAAAGGATGAACCGCGTCGATCGTGCTTTTGCCGTTTCCAAATTGAATTCCAATTTCCTCGGGTCGGCCTAGGGGTTTAGGGGCGGTGGAGAAGACCGGTACGGTGGGTTCGATCGAGAGTTCCGCGGGAGGGGATGGATGCTACCTTCCGACTGTTATTTGGATGGAGTAATTGACTGATCATTATTTAGTATTTTTGACTATTGACTCCGTTTTATTTGAAGTATTTTGTGATCAATTCATAACATATCCATAATCCGTCGAATGTGAATAAGTACAGTTGATATGTACATAGTGTTGTAGCGGCAGAGTTACCTCGGCCGACCGAGTCAGTCGACCTGTCTAGATCTCGTTCTATTCCTCGGTTTTTATTATTATATTTCCCATTCTTTATGATTAATACTAATATTATTCCCTTATTTCCCCTTCTTTATCCTCATAATCACTAAAAACCAACGAGTCAGTCCAAACCCACCTAGTTCCAGCCACGGCGGGGAACAAAGAACCCCAGACACCACAAAACAACACCCATCAAATCACATCCCCCCTTCTTTCAAGCGAGATCGAACCCAATCTACCGATCCGCGGTGGCTGAGGTCGTCCCCGTGTCAGGTGAACGCACTCGACGCGGTGGTCCGGAGGTACAATGGCCGTGTGGTGGTGGTGGTGGGACTTATAAAGAACCGGGTAATCTCAAACGCCAACAACGGAGTAGTTAGTTAGCCCGGGGGATAAGAATAAAGAAAATGTGAGACACGCTTCGATAGTTGGTGGTTGTCGCTACGCGTGCCCGATCGTCGCGTTGGGGCGGGTGTTCCTGGAATAGTTTCGCTGATCGAGGGTAATATCCGTAGCTACTAGCTATATTGTCGGGTTAGAGTATTGATTTCACATGAGTTGGTTTACGTCACGGGCCATTCCCTCGGGTTATCAAGTGAAGAGTACGGAGTAGAGGAAGCGCAGAGAAAGAAGAACGATGGATCGCACCGGTGCACCGGAGCCGGAGAGACGCGGAGGTGATTCCTTAAGAGACCGTCCGGAATAGTGTCCAACTAGCCAGCTAGTCTACCGAGGAAGTGTACCCGGTCCTTTTTCTTTATTTCTGAGGATTTAGTAGTCCTGACTAGTGAGAGTTAACCGATCAGTAATCAAAGTCGTAAGGACCCGTGTCGCGAGTCGCGGGCAATTTGCTAGAGATCGGCGACCGAACGGGGAAACTAACGGGGAAACCAACGGGACACGGGAGACGGGGGCCGTTTGGAAGGGATCCATGGAACAAAGAATTGGGTCCATTACGTTGTCCTTGACTCCTGATCCTTTGGTTTGGGGACGGGGACTGGGAGGTTGTGGGGCCGTTCGGGTATCCATTCTTTTATTTGTTTATTTAAAATGTAGTACCTTAGTACGGAATATATGTTTGATGGTATCTCATTCTACAATTCATTCAACCTCGAGACAGATCAAAAGAGATTGATAAAACTGTAGACGACAGTCTAGAATTGAGCAAACGGATCCACCAGGATACATGGATACGATACAACCGCGTCAACGGAAGACACCCGTCGCTCAAGGATCATCTCTCGGTCAGAGGGAAGTACGTACAACATTACAGAGACGATCAGTGTCCAGACACTGTGTAGGACGACAAACCACCTAGAGAATATCGGTAGACGTGTTTGCCCATTGACCGCCAAAGCGACGTGGATGCAATGTAGAGCATTGACAATGGTGCAGGCAAGCCGCGACACCGCCTGACGTACAGATATACAGGCATGAACGGCCGACATGAAGAGCTGCAGACTTTTGCCCTAATCCAGGGACAAACACGGAGCGGTCAAGCCTGGCGCGAAATGATTCGATCGGGGATGATGGTCGAGACAGCTGGTCGACTGGATGCACGAGAGCCCAAATAATTCGATCTAATCAAATGAAGGGATCCGTGGTCATGAATCAAATGGTTGAAGTGTTGAATGTAGGACCATGTGACGGTGATTCTGATATTCTGATTAATGATATTCTGATACAGATTGTGGGGAATCATATGCTGAAACCAACCCGGGGAATCAGGGTCGGGAGAAACAGGAACTCCCAATAGTCCAGAGGACGGAGACTCGGTATTAAATGAATTCATCCACTAAACTAGACAAGTTAGTCGTGGAAGGAAAAAGGAAGAAAGAAACCAAACCATCCCCACTCGGCTTCAGCCCCCGATCGTCCCCGTCGTTTTATTATTATTATCCCAGGCAAAATCGATAGATCCACGCGCCGTCGACCGGGTTCAAAGGGTCAAATGGTCATTTGCATTTGTTGGACCGATGAGACAAAGTAGACAAGTAGAGACAAATAGAAAGTACCGGTACTTGACGGGAATGTACAGATCCAACTGGACTGATCACCTTGATTCTTCAATCCGGACGCCCTTTCCGCCTGATCGCCGCGGTTGACTGGCCGGGTGTCATTCCCCGTCTTACTCAAAGGCCGGTGGGTCTGACATGATTTAAATATTATAATAATAATAATAATAATAATAATAATAATCAAAATAATATTATTCTGCACCGAAATTAAATAAGGATAAATCAAATAAGATAAATAAAATAAGATAAATAAATAATAAAATAAGACAGATCACGGCCAACCCCCGCGACTCCGACCGGTTGGGCAACGCAAGGAGTCCAGACCCCCAATTCATCCACACATCAAACGTACCGCCCGTTCTTTATATTCACCCATTCACTCCGTCTCTTATCATTCACCATATTTCCATCTCACCTTTATCTACCTTTCTCTCCATCTTCTCCACTCCTCTTCCACATCTCCACTCACCTTATCCTCCATCTACTACGGAGTACATCCCATCTTTATCCTCGTCCAACTCCATACTTCGGTCTGATCCTCCATCCTCGTTATCCTCGACCTTCCACCAGCACAGTACACAATGGTGTACCCCTTCCAGCCCTGGAGCCACAACCTGGCCAGCATTCGCTCCACTCCGAGCGAGGCCTCGTCCAGCAATCACAATGTCTGCCTCAGTTTCAGCTTCGATTCCCAATACTCCGCGACCAGCATCACCAGCATCACCAATGTGCCTCCACCGCCGCCGCCGTCTCCCTGCACCAATGACCTGACCGACATCACCCCCCGCAAGTGCTCCTTCTCCACGGGCTACGATCTCAACAACTCCTGCGCATTCCCTTCCTGGCCCAAGCGACAGTCCCTCTTGGGCGAGTCGGATTGTTCGACCGCCAGTGCCTACGTGTCGGATGAGGACCTCGGCATCGACTGCGCGATTCCCTGCGACATGACCGTCGACGAGGAGTCCGCCGCTCCGCAACCGACCCCAGCCGTCGGAGCCAGCCTCACCACCGAGCAGCAGATCCAGATGCTCCGCGCCGCCGCCGAGGAGGAAGCCCAGCGCGCGCAATTCCTGGCCCAGGTCCAGGCGCACGCGCGGGCCCAGCAGGCCCTGCGCGTCGCCCAGCTGGCCACGCTGGAACGCGAAAACTCGAAGCGCAAGAAGCGCAAGGCCATCGTCCCCGAGCGCCGACGACGCACCTCCAAGCCATTGCGCTCTTCTTAGTCATGAATCAGCCTTTGAGCAGCGACGCCTGCCCACGTCACCCGCGCCTCATTCTTCACCCGCGGGGGGATTAGGGCTCTCGAGCGATCGGCAAAGATCGGCCCCGTGTCTAAATTGCAGACGTGGTTGCTTTTTTCTCCCCCTCCTCATCCATCTCACCGATTCTTTTTCGACGCACGGTCTAGGCGCGGTACCCGGAAATATTCCTTGGTCGCGCCCACGCCCGGGTGCCTGAGGCGCAACCCCTCACCTCCAACCCGTGATCCGGCCTCACCGCAACTGTGTTGTGACTCACCGGACCATCGAACTGATTCAGGCGCCTCATCTGGATCTTCTTTTCTCGTTGATTTTTTATTCCCATTACCTTTATTAATGCCTGTTCTTACGATAATCTTTGCGACGGAGTTGGCGGTTCAGCGATTGATTCCTTGGTTCCCCTCATCATTCTGACATTCTCGCCTGATTTTCCGATGACTCAAGGCATCCCCTCCATTTCTTCCCCACTGGCGCCTTATCGTGTTTTCCATCTTATTATTCCTGTCTGCTCTTAGCGCCTGATACCCCTACTTTCGGCCTGATCTTTTGTCTTTTCTTCTTTTTTTCGACTTGATTTTGATTTGGGATTTTTTTCTATTTCACAACAGTTCATACCCCGAGCGAGCCCCGCCGCTCTCGTTGTCTTCCTTGATATATTTGTTTCCAGCAGCGGTGTTCCGGGCATACATACATAGGTGCATACATTACATACATAGCACGGCGGACTGGTTCTAGTGACTACATACATAACATACTCTACATTACTACATGTTTTCCAGTAAATCTAAATAGAAGAACAAAATAGATACATAGTAATAGTAGGGAAATGCTCCCAGAGAGAGAGAGAGAGAGAGAGAGCGAGAGAATCCACCTATTACGTACGCACTATGCACACACACACATACATACAACTGGAGACAGACGGACGGAACGGAACACCACACAACAGCACACAAAATGCATGCAGCAAGGACATGCCGGGTTGAGTTGAGAGGAAGTGAGGCACGCAATACAGAACCGGGTAGTGGGGGGAATAGGCAGGCAGGCAAGGAAGGGCCGTGCGTGCACGGGGATCGACTTGGTCGGGAAGCTGAAGTGGGTTTGTCACGTTCATGATCACGTTCATGTATTTGATTGATGATTAGTAGGGACTAGGGAGGGAGATCGCTGACGTATGTTGTCGGTCTGTCAATCAGTGTCTTTCTCTTCGTCCTCTATCTTCTGTATTTCTGACTTTATTCTTGATTTCTCTATCTTTATTCTTATCCTTAAGTAAAATATAAATAGACGAACGAATAAAAAAAATAAAGAAAGCAAACACCCGTTTCAGAACCTACCCAGTAACAACCCCATCCAGAACACACAGACAGTGACCACGGCAGTCTAGACCAGACCTCGAACATCCTACAGAAAAACAGGGCTCCATGACAAATCAACGGTCCGAATCTTAAGAAGCCCTATTTTGAATAAAGCTGTCTTGGCGCCGTCAACAGCGGCAAGTGATTATTGTATATCTGCATAGGTGGTAGGTGGGTGGTAGGTAGGTACCTGCTGTGTTGAGTTGGGCTGTTCGTGTGAGGCGAGTGAGATGAGGCGGTCGTCTGATGGCTATTAGGCGTATATTAATAACGTTTGATAGATGCTAGATGAGAATGGGTAAATACCAGGCGAAGATAGATGCCTAAAGATGCCTGATGGCTTTACTCTACTAGTTACCTATCTGAGGTACCTATACCTCTCACAACCCCCAACCTGATACCTCTTTTTACTCTAGTAATGAGCAGTATTCCGAGCCCTGCGACTTGGGTAGGATTGGATGATAGGTGATGCGATGCTCACGGACCCGGTTGGCTCTCGTGTATTCACCTAGTAGGGCCTTTCGACCCACGCGCCAATGGAGGGATTGGATTCATCACAAAATGCGTTATCGTGTTGGAATTTTCTTAGTAGGATTATCATATACTACGTCTTGCCTGCGGTCTCGAATTGCTCATGTATATTTTCTGTTACTAATCTGTTATATAGATGCTGTCCAAGGGGAACAGAGTTAATAGTAGTCTGGAATATAGCTGTAGAGTATATAGCCGGTGAACTATATAGCTGTCACAAAATACAACATAGTGAAGAAAAGGCACCCACTACACTGCAGAGGGAGACGAAAGGCAGGCTGGAATCCTAGACTACTACTCCCTGCTATATCCTTCCTAGTTCCGGTTGTGTAACTAGGAAGCGTCAGTTTGGTGAGGCAAATACACTGCTCTGCTTGTCCTACAATACAGATGTATACCAATTTAAAAGTGTAGAGGTAGTTTATAGCATAATCAGATACTAATATACAATCAACCCAAACTCCCCAGCAACGACCCCACCTCCTTAATCAACACTCCGTCCTTCTTCTCCTTCACCACACTCTTCACCCTCTCGCCAGTCACGACCTCCCCCACCCCCATCGCCCGACACAAGTCCACGACGCCGCCCTCCACAGGAGCCTCGTACACCAACAGCCCGATCGTAAACAGCAACCCCCGCAGCGCCTCAGCGCTCTCCCCCTCCTGCGTCAGCGCTTCAACCCCCGACGCCGTCAGCTCGACCTGCTCCTCCTCCGTGAGGGGGTCTAGCAGCCCGTCGAAGCGCGCATTGTGGTTCACCGCCGCGAGATTATACGCCAGCGACGCGGCGACAACACGCAGGTTGGCATGCTCGTCCAGCAGCGAGTTCGTCAGCAGGGTCAGCACGGGCTTGTGCAGCGGGGAGTGCGGCGCGACGAGCTGATCGCGGTAGAGAGGCGTGTTGAACAGGTTGCAGACGAGCTGCAGCGCCGTGATGCGGAAGTTGTACGGACAGGGCGATGCGGCGTCGGGAGAGGCGAATGACAGTATGGAGAGGAGTGTCGTTTGGTTTGGCTCTTCGGCGAGGTAGCCTGCTACGCGCGGGTCGAGTAGGAGGAGTCGGGCTAGGTCGACTAGGGCGAAGCGGGTTTCTGGGGCTAGGGCTGCGAGGGTCTCTTGCAGGTAGGTCGCGAAGGAAGGCAGGTCGCTTGGGACGGGCACGTCGGCTTGGGCGGTGGCTGCGTGGCGACGGGTGAGGAAGTCGATCATGGATCGGAGGTGGGGGTTGTCGTTGTGGGGGTGGAGTTTGAGGACGAGTTTCTCCAGCGGTGGGACCTTCTTGTATGCGACGTAGTTGGAGATGGGGCGCTGGAGACTGGGGAGGTCGAGCTTGCGGTGCGGGTGGGTCGGGTGCGCCATGTCGATTAGCATACGCACGTTTCCGCGCAGCTGGGCGGGGTTGGCACCGCTCCATTCATCCATCTTGGTGCCTTTGAGAAAGGTCATGAAGGTTGGTGTGGCGCGCACGTTGTATCGGGTTGCCACGTCGTATGCTGCGCTAAGGTCGACTTTGATCAGGACGGCTTTGTTGCCTGCTTCTTCTGCGAGCTCGTCGTATGTTGGGTACACGATCTTGCACGGCGGGCAGGTCGCGGACGTGAAGAAGATGACGGCGCAGGACTCCGACGCTGAGGCCATGTGTTCGTCAAGCTGGGCTGTATTGGTGACTATACGGACTGATCCTTCAAGTGGCCGCGGCACTGCGGCTTGCGGTGCAGCTGGGCCTGGGGCCTGGGTGACACCGCGAAGAGCCATCTCGATCTGCGGCTTCATCATTTGCCCGAATGGAGTCTCAAGAAACTTCTGGGGAAGATTCCGGATATGCTCGGGTATACTCTTTCCCACCAGGAACATGGCGAGGTCCTGGGTGAAGTTGTTACAGTTGTGAAGGAAGAGATCGTACGACTGTGTTGTTAGCTTGAACCCTCCTTGTCTGGTGAATAGACATACCTCGGGAGAGTATATCTCGTTCAGAGACTGCACATATTCGGAAATGACATCGACAGGCAGCTCGGTGGCCCCTAGGTGCACCTTTTCTATGGGCTCGCCGTGGTGCGTGCTGCCTGGGGCAGCTGTTTGGATGCCATGTCCGAAGTAGTATTCCACGCCGCTGACCACCAGCGAGGTGTGGTAGATAGCGTCTATTTGGGTTCCCGTCAAGGGAAGTGAGTACTGGGCGAGTTAGACAGTCCATCCCAACCATAGCAGCTCAGGCAGAAAGGAAGCATTATAGCTACACACCATGCGCGCTAGACCCTGTGATGACTGTCAGTATAAGAGTTCCGAGTGACGTTGCATCACGCACCTTTGACAGGTCATAGACGTAGAGTTCTACGTCCATGTTCAATTATTTGAGTGATAGCCAGATCAAGAAATACAGACTCTATAAATAATGTAAAAGTGAACAACGTCTAATATAAATATCACCATGGAAAGAGCGAGAATATGGACGATCACTAATGCGGCTGCAGGCAGCTGCAGTTACGTCAGCGGGCAGTCACGGGGCCGGAGATAGTCGCATCGCACCGATTCACGCTCTTTACTTCTATGGACTTTAACAGAGTCAATTATAATGTCTCGCCAGGCAGCCAGCCAACACGTCGCTTCCTCTAACAGACCTACTGCATCCACAACACTGCCACAGCTCCTTCTCAGCTGAGCGCGAACCCCCTCCACCCACCCCAACCTATCCATCTCTTAGGCACCATGGTACGCGCCATCAATCTACACCAGAACCCTGGCAACAAACTGACCATGAAAGCCTCCCAAAAAGCGCGCGACACCATCCACCGCACCCAAGAAATCGCGCGCGTCCAAACTAGCCCGCGAAAACGACATCTCCGCCGAAGAGGAGAACGAAATCAAAGAAGCCTTCCACCTATTCTCCGCCCCGCACGACGATTTCCCCGATGAAAAGGAGGGCGTGATACCGCAAGAGGATGTGCGCAAGGCATTGGTGTATGTCATCCCTCCCTCTTCAGTGTCCCTCTTTACTCTACAAGAAGCAATACTCCCCCGCAATGCGACCATTATAAAAACACTAACAAAAATCCAAACCAGCGCCCTAGGCCTCCCCCAGCAGACCCCAAGAACTCCAGTCGATCCTCTCCGCCCTCGACCCAACATCCACCGGCCTCGTCCCCTACGCCCCCTTCCTCGCCGTCGCAGCCGCAAAACTCCACTCTCGCTCCGACGACGCCAACGCCGCAGAAGTCGACGCCGCCTTCCAGCTCTTCACGCGCGGATCCGACGGGCCATCACACTCAACCATCTGCGGCGCATTGCGCGCGAACTGAAAGAGGACCAGCTGGGCGAGGACCTCCTGCGGGATATGATCCTCGAGGCGAATGGGGGTGAGGGTGTACAGGCTGGGGTGACGTTGGAGGAGTTTAGGGATGTTATGACTCGTGCTGGGGTTTTTTGACCTCTTCTTCTGTGGTGTTTGCTTAGCTGGGGTGGGATCATTTGATATTGGTTTTTCTGGCGTTCATGTGGGTTTGATTTGAGCGGCTGCTGGCATGGATGGTGTTTACGGCTTTTGACACTTTTCTTTTGATGCGAAGTTCACGGCAAATTCAAATATCTTGACCACGATGTATCTTACTATGATCTACTCCGTACATGAGTAGTAATCAAAATGTCCTTAAAATGGATCTACCTCACTGTCTAGGATATACCATGTACCACACAATCCATGATAAGAAGTAGACACCTGAGGCACACTGATTATGTCATATCTGCGCTTCCAGCCTCTCCACCCCACCGTACGTTTATCGATAGCGGATTTGCAGCGGCTCCACAAAAATATTCTACGCAGCAGCAGCTCAGCTGGATCTTTTTTCAGTGTTTTCACAGCTCACTCCCAACCCTGCACAACACACCATGGCTAAAGCACGCAGTATGTATTATCTAACGTCTCCGAATTATCGAGATTTAAACTAACAAAGACAACAGATCAATCCGTGCGGTCGCGCGCCGCGAGACGACAAGCCTCGCCGAGCCTCGACGTCGATAAATCGCTGAAATCACTGCCGCGGGCTGAGGACACCCCCGTGTCGAGGGAGTCTGTGCTCACGGACCGGCGGAACTCGGGCATCATGAAGAAGCAGAAGGGAAAGCCTTTGACGAGGGCGCAGAAGCAGAGGCAGATGAAGGGGGTGGAGCGCGCGGAGGCTGTCATAGATCAGATGGAGATTAAGGTGTCGAGGAGTTCCACTCGGGCGAAGAACATCAAGGCGCGGAGCGTATGTGCATTGCTTTGCATTGGCTTTGAAGTGGGATGCTAATTGTTGCTTTTTAGGCCGATTGGGAGGAGTTGAACAAGAAGTCTAAAGGGAGCATTTTCCAGGCTCTTAACGATGCTGAGGGTGATGGTGAGGGTGAGGGTGATGCTATGGTCGACGATTCTGGCGCTCCTGCTCCTGCGGCGACCGACGCGCCGGCCAAACCTGCAGCGGAGCCTGTGTTTGCGACGCAGAACCCAGTGGTGGCCGACCATGCCGATAACGACGAAGACGAAGAGATTACGTGAAGGACGGACACATCTGTATACATGACGGAGGCGCGGCGCTATTTTCTCGGTCTTAGCTGATTGATCATTCGCTCAATCTCGCTCGCGGCTGGCCCCGAGGCTCTTGCCCGCAGGAGCTCAAGGGTGTTGACATCCTTGGCCCGAAAGGCTTCTTCTCCTGCTTTCACGACCATTCCACATTTTACCCACATGTCTACCTTATCCGCAGCGGACAGGTTGGTGCATTTGGGGACGAATAACGATGCAAGTTTGGTGTTTCCTGCACCGAGAATCTCATTGTAGAAAGGCTGTATCCGTTAGCATGCACATCGGAGCTTCAAGGGTTGGGGGACTCACCTCCCATCCGATGGGCGACTTTTTGGCCCGGGCGAGTTCTTCCAGTTCACCCCAATCACGTTTCGCTACTAGTGCTCTCAATCTCAACCACCAATATGTCTTATCCGGCATCTTGAACTCGCCCTGTAATTTGTGCGCACGTTTGCCGTAGCCTGAGCGGACCAACCTGTAGACCGTCTCGTTCAAACTTAATCCTAGGAATTCAGTTCGATCCGCGAGGTCCTTATCGAGGCCATCTTGGATCTTCAGTAACTGGGACGCTTCGGTGAGGAGTTTTTGCTGCAGGACCACGGTAGGATCCTTGGAATCAGCGAGTAGTCGCGTCGCAAGATTGACCGTCTCGGTCTTGCGCATCAAATCTGTCTTATCCAACGCTTCTGCGAGCAGCACATTGGAGCCGTCAATCGGCCTGTCATCCTGGTAGTAGAGGTCTTTGAGCAGCTCCGTGTCATCCACCCGCGCGTTTGTCTCCACAAGCGCGGACGCCATGGGCCGTGTATTTATCATGCGGAAGAAACTGCTGAGCGGGAGCTTGGTCTTCAAGTGCAAAAGCACAAAGTTCACAAGATCGTCGTCTCCGCTCTCGATAGCCTTGTCGAGCGCGATCTCATCCTCCTCCATGCTCAACAGCAATGGAACTTGCTTTCCGGCCCGCGGTTCGTGGTTCAGCAGTGCAGTCGCCAGATGGGAGCGTCCCTCGTCGTACGCGGCCTGCGCGATCAATTCAAACGAGATGCCCGGCTTTCCTTCCAGTCTTTGCACGATCAGTTTGCAGACGGCCTCGTCGTCCACGGTCGATACCTTGACCTTTTGGCTTGCCCAGTGAACGTAGATTCTGTCGGCGGCAACTTGCAAATACTCGGAAATCCGAATCGCAAGGAGATATTCGTGTCGATTAATCAACCGATCGATCAGCCGCTCCGGGGTCAAACGCATGTACTCCTCATACGAAATGGGAAGGCCGATCTGGAAGTCGCGGACCGCTGTTAAAACGCGCAACTTCTCCGTCATCTCCACAAATTCATCGCTGTTGTATAGATCAAGCACCGATTTACCGAACGACGCGGCTTTGAGCAACCTCTTCTGCCAGTATGTGTCAAACTCGTGACCAGCAGCCTTGACACAGGCGTCCACAGCCTCCGGTAAGCTGGCTCGGATGCGCTGTATGTTTTCATCGGCCTTGGGCGACTTCTTTTCCAGAAGGTCGATACAATCCAAAAGCACAGAAGCGGGAGACGTCGAGCCGAGCCGGAAGATCTCCTGGGTTACATCTGCGGCCGTTAGGCGTGCATATGTTACTAGACGCGATGCGACTCACCGGAAACCTTGTGTAAGAACTCGCAAGTGTCGTTCGTGATTAAGCGTACGCCATCAAACTCGGGGACGACATGTACGGTACCATCGTAATAGTACCTACCAACGTTAGAGCGTGCTTGAGATAAAAGTGACAAAGGTGGACTTACCTAGCAGCCACCCCGTTCGGTCCGATGAGGTGGACCTCATCTTCCCAAGAAATGATAACCGCATCGTCGCCACACCATTCTACCGACCTCGGGACAACTCGCGACTCCGGGTCATATTCGCTGTACTTGCTTTGGAAATCACTGCTCACCACCCAGACCTTGCCTTCGGCTGTGAAAAGCGCCACAAACCTCCCCGTTGGGGAAACGCTCGCATGCTTGAACGGGCCATTCTGAAGGACTTTGTCCTCGGCCTCCGTTGGGTCCACCATGTAGATCGTCTTGTCAACAGCCAAGAGTACCTCCACCGACCGAGAGAGAGTGTAAGACGGAGGAATAAGCGACCACGAGGATACCTCTCCTTCCGGACAAGGCGCGAGGAGTTTTGGGCGAGGCTCTTCGTAGCCGGATACCGCGATAAGCTGGTTATTCGAGAGCAAGGCGACAAAACCGGAGGTCCAGAACCGGCAGGCCCTCACACCGTACTCTTCCGCACCCTGCGATAAGTTAGGGCTGACTGACGTGCCGACCGCTTGCTTGAATGCTTACGTTGCCGAGGGAAAATGTGGTGAAATCGCCATGTAGGCCAAAGTAGCGACGGACGGTACCGTCTTCGGTGATGACCAACAACTCTTCCTTGTCGGACCATCCGAGTCCTCTAACTGCACCATGTTCCCACTGATATTGTCAGTAGCCGACAGACACATCGAACACCACGAGAGAGCTAACATTGATCTGGTTGATCGGTTTTCCAGAGCAGGAGTAGATGTCGATACTTGATCGGGCCGTATGCGCATCCCGAAACCGCATCGGTTTGCTCTCATCGCGATGGAGTGCTGCAGACAGTTTATTAGTACCAACAGGCATAGAAGATCATCGTCCAGGCATACCCAAGGCCCCGCCATACGGAGCACCTGCGAGAATGTAGTTGTCTAGCTCCAGGTCTTCGTCGAATATGGCGTCGTAGATGGGGACTTTCCGGTAGAAGCTATCCCCGAGGCGCTCCCAATTAGCGAGTGGGTTTGAGGGAGCCATGGGTGCAGCGTCCATCCATAACCACCCTGGGATCAAGAGGAATGGGAAAGAGAGTCGGGAGACGGAGATAGAGATGAACGCATTGTCGGATGTTTGGTCGCGACTCCAGCTCACATGGGGTCGTCCCGCCGCTTCTAACCCGATCGGTCTGGTTGATCGGAGCTCATCTTCACCGCTATTTCTTCCGCATTATCTCTCATTAGCTATTTGTTCATGTTCAGCAGGGATAGATTCTGCCGGCACAAAAGACCGCTGCGTCATTACAACGGCAGCCTCAGGCAAGAACAGGCACCGACCAATTTCTCGGCCAACCATCGTCGCTCCATCCGTCATGCAATGATGGCCGATGCAGGATACCATGAATGACCCAACCCAGATCAGAAGCGTTGCTCAGGAGCTGTCTGATCTTGAGGTGGCTATTTTACTCTGTCGTGCTGCACACGGCCACTGTCGCATCGATACAGCACGCGACAACATTTCCGACGTCGCTAAGGAGCTCGCACTGGTATGCCGTATATCTACAGGGTAGTGCTAGAGGCTGATTTGTCCATTAGATCTGCTCAAACACGTTTAATCTATCATATAATATTCTCGATTGCTCTGCAGACACGACGTTCGATGAATTTTGCGTGGAGCTTCTGCCGTCTATCGCACGCAGGAGGTCGCAAAGCACTAAGGTCGCTCCCGAGCTGCCAATAGTCGATGTAGTGATCGCGACGAATTTCAATTACGTCGACGAACGCATCCAACTTCAAGCGCTTGAGGTGATTCTGACCTCGTACTGTCTAGTCACACTGCTAACCCCGACTAGTTAATGCGTTCCAAGAAATTGGTAGCACAAGATGGCATCTATGTTGCCCCAGAACGTTTTGTCTTCCTGCCCCTTGTGGCTACTGCCTCGAGTGATGCCCAGCCCAAGCTGAACCGTCATTTGGTCAGTGGTGTTCGTTGTCTCTAGAGTATACCACACATGCTGACAACAGTAGAATGATCATCTTATCATCTCTCACTACCACGATACAGAGGATGGCTACGTGTACCTTGAAGATGCCAATGGCTGGATCTCGGATGACCAGATATCGGCTTCCTCTGTAGTCCGCAAATCTGACATACCGATTCCCAGGGAACATCCGCTGGTCGACCAGGCGGTTCGTTTCTATCCTACTCTGTTCTTATTTGCCGTTTGTGTTGAAGCTCCAGGCTGATTAGTCGTGACAGGCAGTTGAAAAGCTCGAAGAGGCAGCAAATGCTGTAATAGTGAACGCGGATCTCATCCGGTATCACCAGGATATTGTCGTTTTTTTGCGGCTCAGCCGTGCCGTGGCCGGGGGAATATCCTCCCGGTCCAATATTCTCTTCATGAAATTGTCCAAGTAAGTCATCCACTGTAAAAGTATAGGCCATGCTGACTAGACAGGTTTCTCGCCGCACTGCATGGGATTGATTTCCTCACCCCGTCCATCGTTGCACTCGCTGCGAAGAAGGTGTTCCGTCACCGCATTGTCGTCGCAACAACCGAGGATGATCGCAGCCTGCAATACGGGAGTGATCCAGCGGTAGTAGCTCAAATTCTGGCTCATGCAAATCCGGATACAATCTTGGAGAGCGTGCTTGCACTGGAGGCCCCGTTATAGCCACCTCAAATACTCAGCCTAGTACTCAGCCCAGTACCTCAAAGCTACCAATGCATACTGTACACCACGGCGAACTCACGTCCATGCCTCGAAGGTGATCGACTGGGGTGCGTCGAAGACCGCAGAGGCCATCTGTTGCACCTACCATATCATGGTCGTCTCAAGATTGTTGGTGGAGTACCCGAGAAAGTCTAGGACGATGCTCTCTCAGATATATGAGGAGCTCTAGAGCGACCCTGTGCTAGCCGCATCATTGGCACGGACATGCAAATTGTGGAAGGGCATTGGGCTAAGACAAACGTGCAAGATCACAGGCAACATCTCACCAATGTCATCTTCTTGCCTGTTAGTCGCAAAAGGATCCCACTGGGGCCCTCGCGGTACCGCGGAGGAGAACCGAGGGAATGAGGCAATGACAATACCAGCAGCTGTAGTTGAACAATAATCTGAAGGTCCAGTCTCTAGGTACTACCTGCCTAGTTATTTGGTCAACATGACAGTGTCGGGCTTGCCGGATCCATATAGAAATCCCATGGATTGTTCTGCAAAGGAAACCCCTTGAGTCGCAGTAAAGTGCCCCGGTGTCGACCGCTATTTTTCGGCGATGCGTTCTTATAGTACATAATAGTTTCATTTTTTACATACTGATGCGGCATTATCTAAATGATTATATACCCAACCACCCTCTGAAACTAAAGATTCAATCACGCTGGCACATGATATGTCTAGCGACGTCATGATCGCAAGCGATCGTCGTTGAATGGCCCAATGCGCCCGATCCCCGCGTCGCGACCTTTAAGAGCTTGGCCATAGGTTTTTTGGTCAGCTTCCCCTCCTTCAATAAAAGGGCATGCTTTGTCCTCGCATCCGTCCGGGCAACGAGCTGTGGAACCTATCCAGGTTCAAACCTTCTACTAGTGGAGGGCTGGCTTAACCTGATGCGGGACGCACTGGAGCAGGCTAATTTATCGCCCAAGACGCGTTCTGACCGCCACATCCAAGACCCCGCGCTTTCAATATTTCTACGACGCGTCATTTGGTCCTAGGACCCAAAAACAAGAAAGAAAGATTGCAAGATGAGAGTAAACTTCAGTGAGCCAGCCACGCCGGCGATGAGTCGGCAGACTTCCAGGGTGTTCGCTCCGCATCACCAACGCACGGGGACATATCCGCACCTGCTCACTGCGCGTCGCAAGCCCCGCCGGTATGTAGCAGTTGTCTGCTTGTAGAGGTACTACCTCGACATTGATTTTGGATATTAACGCGCGCGAAGGTGGCCGCTTGTTTTCCGATTTGTGAAAGGCGCCATTCACGGCGCCATCATATTGTCTGTGATATTCCACGCGCTGTTTACGTCTTTCATTGTCTATCTAGACCAATATGTCTTTGACACTGTCGGGCTCCCCAGTAGCATAGTAAGTGTACCGCGTTACCCCGCGCTACCCTAATGCAGTCTCGCGGCGACTCACTAGCCAGATTCCGTCATTGTCAATAGTGGTCGGTTTGATGCTGGTCTTCCGCAACCAAACCTCGTATAACCGATTCTGGGACGGTCGCAACGCCACGACGACGGTCTACACATGCATTCGAAACCTGGTCCGCACGACCATCACCAATGGCTACAGCACGAAGCGGCCGCTGAACGAGGCGGAAAAGCACGATATCGAGCGCACGATACGAACGCTTATGGCTATGCCGTATGCCATCAAGAATCATCTCCGCGCGGAATGGGGCGCTACCCTGGCACTGGGAGACGACGTTGGAGAGAACGGCATCGCCAAGTACGATGCTGATTATGCGAGTTTGCTACCTGCAGATGTGGAGGGCCATGAGGATGAGGGACTGGGCTTGCCCTTCCAATTAACCTTTTTTATCGACGGCTTTATCAAGCGAGGCGTTGAGAGGGAGTGGTTCAATGCGCCCGCGGCAAGTCAGATGCAGGCACAGCTCAATACACTGGTAGACGCCTACGGGAAAATGGAGACGATTAAACTGACCCCTATCCCAGTGGCGCATCTGTAAGTAGCCTCCTATTTATTCTTGCAAGCCAGAAAGCGAACCTGACCCCCTAGGATCCACCAAAAGCAAGTCCTGGCCCTATTCGGCTGCGTTATCCCATTCGGGATGGTCGACGACCTCGGCTGGTGGACAGTCCCTATCGCCAGTCTGGTGATCTTCACGCTGTACGGAATTGAGGGCATTGGGTCGCAGCTGGAGGACCCGTTCGGTTACGACCGCAACGACATTAAAATGGACGCCATTGCGGGCGACGCCAAGACCGAGATCGACGCCGTACTCGGTGAATGGCGGAGATTGATGGCAACGGTCCAGCCGTTAGACCGAACTGGGGATGGTTCTGTGGATGATAAATATGTGCCGCCGGAGATGTTTATCAGGATCAAACCACGGCCGGGGCAGCAGCACTAATGCCCCCATTATGCGGGTAGTATCCCCGGATTCTACATATCAAATGTGGAAGACACGAGAGTAGGATTTACTCCAGCATTTACACGAATATGAGATTTGTGCGCACAGGACGCGTCGGAAAAAACCGAGTGTGAGATTCGGTTCTCAAGCTAACAATTCTTAGGGCCGTCGGCTAACCCCGATCGACAGTGAAAAAGCATGACGATCGTCAGGGGTCTACCATATTAGGAAGGATAATCGCATCGACGATAGATCCAAGAAAACAAAACAGCGAGATTAGGAGAGCAACGACCAGTGAAAGCGTTGATGCCTAGATCCAGAGAAGGATAAACAAGCCATATCTAGGTTCTTATGGAGATCGCCAACGAATCCATCATCTCTCTTGGAGAGAAAGGCAGTACAAATAGCCCATCCTTCCTCCCCAGCGTACTGCACCGTCCGTAGTGTCAATCCCTCCCCCACTACTGCAAAACAACCACCAAGATGCAGTTGACCACCATCCTCTTCGCGGTCTACGCGTACGCTCTCTTCCCTCTCGCCTACGCGCTCAACCCTCGCGCGACCCTCCAAAACTGCCACAATGTCGACCGCCTGGACAGGACCGTCCAGCGGATGCACCCGATTCTCTTCAAGCTGTCCGATATGCATAAGGGCAAATACAAGCCCCCCACGAACGAGACCATCACCACCGGCGGCTCCGGCCACAGCCGCCGCCACGGACACGGCGACAAGGAGGCCCGCGACTTCAACGAGTTTATGCAGAAGATCGAGTCCCTTCACGAGCTTCTCACCCACTCGCAGGACAAGATCGCCTCCAAGAGGCTGACGTGCCAGACGCCTGCGACTGGGGCTAAGCTCCTGACGGCGAGGGATCTGCGCGTTCGCGGCGATGATGATGATGAGGAAGAGGAGGAGGAGGAGGAGCACGATCACTCCCACTGTGGGCTCGACGATGTTATCGAAGAGCTGCTGGAGGCCGTTGAGTGTCTTCTGTCGTTCCTCTTCGGCCTGTTGGGCGGTGTTCTCGAGCTGATTTTCCATTTGCTGGAGGGTGTTGCTAAGATCATTGGCGAGATGCTGGATCTGGATTAGATGCGTGATTTTAGATCATGAATTTGCGTACGGGATGGGGTGGAATAAGTGCATGGTGTATGAGCTGGGTAGTGTATACTATCTAATATTGGGAGTTATGGGTCATGTATACTACATTGATTCTATTGCAGTACAAACTTCATAATAAAATAGTTAATACTGATACTGAAAGTCCGGGCATTTTGTTAATTTCAGTAAATAAGACATAGTAAGGTACGGATTGAATGATCAAGTCCTCGGCAGCACGAGTAACAAAACCCATGTGGGGACAAAGCCTGCTTGCATTGAGTTTTGGTCCTGACATGTTCTGGATCATGTAGGCTGGGCTTCGTCGGTCTTTTTCTGCTCCAATATTCCATTTGTTATTTTCAACATCCGTCTTTCATCTGATACTATTAGTGATTGCTCTGAGGTATAGCTGCGCTGACATATCATTGCCTCCTAGCATATCTAGCATGTGTATATCACATCACACTCACGACCCGTGTGAAGCGCATGTCTTTTGCTCCGATGAAGAAGTCGGTTCAGCTTACAGCAAGCTTGAAAATCGGGAATCTGAACATGCAGGTATTCCAAAATGCGGTCCATGAATGGATAATTCTCTACTACCAGTTTGTGTTTGTCGCTCATCAGAAGCATATTACCCCAGATATAGCAGAAATACTACGCCTGTGTACTCCCAGTTGGTCACAATGTGATTTCATACGCCATGCCTATCGGACACATAGTCCCATGCGAGGTGGGTCGGTGATCACGACCCTTGCATAGACCTCATTTTCTCTCGAACGGCCACCCAGCTGGCATATATCACCGCTATTTGGTCACAATCACCCCTCTACCACGCGGAAGAGCCCAAGTAAGATATGGCAACTGAATTGAAAGATATTTCCGAGGCGAAGGACAACCCTCCGACAGAGGCGACACATATCGAGGAGGGCGAGCATCGCGAATCCGCTGTGAAGTGGATCAATTACTCAGAGCTCACCGAAGTAACTCCAGTTGAAGCGTTTAAATGTAATGTTGAGGGAGACCAGTCCCCATGTGAGTGTCGGATAAATAGTCGATACCTGGTTGTCCCAACTGACAACTTCTAGTCCCGGAGGTTGCAGCATGCGTATCCAATAAGGATGACCCTGAGCTATTGTGCAATAGTAAGCTGGCTTTTCGTTTCTCTTCAAGCGACAATTGCTGATACTGGTAGCCGTTCGCGCGTGGATATTGACTACTGTGTTTGTGGTGCTTTTTGCTGGAGTAAACCAGTTTTTTGGATTGCGATATGTACGTTGTCTTCCCTGCAATGTCTGCGTGGTACTGATCGATATAGCCATCCCTTTCAATTGGCTATGTTGTTGCCCAGCTTTTGGTATTCCCCATTGGCAGAGCATGGGAAAAACTGCCGCGGTGGAGGGTGCCTTTGGGGAGGTTCACATTCGACATCAACCCCGGACGTTTCACCATCAAGGAGCACGCCCTAGTGGTAATCGTAAGTTGACTTACAACTCTTAGAATAGCAGCCCTAATACATAGGGCAGTGCGTCAATATAAGTGCAGGTACGGCGTATGCACAGGGGTCACTTGTAGCCATAGTGAGCCCAGTCTTCTGGAATCGAGACTATGGGCCGGGATTCAGCTTTCTATACTTACTGACTACCCAGATGCTCGGGTGAGTGAACACCCAGATTCTTTTCTACCAACTGCTAAAGAATTAGCTTCGGTCTGGCAGGCCTCGCACGACGATGGCTCGTTTATCCAGGAGCGCTCATATGGCCCACGTCACTCTCGTCCACAGTGCTCTTCCGAGCGCTGCATGAACCAGAGAGCCGCACGCCTGCCAATGGCTGGACCATCAGCAGATACCGCTTCTTTATATACTTTGCAGTGTTTGCCTTTGTGATCTTTTGGTTTCCAGATTATATTTGGACGAGTCTTGCCACATTCGCCTTTATCGCGTGGATCTTCCCCAACAACCAAAAGGTTAACACCATATTTGGGGTATGTAACACCACTCTGGGATTTCATGATTAGGGCTTATATGGCTTCAGATGAACTCCGGCTTGGGCTTACTGCCTATTAGCCTCGACTGGACGCAGATCAATTACGCGGGCTTCCCTCTAACCACGCCATTTTACATCACCTGCAACGCCTACGCAGTGGTCATTGTATTCTATCTCTTCCTCTCCCCGATCCTATACTACAGCAATGTTTGGAATAGTGCATAGTAAGGATATCCCCCCAAAAATCAAACTTCGTCTAACAAGGTAGTCTCCCCCTTTTATCTGCAAGCACATACGACAACACCGGTCAGCAATACAATGTCTCTCGCGTAGTCGACGCCAGCCTCAACTTCGTTCAGAGCAAATACGAAACCTACTCACCGATGTACATCTCCATGTCATACTCGCTTACGTACGGACTTTCCTTCGCCGCAGTGACCTCTATTATAGTGCACACATATCTCTACAACGGAAAAGAGATCTGGGCCAAGGTCAAAAACTCACGCCACGGCGGTGAAGACATCCACCGGCGGCTAATGCACGCCTACGCAGAGGTCCCAGATTGGTGGTACGCCGCACTGACGGTAATAGTACTGGGTTTGGGGATACTGACTGTTCAGTACTGGGACTCGGGACTACCCGTGTGGGGGTTCCTCGTGGTGTGTTTTGGGCTGGCGGTGGTCTTAATCGTACCGGAGGGTATCCTCCAAGGGACGACGAACCAGCGGGTGTTTTTGAATATTATTGTGGAGTTCATTGCCGGGTATGCGTGGCCTGGGAATGCTATCGCCAACACAATGGTAAAGTGCTATGGCAATAATGCAGTGAAGCATGGGTTGGACTTTGCGCAGGATTTGAAGTTGGGGCAGTATATGGTGAGCTTTTACTTTTCTTCCCTTCCTCAACTGATTGATGTTGATAGAGATAGAAAATTCCTCCCCGAGTTCTCTTCTTCGGTCAAATATACTCGAGCATCCTAGCAACCATGATACAAACGGGAGGTAGGTAATGATCATGACCTGTACGTTCTATAGCCCTGCATGTAACTAAAATAGAAAAGTACTCCGCTGGATGCTCGGACACATCGACAAGCTTTGTGAGCCCACGAACACGCAGCGATTTACTTGCAACGGTGCCAAAGTGATGTACAATTCGTCCTTGATATGGGGAACAATCGGCCCGCAGAGGATGTTCCAGTCAGGGCAGATCTACAACGGCCTAGTATACTTCTTTATAATTGGAGTAAGTGTCTATCTCTACGTGATGTGGGCTACACTAACCATCCAGCCTGTTGTTACTGTTCTCGTCTATCTTCTGTACAGGAGATACCCCACCAGCTGGGTCCGCTATGTCAATGTCCCTATATTTTTCAATGCGGCGGGCAACATTCCCCCGGCAAACACCAGTATGTTTCTCATCACAACACTCCCCCCTTTCAATATGCAAGGCTAAAAAGACTAGCACAATACTCCTTGTGGTTCATCGTGGGCTTCATCTTCAACTATCTGATACGCAAGCGCGCCTTAGACTGGTGGAAACGCTACAACTGTACCACCCACCCTAACCCTAACGCAGGAGCCACAAAAACGAAACTAATCAGTCGGTTAGATCTCCTTCAAGCAGCAATGGACACGGGAACTGCGCTTGCAACGATCATTATCTTCTTTGCATTGAGCTACCATGGGATCAACCTCACCTGGTGGGGAAATACAGTTGGGGCAGATACGGACGATGCGAAATCGGTGCCTTGGCTGAAAGTTCCGGAGGGGGCCTATTTTGGGAAGGGTCCTGGCCAGTTCTAAACCGTGTCTGGACTAGAGTTCTATATTTATACAAGGTGATAAAGAGGAGGTTATCTCGGGATAGTCGCTGGAGAGCGATATGTGCTATAGCTCTATCTAGCGAAGGGCACACGAGCTTCTTCTACTGCTGATCAATCGTTTGAAGTTTAGGGTGGCTCACTGGGGTCTAATTGACGCCAAAAAGACAGTAAGACATGGGTCGATGTTGGAAATTGCTCGACAGGGCTCCTAGAAATACCCCTCTGACTAAAGTACTATGTCCCATCGTCAAATGATAACTACTTATATGGAGAGTATAACCTCTGGAAGTACGTCATTACGAAGGCATAGCAGACTAAATGGACACACCGTGAAGGATTACCCGCCTTATCAATAAATTAATCAAACAACTCCATAAGAACTCCATTCGCAGCTAACCAAATCCCGCAAGTAATGCGCTTACAAAACCAAAGCCAAAACATACAATCTATATAGACAACGATGTAAAAACCCGCTCTAGATGCAGAGAAACGCTCAGCGCGCCCGCGTCCTCCCCATAATATCGTCCGCCTGCATGCGCCTCAATGTTTTGTCAAAGCTCGAGGGCGAGTTCTCAAGCAAGGCAACCCAAGCTGTCCTTGTCAGTGCCCACTCAAAACCGGCAACGTCAGCCATTCCATGGTAGTTCTGGGCCTCCAGGATAGCAGAGAGGTATGAGCGCCAGACATGCTCAGCCGGAGGGCGGCGGTCAATGTCCCGGGAGAGCAGGATCAGCAGATGCTCAATCAGTGGGGTTGGCTTGAAGGTAATTACGTTGACCCTCCGGCCTTCGACAACAAGATCCTGTAGCCGTCCAATGCACCTCCCTGGAACATGGGGCGGGAGGAGGGTTGTGTGCGCGGCGGAGATGTAGGGGTGGCCGTGCACGCCCCTAGACGGCACATTACAAGGGATCTCAGGGAAGTGACCCAGCAGAGAGCGGTGGGCCCAGAGATTCACGGTCTGGGAGTTTTCGCCGGTGTGCGTCCCGTCGTCAAAGAAGAAGTGGCGCGCTGGACGGGGCTCGCCGCGCAGCGGGCCGAACTTGGGGCAGTCGTCCACGGACATTGTGCATTCCTTGAAGTTGTTACTTACGAGGACTACGGCTGCGGTCGCCATCTGCTGATCTGGAATGATAAAATCTGCGTCCTATTAGCATGTTAGCAGTTGGTTCTTTGTTAGATGGGGGAGAGGAGGGGGATACTTACCGTGACTTCCACTGATGCTCCGAGGACACTGAGCATGAGATTTTCCCAAAGACAGCAGGGGATCTGAGCCTGGTTTAGAAGATCAGTAACCCGAATTGGCACCTCGGGTGATACGTCGTACTTGGGTGGTGGGGCCATTGTTTTGTTTGTTGTGTGTGATGTGACTGCGATGGCAGATTGTTAGGGTGAAGGTTTGGTGATTAGGTTAATCTTGTTATGTAGGGCCATGAGGGTATTTATACTCTGGTCCCCAGGTTCCTTATGCACAGGCGGCAATGAATTCCTTTGTTAAGCTGGGATATACAATGCCATTGTCTTTTCTTAGATTGGAGAATACGTTATTCAAAGGCACTGTACAAAGGCATAAAGCCTTCACACGACGCACTTTGATTCATCTCGTATGTTTCTCTCAAATTTTGAAGAATATGAATGGACAAGTCTACAACAAAGGATTTTTCAAGTTGTGTATGGATGTTCTAACAGGGATTCAATAGTTGTGCTGCTAGTTGTATAGCCCTAACTCCTGGATCACCTGCTACTAACTAGAGACTTAATGTATTCAACCCTATTTGAGGTTATCCAGAGCAGTCTCTGAGACTATGTTCCTGGCAGCTTTGGATCATGACAATGTTTTTTCTGAAATAAATCTACCATAGTACGCAGCGTGATCTTTGTGTCCTGGTTATTTTTTACAGTAAAGGTCTTTGACTGTGATACACGTCACTGGGAGTAAGGTAAATAGCAGAGTATTTGACCTGATAGCTGATCGCAAAGCAGGGTCTAATCTTGCATGCGTATTACTCAATTTCTATCTCACCACACGTCAATCTCGTATTCATCAATGCTATATGTTCCTTCGGATCTGAAATTCTACCCATCTACGAATTCAATACATATAACCATAGGGTATGGGAAACCCTGTTTCCCATACCCTCAGCCCTACTTAAGTTACTATTATCAACTCTATTACAAGTTGAACGAGCACAGGGAGTATTGCTGCTTTCATGATGAAAGATGCTGACTTCTGTGTCAGCGCGAGTGAGATGGGTGACAGCGTGATGGGAATATCACTGTGACTGGTAGTTCAGATAGTATAGTTGCACTTAATGTGGGCATATGACATATTAATGTCAATGGGCGTAAGTAGCACTGGAACCTGTAAACCCGTATAGGAGAGTCTAGTACTAGTCATCTCGCCCGTTGCATGAACCGATATGAGGCCAAAAACATTGCCATGCAACAGATAGCAGATCTGACTATTCATAATTTTAATATCGCTCCAAATGCAGGAAGCCTATATGCCACATCCTTGGGATTGGCCACATGGATCCTTGAATGAGGCTGACAACTCTTTGACTAGCCTAGTTCCGTATCTCAGTGGGATTATAATACAAGCGAATATGGCACCGGATGCCTAAACACGCGCCACTCCCAGACCCCGCACATCATCCCCATCTGACATCTCACTTCCCCCTTCCTCTCTCAAACATCACAATTCGACATTTACTTTTCTCGCCTCACGGAGGCCGAGTATAACTAATGGCGGACGCACGAAAACAGCTCGACAATGCATCTTACGCTATCGGGTGGCTCGCCGCCCTCCCACACGAAAGAGCCGCTGCAGAAGCAATGCTCGACGAGAAACACGCACCACCGCGACACAAGTATCCGACAGACGACAACATCTACACCCTAGGTTCAATACGCGAACAGGGCGGCGGCGACCACAACGTCGTGATTGCTAGTCTCCCTGCGGGCCGTTATGGGGTTACGCCCGCTGCCACGGCAGCGGCCCATATGCTCTCCAGCTTCCCCGCGATTAAGTTCGGGCTTATGGTTGGGATTGGGGGCGGGATTCCCGATGTTGACGGGGACGGTGAGCGAGATATCCGGCTCGGTGATGTGGTTGTTAGCCAGCCCTCGGGGTCCTATGGAGGTGTGAGACAGTATGATCTGGGGAAAGCGACGGTTGATGGATTCGTGGAGACAGGAACGCTGAATTGCCCGCCGAGGGCGTTGCTCAATGGGGTGAGCGCGCTGCAGGGGAAGCATGAAATCGTGGAGAGTGATATTCCTCGGTTCCTTGCGTCAATGCAACACAAGTACCCTCTCATGGCTAGGCCCCGCCAAGGGCCTGGCTATGTTTATCAGGGCGCAGAGAACGACCGACTGTTTCGAGCAGATTATCAACACGAAAGCGGGGCTGATTGCCGTGGATGTAATGCCGAGAAACAAGTTATGCGGGAAGGGCGATATAACCATGACCCATATATATTTTACGGTACGATTGCGTCGGGAAACAAGGTGGTCAAGGATCCGAGAGAATGCGAGCTCCTTCGTCGCACAGGATGTCTCTGCGTGGAAACCGAAGCTGCTGGGTTAATGAACGATTTCCCCTGTCTGGTTATTCGTGGCATCTGTGACTACTGCGATAGTCACAAGAACGACAAGTGGCAGAAGTATGCGGCGGCAACTGCAGCCGCTTATGCGAAGGAGCTCCTCAACAATATGGATGTCACCGATGTCAGGACAACACCCGAAGCACGCATGATAATGTCTGAGCGTAGGTAATTGAGTCATTTGTTGTTGATTGAGGCAATGAACTGACAAATTCCTGATCTATCTAGTCCGCGATCTCAAATCCGTTACCAATGATATTGCGTCCGACTTGAAGCAACTGAATCAGAGCCATCAGCGAAAGGCGCTGTACAAATGGCTGACGCCGCTCAACTCATCGGCCCGGCACAGTGACCACCAGAAAGCCCGAGCAGAGGATACAGGGCTGTGGTTGCTTCAGGATGCGGTATTTCAGCAATGGTCTTCAACCCTCGTCGCCAACGCAAAGCAGGTACTATGTTGTTTTGGAAATCCCGGTGTTGGAAAGACAATCTTGACGTAAGTGGCCATCAGGGTCTACAGACAAGGTCCCTGTTTCAGTGACTAACACTTGAGTTATAGGTCCCTTGTCATTGACCACCTCGCAAAAAGTATAGCTACCGACCCGTGTTCTGGACTAGCATATATGTACTGTGATTACCGAGACCCAATGCATCGCAAGGCAGAGAACATACTTGGAAGTATAATAAAGCAGCTCCTGGAGCGGCTACCTCAAATACCCGAGACTATCACGCAAATCCACAAGCGCTGCATACGGGACAACCGGGCAATGACACTCGAAGACGCGAGGAACATGTACATCGCAGCCATTTCCCAGTTCAGCAAAGTCTATATCTGCCTTGATGCTCTTGATGAGCTGACACAGGGGCCTCTGCGAGATCTGATAAAGTGCTTGCGGGATGAACCATCCCTGAGACTGTATCTTACGAGCCGCACCCACACGCAAGAAATCGTTGGCGAATTGTTCGAGAACAAGCATACCATCATCGTTAAGGCTCAGGAGAAAGACATTCGACGTTTTATCGTACGCGAGATCGGGGGCCCTAATGACGTTGCACCTAACGCCATGGACAGCAAGCTAAAAGCAGATATCATTGCTACTGTTGCTGGGTCAGCGCGAGGGATGTGAGTGTAATTCCTCTCGGAGCTACTTTATCAGGCTTTCAAAACAAGTTGGTTGATCACCACTTATAACCATGTAGGTTCCTACTACCAGTCTTACAAGTCCGCTCTATCCTCCACGCCGTAAGCAAACGAGACCGGGAAGAGCGCTTGAGAACACTACCACAGGACCTCGGGGAAGCATTTGCCGGCTCTCTCTCTCGCATCGAGCAGCAGGCTAACCCTCTAGCAGAGCTTGCAAAGAAGGTGATTACCTGGGTGCATTTCGGCCTGCAAACTTTCACCGTCAAGATGCTAAAGACGATACTTGCCACTAGAGAGGGTGATACGCAGTTTGATCCCAGGGGGGAGCCGGATGTGGAGCCTTTGCTAGCCTGCTGCCATGGGCTAATTGTTGTTGGGGATGGGACATCGACAATTCGTCTGGTCCATTACTCACTGCAGGAATACTTTATTCGCCAGGAGGAATTGTTTGGCCTGAGTAGGGAGCAGTGGCATAGTTCTCTAGCTGCCACTTGCCTTACGTTTTTATTCTTTCCGAACCCCGACGTGGATGAGGCGGAAAAGCATTTGCAGGACAGCAAGCACCACAAAAGCGATCATAACAAAAATGATAGCGACGAAGACAATACCGACAAAAGTAATGTATACGAAGGCGACAACTCTCCAGAGCTCGATAATCACAATCACCTGCCATACTCTAGGCCATGGGGCTACGATAGCCACACAGTGTTCGACTATGCAGCCCTAAACTGGGGCCATCACTTCCGCCAGAGTAATGAAATACATGGGCCAGCACACAAACTTGCCCGACGATACCTCCGGAGCAGTAGGGACGAGATTGGATCAAGTCTATCGACGATCGAGAGCGTCCTATACCAAGATATTTACTACGTTGGCGAGATAAAAGAAAACCTGCCTTTCGAAGTGCTGGGATTCTTTGGCCTCACCAAGGTCGGCTTCGACTATTGGGACCAAAATCTAAACGCCTACCACGAGGAAGGGGACACGGCCCTGTCAATTGCCGCGCGCATGGGACACAAAGACCTGGTGGCGCTGCTCATCCAGAAGGGCGCTATCATCAACATGACAAATTCAAATTCCATGGGCCCTATCCACCATGCCATTGACAATGGACACGAGAGCGTCGTTAGGATGCTGGTTGAAACCGGCGCTAAACTCAACTATGACCCAGGTACTCCGGGAGATACGCCGCTGCGGCTGGCTGCGCGCCGAGGGCATGTGGAGATTGTCAAATTTCTCATTCGGCGCGGCGCTGTACTTGACAAAGTGCGAAAGGGCGGTGCCAAAGAAACGGCGTTGGGCTGCGCCGCGGAAGAGGGACATGTGGAGGTGGTGAAAGTGCTACTTGAAGCAGGCGCGACTGTGGATATAGGGCTTTTCACTCCATTATGTATTGCGGCTGGTAACGGGAATGAGGATCTGGTCAAGCTATTAATTAGTAAAGGAGCTGATCTGAACCATGGCAGTGGTCATAAAAAGGACGAAACTCCGCTTTCCACTGCTGCCAGCGCTGGGCGTGAGCGAGTTGTTGATATCCTCCTTGAAGCAGGCGCTAGGGTAAACCCTGACGTCTGGAACAAAATTCTGTACGTTGCGGCCCGCGGGGGACACAAAGGTTTGGTCCAGCTGTCAATCAAAGAAGGGGCTGATATCGACTGCTCTACCGCTTCAAAGAACAACGAAACAGCACTTCATGCCGCGGCACGGAGTAATAACGTGGAAATGGTCAAGTTCCTTCTGGATCAGGGCGCCTCGCCAGATTTTGTTGATTCCAAGGGTGATACGCCCCTGCTCCGAGCTTTGAACTTCGGGAAGATGAAGGCTGCTAAAGCACTAATCAAGAACGGGGCAATGCTCGAAAGAGTCAACCAGTATGGCCTGACGCCTTTATTGTCAGCTACACTATCCGGAACGGTGGGAGCGGTCAAGTTGCTGATTGAGGAGGGCGCGGTAGTGGATCTCTGTACCGAATTCTCACCTGACTACGATGAGGACGATCGTGATTATCGGAATTATAGCGAGAAAGATAGTCGTGCTATTGGGGGACTGGCTCGCATCGTTGAAGGCAGTAGAGCCTGGGCCCATGAGGTTAGGCCCGAGCGCAAGCGTTTCATCGATATGCTGCTACGGTGCAGCTTCTTCCCTCGCCCGTGCCTTGCCACTGCCAGTTGCAAGCAAACGGCAATCTTCAAACTTCTAGTTAAAGAGAGTGGAAAATTTCCTCGGGGGCCTACGAAGATTAATAGACTACAGGCTGCCATACTAGAATCCTGGATCACTGATGAAAATCCGGGATCAGAGTGGGAATGGCCACCTACCATGCGCCTGTTTCAGGGACTTGCTGATGTCATGGAGGAGATCTATTGGGTAGGCACATTTGCTCTCGATGTGTGCCATGAGCTCTTGAACTACGAATCCCATGCCTCACGCTCTGATGAAGAGGCTGATAAGGCTCTGGAGATACCGTCGCTACTTCTGGGAGCCAAGGACGTATTGGACCGACTGTGGCTTGTTTCCAAACGAGATATACTCTATAATGAATCTGTCGGCAGTGGAACAGGCCTATGGGCGTTGGGTGATGATGACGAGGACGTTGAAAGTGCATTTAACAAATTTCCGTCAAACATAAGTGCATTGGGCGACTTTTCATCAGACGAGTATGGAGCAGACGATGATACACCAGATGAAGATGCGTCGGACGAATTTGAATTCGACAAGCGTGGATCAGACGAGTACGGAGCAGACGAATATGGAGCAGAGGAATATGGAGCAGAGGAATATGGAGCAGACCAAAGTCCTTCAGACGCAGGAGTATCAGATAAATTTGCATCAGACAATGCATCGATCGACAATCCATTAAGATGGCGTGGATGGAACATGGAACGCCTCCCCACAGCCCTGGAGGATTTCGCATCTGCTCTTAGGGTGGTACGCTTTTTGCTTGAACCATGCGCCCAGAATACTAAGAAGGTATGTCTGCTCCCTCCACTCTACAGCCACGATAATAACCAGGCTCTACTAGAGTATGATGAGTGATGAGCCGTGTCAGCTCGCTGAAAAAGCCTCAACGCTCATTCGTGTACACACTGATTATTATGCCAGACTTTCCACAGAAACGCACAACCTGTATGAACTGTGGAACGACAAACTGCAGTGTGACCGTTGGGATTAGTGAGGGTGCCTTTCCGAATACTGCGTGGACTTTTCTGCCACTACCAGCCTGCTTGGCGTTGTTTATAGAGAAGGCAAACATCCCTAATCCAAGTCCCATTAAAAACTGGCTGTATCATTGCTTCCATAGGTGTTGCTATAATGCTAATTGATCCTCATCATTACTCTTGTGTTCCTCTTCATTATCTCCACTACTACTTCCATTTCTCTCTTCCCCAACGTAATTGCCACTGAAATCTGTATCTTGATTTCCGTTGCTATCCACCCCTTCTTTCCCTTCAACCTCGTTCCCTCTCCCCAAGTTACTGCGACATACAGTTCTCTTTCCCATTCAGAAGTCATCATCCTTTCGATAATTTCTACATCTTTTGCGCAGAGATCAAGATGTATGGGAAAAGATACCACTCGGCTACAAAAGATATCTAGACGCTTCTGAGCCCTGTGGGTACCCATTTATAACACATCTTACATTCCGACAAAATGGGACAGATCATATTAAACTGTCAACAGGTGTTGAAGAATTAAAGTAGGCAGAAAGTATCAAATAACCAAAGAAGAAATAAATATTTGGGTATCTTCAAAGCATCTTTGCCACCGAGGATTCAACCTCCTTTACCGCGACATCGGATTTGATATCACACGTTTGTGGAGTTAACCCATCTACCGTAGTTGGTACACTGTCATGAACCTTTCCCCTGTCACTGCCGTCATCATTCATCACCAACGCTATGGCATCAAATGCGCGGGTTAAATCAGCGATGATATCTTCGACATCTTCTGTACCTACTGATAGCCGGATCAGATCCTAACCAGAGGTTAGTTCAGTTTCAATACCTCCAAGCCGAAAGTCTTACTTCGGTAATTCCAGCACGGATACGATCTTCTTCGGTCATAATGGAATGGGTGGAGCCCCACGGATGGGTTGCCATGGTCTTGCAATCTCCGACACTTCAAGATAGACATGGTTAGCACCTTGCTCACAGAGGAGTTCTAAGAAGGACGATGACCTACTTGGTCATATGGGATACAAGTCTCAGAGCATTAACAAAGGCTCGACTTCCAACCGGACCTCCTTTGACGCCGAAAGACATCACACCACCAAAGCCGTGTCGAAGATATTTCTTCGCCAAAGCATGGTACTCGTCCGTTGGCAGTCCTAATTCCATGAGTAATAGCGCACGAATAATGTAGAATCAACATACCGGGGTAGCTAATCCACCCAGTCAATGGATGTTCGCTTAAGAACTCAGCGATCCGCATGGAATTAGACGCGATTCGTTCACATCGTAGACTCAACGTCTCGATCCCGACGAGAATCTGATGCGCTGCAAAGGGATTCATCACGGCGCCAACCTCCATCACGACTTCAATGCGCAGAGCCAATGCAAATGCGACATTACCAAATGCACTGACATACGAAAACGCCATGGGCCCCTCGCTCGGCTTTGTCAGGTGCGGGAACCTGTCGGATTCCTTCCAATTGAAGCGTCCGGAATCGACAATGATTCCACCCACCGTGGTTCCATGTCCACCGAGCCACTTGGTGGCCGAATGTATGACGATGTCTGCGCCGTGTTCAATTGCTGGACACCAGAAACCACCAGCGCCAAAGGTGTTGTCTACCTAGTGTCGGGTGAGTATGGATTCGTTTACAGGGTTGACTGGGGCTTACTGCAAAGGGCACTTTGTTCTCGTGTGCAATGTCTGCAATTGCTCTGAGATCCGGTATACTGATCCGCGGGTTCCCTACCGTTTCAACAAAGACCAGTTTCGTGTGATCGTCGATCAGCTTGCGGTAGCTCTCTGGATCGCTGTCTTGCACCCATTTCACCGAGATCCCAAGCCGTGGAAGAATGCATTTGAACAGACTATAAGTACCCCCATAGAGGTTGATTGAGCTGATGATATTGTCCCCTGCGTGAGCGAGGCACAGCACTGTCTGGAAGACGCCCGATTGTCCCGAGGCGCAGGCCACGGCAGCAGTGCCTCCTTCGAGGGCAGCTACCCTCTTTTCGAGTACCTCGACCGTGGGCTTTGTTGTCGACTTGTATCAGTAGTGACAGTATATACTAAGAACTATGTGTATAGACTCACATTTGATATCCGAGAATAGACATAGCCGGCTTCTTCATTGGTACATACGCGACGCGCGTGCTCGCTATCCGTGAATACATAGGACTGGCAAGAAACGTTGGTCAATTGTTGAGGATTTCAAACCGCGAAAATAAATATCTTACAGCCGTGGAGTATATGGGAACCGCTCGGGCCTTGGTTGCTGGGTCGGGTATCGCCCCGGAATGAACCTGACGAGTATTGAACCCTCGCTGGGATTCCAAGGGCAGATCGACCTTGAAGGGAGAAAAGGGGTCCGCCATTATTGATGAAAGAAACTCCAACAAATCGCAAAACAAGTGCAGCCAGCGACCGTTGGCATATATATATTGGCATGGATCCAAGAGTAGCCAAGTGACCGTTTCGGACATTGACTGATCTGTCGGCGGCCTAAAACAGTTAAACCCTAAACACCCCGGACGGCCGAGGCTCTGAAACATAGATGCTATTTTGGTTATCCTATTAGTTTATTATTCAGGTCTCTCCGCATTGTTACAGCAAAATCCCCTTCTTTCTTTTTGTATCATAGACTGCTGGGATCTCTTCCAGACCCTCGCTTGACATGGACCTCCAACATCTTACGCGACTGTGCAGTTCTGTCTCAAGGGACAATTCACTCCCGCTATTTGCTGTCCTCGCAGGAATAGCTACTGTGGTTTTTATCATCTGGGACAAATGGTCGGGACAGCGATTGGTCGCCGGGGTTCCCATTGTGGGAGGCAAGGATGCAGCCACTATCAAGCAGAACCGTATTCGGTTCGTGCACGATGGCAAGAGGATGCTTCAAGAAGGCTATCAAGCAGTGTGTTGCTCAACAACCTATGCCTCTATTAGTATTAAATTCCTGCTAACCTTTTTGCTAGACAAATGGAGGACTGTTTTATGTTCCAAGCAAGCTGGGAGAACGGTTGATGCTGCCCACTAAGTATCTGGAAGAGCTGAAGTCTGCTCCCATGCACGAGGTTGATTTTGTGGCCACTTTTATTGAGGTATCATGCAATTTAAACTATCTCTGTCGGGAATATACTGAGGAATATAGATGTTCGAGGGAAAGTATACCACCATGGGCAGTCGATCCACCCTTCATCCCCGAGTAGTGCGACGCGAGTTAAATAAGAACCTCTGTCAGTACGCATACTTTACTCTTTACTACCGAGCTGACCAGTACAGGGACGGTAATGGAACATGTCCAAGAAGAGGTCAGCGATGCCATTGATGCTAGCTTTCCCGCGTGTGACGGTAAGCCACCCACTTGAATACTGGTTTCCAGTTCTAAATACGGTCAACTAGACTGGACGGAAGTGGATGTCGTCGATCGCATCACACATATTGTGGCGCGTGTATCAAGTCGCATGTTTGGAGGCACCACGCTCAGCCGCAACGAAGAATGGGTTCAGTCCTCGATTGACTTTGCCACGGACGGATTCATCGGCGCGCAGGCCTTGAAAAAGTACCCAGAATGGTTCAAACCCATTGCAGCGCGGTTTATACCCGCTATCCAAAATATTAAGAAACACTACGAGAATGCCGAAAAGGCGGCCATTCCGTTGTTGGAAGAGCGCGCTCGGACTGGGGCTACGGCACCTGATCTGCTGTCTTGGATGGATGACGATGCCAAAGGGACTGAAAAAGATCGGGAGTTCCTGGCTGGGATTCTCCTCAAGGTTAGCTTTGCTGCCATCCACACCAGTGCTGCTGTGCCGACCCAGCTTCTATATGATCTCTGCGCCATGCCTGAGTATATCGAGCCACTCCGGCAGGAGATTGCGGACAATACAGATCCGAATGGGATTATTCCGCGCCAAGGGTTCCAGAATCTGTCGAAGATGGATAGTATCATGAAGGAGAGCCAGCGGTTCAACCCTCTCTTGTTGAGTAAGTGTCGGCTCTCATTGATAAACATGTTCCTCCCATCACTGACCGATTCTAGTCACTTTCGAAAGAGTGGTGACCACGAATTATGCCTTGTCAGACGGACTGGTCATCCCTGCCAACACCACCATCGGCATCCCCACGCACGCCATCTCCATGGATGCAGCCTTGTACCCAGAGCCCGAGGAATTCAAGGGCTTTCGGTTCCACGACTTGCAGAAGGAGAAAGTCTCCGGAGAGAAAGGCCCGCCGGTGGTATATGCCACCTCCCACCCGTCCAGCATGGCATTCGGATACGGCCGCCACGCCTGTCCTGGACGATTCTTCGCATCAGCCGAGATTAAGGCGATTATGGCTTATCTGATTCGGAATTACGATTTTAAGTTCCCACAGGACGGGCAGGACCGGCCTCCGAGCTTGTTGTTTGAGACGCAGAATCTGCCCAATCCGACAGGGAGGGTCATGTTCAAGCGCAGAACCTAGTGATACTATTCAACCATTGAATTACAGTAGCTTAGAATGGCAATATTAAACGGAGTACTACCTCACATCAAGCTATGATTAACAAAGGCGTTGATAGAACCGCGTTTTGCCCCTTTGGGCAATACCCCGCTCTGCTCAGCCTTGCAGAAGCTGGATATGAATTTTCTCTACGTGTCAGCTCAGCAAAACTGATTATCATCTGTATGAAGCTGAGCTGTCATCATCCCACACAATGCCTTTGACCGATGGGTTCCAGATTACTGTTGCTGTATGAATTCACTCATCATCAAAGCACATCGAGTTGACCACATGGACAGATAGTCGGCCTTGTTTTCGCCTATAAATATATCCAATGGCTAAATAACCCTCTCCGGCGGTTTCCTGGACCGTGGACTACATCTTTCAGCAATGTACGTATTCCCTATCGGATGTTTGTCTTTTCTGGTCTCACTGACGATTGTCCACTGACGGAATCCTTTAGGCGCTGTACTCGTGGAATTTCATGCGAGGCCGACAGCCTTATCGCCAACTGGAGCTGCACGAAAAATACGGTAAGCTCATATAACTTTCGTCACCTGTGGCAGTGGTTAACGCGTATCCAGGCCCTGTCGTCCGAGTTTCCCCCAATGAGCTGAGTTTCAGCAGTGCCAGCTCCTGGCGCGACATATATGGCGTTCGCAAGAACGTCGAGCCCTTCATCAAGGGTGAATTCTATGACGGCGGCAACTTCGCTTCCGAAGCATTGTCTATAGTCAGCGCGCGAGACCCCAAATCGCACGCCGAAATGCGCAAGGACCTAGCCAGCGCATTTTCCGATCGCTCGCTCAAGGCCCAGGAGCCTCTGATTGCCGAGTCGGTCGATCGGTTCGTCGAGAAGATCGGAGAGGCGGGGAATAGTCCACAAGGCACCGATATGGTAATGTGGTACAACCTGACCACCTTCGATATCATCGGCAGTCTGGCGTTTGGGCAGGACTTTGGCGGCGTCGAGTCTGGCACTGAGCACTTTTGGGTGTCCATTGTGACGAAGAGTCTGCGCCTGGGAGCGATGGCGGATTGCTTTCGTCGATTCCCGACTGCAGGGACAGTGTTTCAATGGTTATTTTCGGGCTTGATTGAGAAGATGATGGAAGAGAATCGACGGCATCGGAAGTACACCATGGACCTGGTGCAAAAGTGAGATTTTTCTTGAAGAAGGTGATGCTTGAGACTGACCACCTTTTGTATAGACGCCTTGCGAGTCAGAGCACACGGAAAGACTTTCTGACCAAGATTATCGAGGGACGTGAAGAAACCGGGATCTCAGCTGTGCAGCTTGCAGCGCATTCATCAGACTTTGTGTTCGTCTTCGTTCCTCAAGCGCGTGACCGATCGTGCTAACATCTATGAATATAGCATTGCCGGCAGCGAGACCACCGCCACGACAGTGTCCTGCATGACCTACTACCTCCTGCGCAAACCAGATATCATGAATCGTCTCCAAACCGAAATCCGGACCGCGTTTACTCGATATGAGGAGATCGACGCGGCAAGCACCACTTCCCTTCCATATCTGCGCGCGGTAGCTCAAGAAGCTATGCGTGTCTACCCTCCACTGCCGCTTGCGTTACCGCGAGTGGTCCCAGCCGGCGGGACCACGGTGGACGGCCATTATGTCCCTGGGGGTGTACGTGATTTTCCCCGTGTATTAAAAGATAAACTGACAATTTGAACAGACTGTTGTATCTACGAGTCCATTCGCCAGCAGTATGTCGTCGGCCAACTTCAAAGATCCATGGGATTTCAAGCCAGAGCGATGGCTAGGGAAGAATGCGAGCGACGATCTCGAGGCCAGTCAGCCGTTCTCGCTGGGCCCGCGATCGTGCATGGGTCGAAGGTAAGCAGGTGTTCAGCATTCATTCACCAACTAAGGTATGGACTGACTAATATTTCTTGATAAAGTCTCGGGTGGATGGAAGTGCAGACGATCATGGCTAAGGTGTTGTTTCGATATGATTTGGAATTGGTAGATCCGGACGTCGACTGGCATCGGGATTCGCAGATGCATACATTATGGGAGAAGCCTCGCTTGATGGTGCGAGTGTCGCCTCGACAGGAGTAATCTCATCCCTGTTTATGTATCAAGTGGGATTGACATGGTCCACAAATTGGCCCCTAAGAGAACTGTTTATATGCAAAAGCGAGATATACTTCGCTCGGAGCTACAGTGTCATCAATCTTCTATATACTTTTAGCCGCTACACCAAAACGTTGACCAACGTTTGGTATAGGGCCTAACCTGACTGAAATCCCCAACATAATGACCAGCATCCAAAGGGCAGATATCTCAAAATCATAGTGATGTGGAATAGAAAAATATTCAACTTCATATTATTTGACCCACTGCACCGTAATACCGAACAGTATCCTTGATATGACTGTTATACAATCATTTATCAAATACTCCGAAAGTCCGTAGCCGTTTGCTGCAACCTCGTCAATCGCGTATTCGCCTCTCCAAACCACTGCCGTCTCAAAGCTGCAATCGGCTCCTCCAGCTCAGTATACCGATCCCCCAGCGTCAGGATGGTGCGACCATTCCACCGGGATTCATGGTCGTCTCCGCTGTCTTTTCCATACTGCTCGACCAACCGCTTTTGGCGCGCCACAGCCGAATACACTACTGCCAGCCCGACAAATTCGGCCGTACTCACTGGGAGCCCTGCTTCCATAATCGGCGCAGCCAGATTACTTGGCAACAGCGCTGTGATGGTCGCGGCGGGGGCCACGCTGTTGATGGTGATGTCTTCGGTGCGGATGGCGGAACGGAGTGCTCGTATGAGCCCGATAAGCTGGATGGGTATATTAGATGGTTATCGCAGTGGAAGATAGGAATAAATCAACGTACAGCGAACTTGGAGGCGCCGTACACCGGCAACGACTGCTCCGGTGCATAGGCAGTCGCACTAGACGTGATGACAATGCTACCAGGACATTTGCGGCGTCTGAAGTGGCTCAACGCCAGCTTGGTAAAGTTGAGGGCAGCGCGCAAGTTGACGTCCAACACGCCGTAGCTCGGCTCCAGCAGTTCGTTATTATCGTCGAACGTGTCGGCGAAGTAGTCGGCCTCTTCGGACACCCCGGCATTCGACACCGCAATGTCGATGTCGCCGGCGTGATGGAACGCATGCTTCAGATCACTCCATTTGGAAACATCGCATGGGTAATACTCAATGTTGCTATGGGTATCTGCTGGGGGCGGGTTGATATCGAGATCCAGAACCGTAGCGCCCTTTTGTGCAAAGATCGTTGCTGCGGCCAGCCCGATGCCCGATGAACCACCGGTGAGGATGACTCGTTTTCCGGTGAGGTCGGGGATATCGTTGACGTCGATGTTGAGGGAAGTCATTGTATTTGTAAATTGAATATACTATTAGGGTTGGGTGAATGGTTTCTAGCCATGAATGCCCAGATATTGTATATCGGCCAGTCGGCCTCCTCGGAGTATCCCAATGGAGATTGCCCCAATTTGGAAGCCCGGGGATTATGAAGCCATATATCTCAAATGCTCTGAGCAGGTAAAGGAGTTTTTCAGTCTCGCCAACTTCACCATGACAGTTCTCGCGGTACTCTTGTGGTTAATTCGTCTGTGCGCTGCATCACCAGCTATAGGATCATTCACTCTAGTGGTCGACTCGGGATATGCACTACATCGCGCCAGGATCTTTGTGGTATAATATACATCCGATCGAGTTCTTGGAATATCATCATATAGAATCATAGCCTCGTAATATATCCCTTCACCTACATCCGCTCAACCTCCAATCAATGAGGTTTGATTCGCATCCCTGGCAGCCCCCACCCCCAACCGCAATACCATTCATAATGGCGGAGAGGATATCATATGGCCTCGAGCAATACCAGCCTGGTTGCATATAGCCTTACAATATATCGAGGGCTTCAGCTTCACCAATACCCCCCCCTCCAATCGGCTAAAGCGAGGCAGCGGTTCCTCCGGTCACGGCTGGCACCACATTCTACTAGGCCAACAGTAGCCGCTTTACTCGACTTGATGGCATGATTGCGAAGACAATGCAGGGGAATTTAAGCCAATTTGCGACCTAGGGTGACCCGAACAACAACGGGCTGCCACAGTTTGCAGCCTACAGGAACTTCACTGGTATGATCCAAGAACTTAACAAGACAGACGTACATTAGACCACAGCGCGATGATGTTTCCGCCTCAATGTGTAGAGCTGGTTGGAAATGTGGCAGTGAATAGACAGGGATTATGAGTCATTATGAATCGTTCCTTGTCACTTTTTCGAGTCTAGACTAGAAGGAGAAAAGGCCGATGTAACCCGCTAGATAAATATTACTGTATCACCAGATCATTAGTCTCACTGTTGATACCAATATCAAAACAAACAAAATGGATAAAACACGCCTCTTCCCTTCTTCTCGTCCGCTCCAGCCCATTTCAACCCCGCTTTCCATCCTCGACGCCACAGTTGTTCGTTACGCTCCTACGGGAGCTATATGGCTCTTCGAACACATCCCCGAGGGTGTCAGCGAGACTGAGTTTCTTGACCGTTTGCGCTCGTCTTTGGCGGATGCCCTTAATGACTTTCCACACTTTGCAGGCCAGCTGCAGTGGGCACCGGTGCGGCCGGGCGGTTCACACACTGAGCGCTTCAATCGACCCGTAATCATATATGGCGACGAAAGAGATCCAGGCGTCGAATGGAGCGTCGTGCGACATTCATCCATCTCGCTACAGTCGCTGGCACCCTCGGCGTCAGAGCGGGCGTCTGGAGAGGGGGTCTGGATAGGAGACGAATTCGCGCAGAGCCTGTTCCTCTCGAATACGTCGCTGCCGTTGCACGATCTGCGAGAATGTGAAGGAATCCCTGCCGTGCAGATCCAGCTCAGTCTGTTCAATGACGGGGGATATGGTATTGGTATCAAAATGGTCCATTGTTTGGCCGATGCACAAGCACTGATGGTGTTTGTCCATCACTGGGCAGCCAAAAGTCGCAAATCATTCTCTTCCACCGACACCTCTTCTCTCATGGACGCGCCCATCTTCAATCCAGCCCTACTAGACGAATGTGCCGCAGGAGACATTGATGGACCAGCTACTGACCCTGCGTTGGCCTCTGCCGCTCGCCAGCTCCCACTCCACCGGTTTGACTGGTGGCGCACCGATGCCTCCGGATACCCGCCTTTTTCGCTTCCAACGACAGAGAACTCCAAACCATCAGCGGAAACGCTCTCCCAGATCGAACTATCGCCTTCCACCTCCGCGCCGTGGTTAACGTGGGATTTTTCCCGGCCGGTGCGGTACACACAACTACACTACCCCGGACCCGAGCTCGACCACCTGAAGGAACAGGCGCGCGCGGACGGTCGTCCGGACATATCGCGGTTAGATGCGTTGCTGGCCCACATCTGGTCGGCGATCAACCGCGCGCGAGGTCATAGCGATTCAACCGAGGACGTCTTTCTCAATCTCACGCTCGGGGTGCGCGCACGTGTATCGCCTCCATTGCCCGACTCCTTTATCGGCTCTCCGCTGTTCCTCGCTCATCTCCAGAACTCGGGTGCGTCCGCCTGTGCTTCCAGTGTAGGGCAAACAGCGAGCCAGATCCGGGAGACAATGCTACGTTTCACGCCCGACGTGGTGGGCGCCATGCTGCACGATGCGGCGCATGAGATGTGCCCCCAGCGGCTGTGGCAGGCGTTTCTAGGTACACAGCATACGATAGTGACGTCTTGGCTGCGGCTTAAGGTGTATGAGGTGGACTTTGTTGGATCCAAGGAGCAACCTCGGTATGTGCATGCGGTGATGCCTAAGATGGATGGCTGTTTGCAAGTTATGGATCCGGGGTTGGATGATGGGGGTGTCGATATTGCTTTGTATTTAGATGGAGAGGCGATGGAAAAGCTGCTAGTGGATAGATAGCTACATGTTTGAGTATATTAGACTTAGTAATGACATGAGTTTATGTGTCGGTTTGCCGTTTGATATGAAGACTTCGAGAGCCATTGACACAATGCATATGTCCGGTTCAACTTGATAGTGGTGAGATGAAATGATTGTTGCATACTTGATCAGGGATTTGACGTGGTGTCTCCTGATGGTCAAGTCCGTCCAAAGCCTATCATGTCTGATGTTTCCATCAAACCTTATCCAAATCAGAATGTGCTGATGATATGTAATTCCAGTTGATCTGGGGGCAACAGGAATATTATATACATAGAGTGGACATGTGCGAGTGAATGATATACTACTTTTTATCCTTGCTATCTGTCTTTATGAACTTTTGGTTTGAGAAAATACTCTATATTCAGTGGACAACGGTCAAATCCGGATGTATGCATTGATGCATGATGCATCAAGGCTAGCCCATTGCAAAGCTTTATTCGATACAACGGTATCGTGTGATTCACACCAAGCACCAATCTGGCAGTACGCAGTGAGTTGACACCGTAGAACTATCATATCTTCTCATTGATAACACATTATCATGTAAATTTCCCAAGTTCATCTACTTTATACTTGGCAGCAGAGCACACCCCCCGCCTAGCGTTTCACACAGGCCATGGTCCTCGCGCCTCTTCCCTATTCGTACTTGAATCCTGGCTTGGATAGGCAATTGGTCACAGCCTCCCTTCGGGACTTCCACTTACGGTGTCAGAAGTAGTGAGACTGGTATATAATCTGGAGACAAGTGAGACCTGTGTATATAATGTCGGGGCTGGTAAAGATCGACTTTGATACATTGTTTCGTATCACAGTTTGTACATCGATCACCATGTCTTTTTCGCTTTCTTACCTCCAAAGCCTCCTATATTCCGCCACAATTGGCCAGATAACATCCGCTCTGGGCTATCAGCACGCCATCCACCCCGTCCTCGGCCGGCAAAGCGACCCTCTCCCCTCCTCTCCAGCACAGTCCCGGGCAAAGAAAAGCGAGGCTCCAATCCCGTCACGATTCACGCCAAAATGCCAACCCCTCAGTACCGAGATCATCAAGCAAGTCGATGGATACTTCCTCACACATTGGCCTTTCAAAAACGAGAAAGCCCGAAAGAAGTTCGTGGCGGCGGGGTTCTCATACGTGACAAGTCTATACTTCCCCATGGCGAAGGACGACCGCATCCACTTTGCGTGCCGGCTTTTGACCTTGCTGTTTTTGATCGATGGTGGGTTATACATCCCAGGTCCCTACAATAACGTCTCTGACACTAGCAGATCTTCTCGAGGATATGTCGTTTGACGAAGGATCGGCCTACAATGAAAAGCTAATGCCGATTGCCCGGGGCGAGGTTCTACCAGACCGCAGTGTCCCCGTGGAATGGATCATGTATGATCTGTGGGAGAGTATGCGGGCTCATGATCGAGTCCTGGCAGACGGAATACTCGAACCAACTTTTACGTTCATGCGAGCCCAGACAGACAAGTCTCGCTTGACTATCAAGGAAATGGGTCCGTATCTCACATATCGTGAGAAGGATGTGGGGAAAGCGTACGTCTACATCAACCATACACCTGATGGAGTTCAAAATAATAACAATCGTCCATATTCAACAGTCTACTATGTTCCCTGATGCGATTCTCCATGGAACTCCACATCACTCCGGAGGAAATTGCTTCCGTCCGGGAGATCGAACAAAACTGCGCCAAGCATCTCTCTGTCGTAAACGACATCATGAGCTGGGACAAGGAGTATCTCGCCTATCAGACCGGTCACCCGGAAGGCTCTGCCATTTGCTCTGCGGTGCAAGTCCTCGCAGACGAGACCAGTTTGTCTCATGCAGCGTGCAAGCGGGTTCTCTGGGTGATGTGTCGCGAGTGGGAGAATAGACACGAGGTTCTGGTGGCTAAACGACAGACTGATGGTGCTGTTCCCTATGGGGATAATTTGAAGCTTTATGTCAAGGGGTTGGAATTACAAATTAGTGGGAATGAGTTGTGGAGTTTGACTACTCTTCGATATAACTCGCCTAACTAGCACGATTGTTCCATATGCATGATGTTTCTTAATTGATTAAAGGATTTGTGGTGATTTGATTGACTACCGGCTTTTCAATATTCTCTCTACTTAACAAGTTCTCTATCTTTCTATCCATATTGAAACCTGTACAACTTGGAATGGAAAAAATACCACAAGCATTCATGATATTTACAAAAGACCCGAAGGTTTTGACCAATCGAGTCTATTACCGAGATGGGCCGATCCGATCTAGCCCTTAACGTTGAATTGCGAGCTCGGGCCGAGCACCAAACAGTACTAGCCTTTGGAAGTTGAACGAGTATACTATTACCATTTTCATATTGGAATATCGACCCGGAGCAATTGCCTGATGATGATGATGGTATTGCCTAACATCCCGGGGGGTAGTCGCGGGCGTCAGCCCCGCAAAAAAGAAGATAACATACAACAGCCGGGATTCGCATGTGGTCACCCACCATACTACTAACCGGCCGGCGTGTGGCTTAAGTACGGCTGAGCGGACGGGAAGCCCTGTTCTCCACACCCTATGGTCGTATGTACCAATTTATTCTAAAGATTGGTTGATATAAGGTTTTATCAGAATCGTCGCACGGTCGACCTAACCTTTCAGCCTTTGATATATTGGACGAGGACCTTGCGGCGACAGAGCCTATCTTAACACTAGCAACAGATTCATAGTCCCGGTCCTCGTTACGAGCTTGGGGGAACGGCCATTTTCGTTTGCAATGTTGAATGGGAAATTGTGATACTGAGTCCACCTCGCGATGCCTTGCGAAGTGGCCCGTCAACCTAATCCGGCTAGACCGAGCGAACGGAGTTACCTATTAAGACCGGCGGTTAATGATAGCAGGGTATATCAGGCTGGATTGAATAAAAGTAGAATGAGAGAGCAATCCAACGATTGCTATTCTCATAGCAGCCAGTTGAGTGTATATCAGCAAAATGCAGCTTCCTGATTACCAGCCACATATCGATGGCTTGTTTAGACAGTTTGCCCTTAGTAAAGAAGGGGCCTTATTGCGTGTATTCTATGTGGTGTTGTCTGTGGTAAAACTGCCGCAACCCCTCACGCGAGGAACATGCTGATATGGTTATAGATCGTGCTATCTGCCAGCACGAAGATTGTATACAATCTTCTGTTCCATAAACTCGCCGGATTTCCAGGGCCTTTGTTAGCACGGTCGACGCTGGTATGAAAACAGCATGAGGATACCATCTCAGAACGTTTGCTGATTGCATCCAGATATGGCGAATTTACTATTCCCTCGGCGGCCGGTTTCACGTTGCCATTGACGAACAACACCGCAAATATGGTAGGTGTTGTGCAGCATTATTGCTCAAACCCTGCTTACGCCATCTCCAGGCCCAGTAGTTCGGATCTCTCCAAACGAACTGTCGTTTGCATCGGTCGAGTCCTGGAAGGCTATCTACGGCCTCCAGCCACCTGGCACCCCTACGCCCATTAAATCCGAGTTCTACGACATATACGGCGCCGGATTCAGCTCGCTATGCATCGGCAGCGAGAGAAACCCCCAGAAACACAGCCAGATGCGCAAGATGCTCTCGGCAGCATTCGCGACAAAAGCGCTAGTAGAACAGGAGGCCATATTTTCCAACGTCGTGGATCAATTCATCACTTCTATCGGCCAGTTGGGTGGTTCTGATTCGAAGGGCATCAACATGAGCAAGTGGTTTGAGATGGTGTCGTTTGATATTCTGGGAGAAATGGCGTTTGGAGAGTCCTTCCACTGCATTGATACGGGTTTGTCTAGATGTTCCACTTGATTTGATGCTAGCTGATTTGGTCAAGGGAAACCGCATTTCTGGTCTGAGCTTATTACCAGTCATCTGTATTTCATCACGCTGGTGGACAATCTGCGTCGTTTCCCCATGGTTGTTGCCTTGACAAAACTGCTATTCCCATCTACGCTTGCGGTGCGCAACCAGAACTCGGAGTATAGTCGCAAACAGGTCGCAAAGTATGTCCCGCGGGAGACTTCGAGGATATTTACTGATCAGTCACCAGGCGCCTGGAAAAAGATTCCACTCGAAAAGACTTCTTGTCTACAGTGGTGAAGAATTTCCGCGCGGGAAATGTCAGCAAAGAAGAGATGACCGCGCATGTGTCCACGCTGACGTGAGTTCTGTCATTATACAAGAAAGAAGAAGAACAGAAATAACAGCATGTAGCATCGCCGGAGGAGAGACGGTTTCGACCTGCCTTGCAGGAACTACCTACTATCTGCTGAGGAACCCAGGTTGTTTAGCGAAACTGCAGCGCGAAATTGTCGACCGGTTCACCTCCTGGGAAGAAATCAACGGAACAGCTGCACGGCAACTCCCGTACCTGCAAGCCGTCATCAACGAAGGACTTCGAATGTACCCGCCGGGACCTCAGGGCTTCCCTCGTCTATCTCCCGGAATGAAAGTGGGCGACTATTGGGTCCCTGAAGGAGTGAGTCGTTTCTTCCCCGCTTGTACCATACGCTAACTAACGGCATCTGGCAAAGGCCGAGGTTTACACCAGTGCCTATACAGTGACCCATGATGAGCAATACTTCGCGGAACCAATGAAGTTTAAGCCTGAGAGATGGCTGGATCCACACTCTACAGATGTCAAGGAAGCTAGCCAGCCTTTCTCGCTGGGCACGCGGGGCTGCTTGGGGCAGAAGTAAGGACAACAAATTCTCAAGTGCTGAACTACGCTAATGGGGTACAGTTTTGCGTATATGGAGCTGAACTTGATTCTTGCCAAGATGATCTGGAAATACAATTTGGAGCTTGTGAATAAAGATTTGGACTGGGAGGGACAGAGCCATATGCATGTTATGTGGTGGAAGCCCAAGTTGATGGTTCGGTTTACCAAAAGGGCGTGATGTTACATTCACTATCACTAGTCACCCAAGGTCAAGGTTCAATATAGTCTTATCTGGTTCGTGGATTGATTCTCGGCCCGCCCCGAAAGGGAAAATCCCGATGCGAAAGACGATCCCTGTAAAGGATGTGGGGCGTGATGTCGTTTTGTGGTCTCATTGGAATTGACTTTGCATCTCTCTTATTCACCCACAATGAGTGTAGTGGAAGACGATGGGCCCAAGTCCGCGAAAAAGCTGCAAGACGATGAGCAACAAATCCTCACGCAGCAAATCGCCGGCGCGACCAGCTACTTGAGCTCGACACGTTTTGTGTGGAGCTGCACCAGTTCATGGGATGGCATTATCCTTATTGTCAGTGCCTTGGCGGCAATTGTGGGAGGAGCCGTAACTCCTGCGGCGATGGTTTGTGCAATGCCTATGGCTTTCTTGATTCTTCACACGGCTGACTTCAACTTGATTGCGTAGATCCTCGTCGGGCAAATGGGCCAGTCCTTTCGCGGGTACTTCTTGGGAGAAACGGATGGCTCTGCCTTTCAGGCGCAGGTCATCCAGACCACCTTGCTGTACGTCTACTTAGCCGCGGCCGAGTTCGTCGCCATCTACATCGCCACCGTTGGGTTTACCATGTCTGGAGAACACATCGCTCAGCGCATCCGGGAACGCTACCTTGCAGCCGTTCTTCGCCAGAATATCGCATATTTCGAAGGTATAGGGGTGGGGGAAATCGCAAACTGCATAACCGCCGATACAAACCTGATACAGGACGCTATCACGGGAAAAGCGTCGCTCACCCTGTCGGCCATTGGGTCGTTTGTGGCAGCCTTTATCATCAGCTTTGTGCAGAGCTGGCGCCTGGCGCTTGTGTTGCTCCCGGCGGTTGTCGCGATAGTTGGCTCTATGAGTATCGGCGCGTCTTTTATGGTCAAGTACACTATACGCAGTCTCGGATCGTACAGCCAAGGCGCCAGCATCGCCGAGGAAGCCATCAGTTCGATCGTGACCGTGGCGGCGTGCGGGATGCAAGAAACGCTGGTTCAGCGGTACGACCAGCATCTGATCACGGCTCGAAAGGCAGGCTTGAAATCTGGAATCTCGCTCGCAATCATGATCGCCCTCATGAACGCCGCCATCTTCTGGTCGTACGGACTGGCGTTTTGGCAGGGCTCTCGCTTTCTGGTGGTGGATCAGGTTAATTTGGCGAATATTTTGACGATCCTGTATGCAACCATCAACGGCGCGTTTGCCTTGGGGAACGTGGCTCCTTATGCACAGGCTTTTGTCAGTGGAGTGGCAGCCACCCAAAAGATCTCGCAGACTGTTTCTCGACGGTGCAAGCTGATCGATCCCAGCATGTCCACGGGTGAGAGGCCATTGGACACAGTCGGGCGCATTGAGCTGCGGAATGTCAAGCACGTGTATCCCTCAAGGCCCGAGCTGACGGTGTTGCATGGCTTGGATCTCATCTTTGCAGAGGGAAAAATGACTGCTATTGTTGGACCATCCGGCTGTGGCAAGAGCACAATTGTTGGACTGCTCGAACGATTCTACGCACCGGTTGGGGGTGAGATCGGTAAGTGGGCTTAGCGACTTCATAATCACGAAGATATGGCTGACCGGTCTAGTGCTTGACGGACGAGACATCACGACATTGAATCTCATATGGCTGCGGCAGCAGATTGGGCTCGTTAGCCAAGAACCAACCCTTTTTTCAACAACCATCTTCGAGAACATCCGATATGGCCTCATCGGGACAAGCGTCGAGGACGCTCCCATCGGAGAGATCGAAGAGCTGGTCTTCAGCGCGGCGAAAACAGCCAACGCATACGAATTCATCACAGAACTTCCCGACGGGTTTCAAACGCACGTGGGAGACCGTGGATCGCTGTTGTCCGGTGGTCAGAAACAGCGCATTGCCATTGCGCGTGCAATTATCAAAAACCCTAAGATTCTTCTCCTCGACGAAGCAACCTCGGCGCTGGACGTCAAATCCGAACGGCTAGTGCAAAAGGGGCTGGATAACGCAGCTAAGGGACGAACAACGATTGTGATAGCACACCGGTCTGATCCATTTCTCCCTTGTGTGGATGTATCTCGTCTGACGTGGAATATCTAGGTTGTCCACCATCACGGCCGCCGATAACATCGTGGTCATGTCCGAGGGGCGGATTATCGAGCAGGGAACGCACAACGGGCTCCTTGAAAAACAATCAATCTACTATGACCTGATTGAAAAGCAGCGCATCTACGCTGAAAAGCAGAATGCGTTGAAAGCAGTCGAAGAGCCGGTCCCAACAGATCCAGAGAAACATCTCATTATTACAGACCAAGTCAGAGAACGGAAAGAAAAACAGTCAGATGAGTCTACCAATCCAACAGAGTGGAAAGAAAGACAATACTCGACATGGAAACTGGTTCGCTTTGTCGCTAGCTTGAACAGAGACCAAACAGTTCCTATGCTGGGTGGTCTGTTGTTCTCCATCATTGCCGGCGCCGCACATCCGACGTGAGTCGTATGCGATGTATACTGCTTTGACCGATTGTTAATCATATGCCAGTCAGTCAGTTTTCTTCGCCAAAATGGTCTCGTCACTTTCCAGAACACCATCCAACTACGATGCTCTCCGTCGGGACGTCAACTACTGGAGCTGGATGTATCTCATGATCGGATTTACCACGTTGATAGGTTGGTTAGGGCAGGGCGTCTGCTTCGCATACTATTCGCAGAGTCTCACCCATCGGGCGCGAAGACAGACATTGGAAACGGTTCTGCATCAGGATATCGGCCTTTTTTCCAGCCCGCAACACTCATCCGGGGTGTTAACAGCGACATTGTCAACCAGTGCCTCCAATCTGGCTGGCATGAGCGGCGTCACTTTGGGAACCGCCTTCGTTATTCTTACCACGCTGATTGCCGGATTTGTACTGTCCGCTGCGATCGGTTGGAAGCTGGCACTCGTGTGTGCGTGTATGATTCCAATCCAGCTGGGATGTGGGCTACTCCGGCTTAAAGCCCTAGCCATCCTCGAGAGCAAGTCGCGCAAGGCGTATGAGGCTTCGGCAACGTACGCCTGCGAGGCGAGTGCCGCCATCCGAACCGTGGTGTCTCTGACACTGGAGCAGCATATCCAAAAAACATATCATGACATTCTCTCCGCTTCCCGTCGGAGCTCTCTGCTTTCCATTATCCAGTCCTCTGTTCTGTACGCCGCATCACAATCGTTCAACTTCCTGTGCTCAGGGCTGGCGTTTTGGTACGGCAGTCGGCTGGTGATGACGGATCACTACAGCATGTTCCAGTTTTTTGTCTGCTACACGGCGATTATTGCGGGGTCGTACTCCGCCGGGGCGATTTTCGCGTTTGCTCCCGACATGGGCAAGGCAAAGGCTGCCGCAAGAGATCTTAAGAATCTCATGGACCGTCCGGTGTCCATCGATTCCCGTCGATCACAAGACGGGACGCGACGCTCTGCAGTCGAGGGGCACATCCAGTTAGAGCATGTAACGTTCAGCTACCCGACACGGAGTGATCGAACTGCCCTGGAAGAGATCAGTCTTACCGTGGAGCCGGGGCAGTATGTTGCCCTGGTCGGAGCCAGTGGCAGTGGTAAGAGTACCATCGTTTCATTATTGGAGCGATTCTTCGACCCCTCTTCCGGACGAGTCCTCGTCGACCATCAAGATATCAAGTCTTGGAGTGTGAAGGACTACCGCAGCCATATATCACTCGTCAATCAAACTCCGACTCTTTATGATGGGAGCATTCGCGACAACATCCTGCTTGGGATGGGCGGTGATGCAGAAACAATATCGGAGGATGCCATCTGCCGGGTGTGCAAAGAGGCCAATATATACGACTTTATCTCTTCTCTTCCGTATGTCTTGCCCATTCTCTCACGTCTATCATTTTGTGATTAACCCAACAGCAGCGATGGATTCGCAACCCTCGTCGGTGCGCGGGGAACCATGTTGTCAGGCGGACAGAAACAGCGCATCGCCATAGCTCGAGCTTTGCTGCGGAACCCACGGATTTTGCTTCTAGACGAAGCAACATCTGCTCTGGATTCTGAGTCGGAAAAGGTGGTCCAGGTTGCCCTTGACGCGGCGTCCCGTGGCCGGACGACGCTTGCTGTGGCTCATCGGATCAGCACGGTGCAGAATGCGGACTGTATACATGGTGCGTTTGTCCAGCCAGTCTAGTACTATTCATACTAACAACTGCCCAGTTCTTGAAAGTGGACGGATTGTCGAACAGGGAAATCACCAGACTTTGATGGCGTTGAAGGGCCGGTATTACGAGCTGGTCAAGCTGCAGAGTGTAGAGTGATCAAAAAATTCAGTTCCATGTCCATCTTATTCTTAAACGCGCTTGAATAGTAAGACTGTCATAGAGAGACCGCCCCACGGTACACTAAGTAAAGTGTCCTAGTTCTGTCGGTATATAACAAGCCATGCGGGAGAGTATCTATTGGGGCCGGTGTGATGTTGTAGGATGGTCTCATAGAGCGCGTGCAGGTATGCTCGACGACCTGTGGAATATTTTGGAAGGTGGGGTCGGATACTTGGTCTTGGACCTAGGTCATGATGGAGCCAGTGATTATATGAGCAGTTATATGAGCAGTGATAGTGAATGGAGTATATCTATATCTGAGTGGGTATGAGGTATTGAAACACGCATATCATTCAAATTGAGTGATTCGGGATTACCTCAACGGGAAGAACCCGATGCAACATATAACACAGCACAATCCTCTAACTCCATCCCGGCTGGATTAATCTACAGTACTGTAAACCATCAATCCTAGGCGATCATGACGGTTCCAGCAAACGATCAAGTCCCGGCCCCTGGCCCCAGCGTGCTGGACCTAATCGATGCCCAGGCCGAGCGAAATTCAGAGGGTATCGCAGCAGAATTCCAACACAAGTCCATCACAAACCGCCAACTGCGACAGGCCTCGATGCGCGTGGCGATCGAGCTGTACGCACGAGGATGCAGACCCCATGACCGCATCCCGCTGCTCACTTCGATGGGATTGGAGATGGTGATTGCTGTGCTGGGAATTCTTCGGTTGGGCGCCTGTTATTGCCCGATGGACTTCGCAGCGTGGAGCGAATCTCGCGTTCGGGCGACTCTCGAGGCAGTGCAGTCGCGATTTGTGCTCGGGACTGTCAAGGCAGAGGTACCTGGATATGAAATCGTGCAAATTGGCGACCTCCTCGGGGAGAGCGAGACTGCGGATCTTTCCCCGAAAGGGCTTCAGCTCCTCGAGACGATCCGACAAGAAATGAGCCTGTTCGACCTCATCTACATCATTTTCACGTCTGGGACGACGGGAAAGCCCAAGGGCGTGATGATTCCTCATGGGAGTGCCGCACATCTGGTTCTGCAGGACTTCCCAGGCTCCATGACCGTTTATCCCGGATCAAGAGTGCTGTTGTTTTTCTCAGTGGCTTTTGACGGTATGTGTATCCTTCAATTAGCGTTGTGTCTTTCCAGATCGAGAAAGGTCCGTACTGTCTCTTAAGATACCATTATGTTCTGACATGCTCAGGCTGCGCCGGTATTGTCTTTTCGACCTTGTGCCACGGAGGCACGCTGGCCATGGCGTCGCCATCGGATGTTCTAGACGTGGCGCCATCATGCACCACTCTAGTTATGACTCCATCTATGCTTGCCAACGTGGCACCCTCGGCCCAGTTTGACCAGGTTCATGAGATCTACATGGGCGGGGAGGCACCCACCGCTGCGTTGATCGAGGAATGGACCACCCCGACCCGCAAGGTGTACAACTCCTACGGGCCAACCGAATGCACAACTGCCGTGTCAGTGGCCGAGATGAAGCCCGGCGGACCGATTATTCTGGGAAACCTAGTCTCTGGAGTCGAAATGATACTTCTGGACGAGAATCTGGAACACGAAGTGGATGCAGGGGAGATTTGTATTCGCGGGCCTTGTCTGGCCGTGGGATACCTCAACAACGAGACGCTTACAGCGGAGCGATTTTTTATGCGGAATGGCATTCGGCACTACCGTACCGGGGATCTCGCTCGCCGATCAGAAGCCGGTCTGCACTTTGTGGCTCGAACTGACCGGCTGGTCAAGAATCGTGGATTTCTTATTAATCTGGAGACCGAGGTTGAGCCAGCCCTCCTCAGTTTCCCCAGTGTGAAACGCGCATCAGCCTTCCTTGATCGAGGAAGATTAATTGGGTTTGTGATTCCGGAAAGTGTTCCCATCACCGAATTTCAGCAGCACCTCGTGGATCATTACGATGCGTTTCTGGTGCCAGACCTGCTATTTGCCGTGTCTGAATTTCCCCTAACATCAAACGGCAAGGTCGACACGAAGGCCCTGGGAGAAAGGGTTATTTTCGAGGCAGAGACAGAAGATATGAGTCCTCTGTCTGTCTCGTCTGATACCATGGAACTGATTAGGGAGGGCTTTGCCTGGGTGTTTGACTGGCCGATTCATAACATCCGCCCGACTACGTCCTTTGCCGATCTCGGAGGCAACTCTCTGCGGGCATTGAAACTGGTGTCGTTTTTGCGTCGACACGGCCTGAATGTGTCAATTGGGGAGGTCTTTACCTTAGATCGTGTGTCAACCATTGACAGCGCAGTTATGCCATTTCAGACGGACGTCGCTGATGCGCCATCTGAGCCTGCCGAGCAGTTATCGGCGCCACTAACCGGCCACCAGATTGAAATGCTGAAGGAAACGGCCGAAGTGCCCTCTACTAATTACTTGTTCTACACTATGACTCGAGACTGTGGAGAGGAGCTGACCCCAGGTCGTTTGCGGCGTGTGTGGGAAGCATTGTACCAACGACACCCCATTCTTCGCGCCACATTCGATCTGGACCAAAACCGACAGATAATTCAGCCCACTGCAGACTTTGAATGGGAGGAATTTACCGTTTCCAGCCCAGATGAGCTGTCTGCAGTCTCAGACGGAGAACTCCAGAAGCTCTGGGGAGATTTGCGCTCACCCAGTCCGGAACTACGTCTACGGCCGATATTTCGCATTGTCTACCTGCCCGGACAGACGATTCGGGTGAACTGGATAATCCATCATGTGTATACCGATGGATGGTCATTTGGAATTATTCTACATGATTTCGAACTCATCCTACAAGGGAGAGAAAGTGAACTCTCGCCTGCGCCGAGCTTCGTCAGCATCGCCCACTTTTTGGCTACAACGGCATCGCGCGAACAATCTCGAATCCAGTCATTTTGGTCCGATTTCAGGGAACCGTGGAGTAGGATGCAACCCCTCAAATTACCAGCACCACCTGTTACCCCATCACGAGAGTCATGGGCCGAGATCAGGGTCGATTCGAGGGTGAAGAAGACCGCGCTGGACGAGGTGTCCCGGCTGAACGGCGTATCCTGCGCATCGGTCATCTACGCCGCCTGGGCGCTGATGCTCTCCCGATACACAGATTCCAGCACAGTCGGCATGAAGATCAGCGTATCCGGACGATCTCTGGGTCATCCAGCCACCGAAAGCGTCGTGGGACCACTCAACGGCCGATGCCCATTTATCACTGAGATCGACACAAGCGACACCGTGTCTGGCTTTCTGCAGTCCGTCCACCGGGACTTCTACCGCGTCAACGATCTGCAGTGGTCATATGACGAGTTGCGACGACAGCTTGCGCGATCCGAGCACAACGACTATTGGTTCGATACACAGGTCGTTGTTTTATTGGACATCCCGGTCGATGTGGGAGCGTGGAAGATTATCGAGTTGCAGAGGCCCTCGTCGCTGATTTGGATCGGGGTGGCTCAGAAGGGGGAGACGTTGAATTTGCGTGTGGGATACGAGGGGAGTGGGGAAGGGGTAGGGGAAGGAGTAGGGGAGATGACGGAGTACTTTATAAGGATGCTGCGTGGGATGGTAGAGACATCGTCGTCTCGACAGATTGGCGATCTTACGGCTTAATGGGAATGAATAGAGACACCTAGTAATTTACTTTCAGTCTAGCCCTGAACGGATAAACCCGAGCGCTGCTCCATTTGGATGGTTCATATAACTATATAACTCGCCTGCACTATACCCCCCATGGTTTCCTGACAGACTGAACGTATCAACATGATTGCAAACGATATTCTAGCGACTGTGTCCAATCATCCTTGGGCGACATGCGGCATTGTCTTAGGGCTATATCTGTCCGCTCTGGCAATCTACCGTCTGCTTCTGCACCCATTATCCAGCTACCCCGGTCCTAGGGTCGCAGCCCTAACAGTATGGTACGAGTTCTACTACGACTGTATTCTGCGCGGCAAATACACCTTTGAGATTCAGCGTATGCACGAGAAATACGGGCCAATCGTACGAATCAGTCCACACGAGCTGCACGTCAACGACCCATCCTTCATTGACGAACTGTATGCAGGCGGAGGCAAGAAACGCGACAAATACCCCTTTTTCACAGTGCAAACCTGCATCCCAGACAGCGTCTTTGGCACACCGGGCCATGACCTCCATCGACTGCGACGCGGGGCGATGAACCGATTCTTCTCCAAGGCATCCGTGACAAAGCTAGAGCCGATGATACACAAGGCTGTGGAGAAGCTTTGCGCGCAGTTGGAAGGTCACACAGGCACGGGGAATCCCGTCAAGATGAACGATGCCTTTAGCTGCATGACCACGGACGTGGTGACGGAGTATGCGTTCGCCAAAAGCTACAATTTTCTGGACTCGCCTACGTTCCAGCCGAATTTCCACCGCGCCATCATTGCGGGCAGCGACATGGGGCCATGGATTAAACAATTCCCGATGTTAATCACCCTGATGAATATACTACCCAACTGGCTGGTTATGAAAGTCAACCCCGAGGCGGCGATATTTTTACAGTTCCAGGAAGATATCCGCCGACAGATCCGCGAGGTTAAAGTCAACATTGCAGAAGGAAAAACGCAGAGCGCGTCCGCCAAGACGATCTTTCACGAACTTCTCACGGGGGACCTACCCACGCAGGAGAAACGGATTGAGCGACTAGGGCAAGAGGGCCAGATTGTGGTTGGTGCTGGCACGGAAACCACGGCGTGGACGCTGTCCGCGATCGCCTTCTATCTACTCGATAACCCGACCGTCATGGCCCGACTTCAGGCGGAACTGAAGCATGCTATTCCAGACAACGATGGCGCCTCGGATCGAGTCACCTGGAACCAACTGGAGCAACTACCGTATCTAGGCGCCGTGATTACCGAGGGACTCCGACTGTCCTACGGGGTAAGTACGCGACTACAGCGCATCAATCCGCTGGGACCATTACACTTTAGGGCTCGCAGTGGTAGGGATAATGCGACGGGTAAGGAGCGCTGGGTCGAGTACGCGATCCCGCAGGGAACGCCGGTTGGCATGACAGCGACGCTCATCCACACGAATCCAGAGCTGTTTCCGGATCCGCACGTCTTCAGGCCCGAGCGATGGCTGGACGAGCAGGGGAAACGCCATCATGATCTGGATGGGTATATATTGTCCTTTTCTCGTGGAAGTAGACAGTGTATTGGGATCAAGTAAGCTTTGGTTTTCGGTTCATACGCGGCTTTCGCATAGCTAATACTTGATCAGTCTCGCGTATGCCGAACTATACATGTGCATCGGGTTGTTGATACGACGGTTGGGATCTCGCATGGAACTGTTCGAGACCACCTTGGAAGATGTCGAGATCCACTTTGACAGATTTGTTCCGACGCCGAAGGATGGGACACAGGGAATACGGGTGTTGATTCGTGCCGAAGAATAGCTTGTTGTAGTGTACCGGATGTAGCCCCGGCTTGGATCAGATATTGCCGGATGGGTAATGCGGTCACATCCGAGGATCACTTGGGACAGCATGGTAACAGATATATAGTAGTACTTGAGAGATCTCAAGAAACGGTCAAAAATACTGCTGATATATGATTCTTCAAGGTATGGAAAGATTTCAGAATACTTCCAAAACATGAAAATTCAAAAAACTAATTCACGTAGAAGAACCATTGCAAGGCAGCTACCATTGGTTGGATACATGTCTCACAAACAATTCCAAACTGAACAGTCTAGATACCAGTTAGTGTGATTTATCATTGTCGTTGCCGACTGGAGGCAACCTTGGAGCAATCTTGCGACCAATCAGGCATATGGTCTATCTCAGCCACTGCACCAACATCCCGAATAGGCATTTGGTCAGGCTCGATGTGACTGATATCCAACGGTTAATATATACAATCACTTGACACAGCAATAGTTTTCCTTCTGGTTGATGAGGCTCGAATTTCGACATATCAATACCCGAGCGAATTTGATGGCTACCAGGTAGCTATATTATCCCAAGAGTACACTGTCAAGTCCCAGGCGCTCTCACAATCTTATGTCTATTATAGTGAATGGAATGATTTGGAAAAGATTCTTGTTTTACCCCGCACTATATATAAAACCAGATACCCCTCTGGCATAGCCACCTTGTGACAGGGGCAGGGTTCAGACTTACTACTCCTGGTTATAGCCCCAGGTCAACCAGAGTCTCAGCCAAAGTTGGTTATACTAGCCTTTGAGTCTAGGACCATAGATCCAGTTCTACTGTACATTGCGATGACTTGATGTTACATATGGCACTTTGCAGAGGTGCGCCCCACCCCCTGTCTGGTTTGGTTAGGCAGGGGAGATAACGTTGGCATATATATGAGTTTGAGAAATTTAGTATCAGGCTGTGGATTCTAAACAACCAGGAATAAGAAAACTTCTATCAGTTTAAGAAATTTATTCCGTTCGATATGTCAGTGCAACTGATGTAGTTTTGGCAGTCTTTCATTTATCTGAATACATTTCTATCAACAAGATGCAAAGAAAGGGCTGGTCAATAGCGATTTTACCCCTTTTATTTAGGACTGTTATAACATCGCTAATAAGCAAATGGGTCATGTCTACAAGCAGGTTAATATAGCCACAATAGTAAATGGTAAGCCCTATATCAAACATAGATTAACATTTTGGTGTATCACGCGATGTTTAGAAGTCAATGATTCAAGAACCGAACCTCTGGCTCATTTGCTTGTTGTATAATATTACTTAGAAGCATGTGAAATACCATAGACTGCTTGAGATGGGGATTGGAGAATCATTTTACTACGTACTATAAGAAAACACTGCAGTAGTGTTAGATCCATGTACAGGAGGCCTCAATATCCTGTTCTAGCCTTCCGATAGCAGTGGCCCCCACAGGGCCCACACAGGGCCCAGCAGAGCAGACTCCGCCCAGAGGACCCGCCCTGGTCCCCGTTGCGGCCCCCGCACCACCAGTTCTCCGCACCCAGAGTACCGAACCTACAGTACCCCTCACCGCGCAGGCCGCTCTAATTCGTGCCTGCGTAGTTATTTCGGCGCCTACAGGAAACTGGTCCTGCCATGCCTGGTGCGGCCTTCGATGCTATATACATCCCGGCTGCTGGATCCAACAATTTCACAAAATTTCATGGATCGGCTGTATATCCCCTGAATCATGTTAGGACACAGTTAAACTTCCTATGAAGCTATCGTCGTTAACACGTTCACTTATAAAATATCACATATACTCTGACCTTTGCGTTGACCCACTGGCTTATATGACGCACCGCTTACTATGTTACATTCCGAACTTCAGATGACTGGAAAGATAGTGCCTAGTATCCCTCAGGCGGCTGTGGCAGGATCTCGCTCCCTGTCCGTCACCAACCCAGTGTTGCAATTATGTAAGGGCAGTGCTGGCATTTCTTCCAAAGATGATAGGCGTGATAAGGATATAGGATTGGATCTGCCTGTAGTGTCGGAGTCCCACGGCATCCTTTAGATAGTCTGCAGTCGTGCCAACAGCAATAAATTCCCTACACATTCCCAATACAGCACCGTTAGACCCCCAAGTATATGGTTGATCGTGCGTCGATCATCTGCATCCCAAGCATATAACCATCCATGTTTATGACTCTCCGCTACTGTCGCGACGATGGCGATGGCATCCGATACTTAGAGCCGACAGACCGGCCGCTTCGCTCGGGGGATAATATCTCTCATACAGCTTGCGCCTCGTGTCGCAGCAAAAAGGTATGTTTTTTTTTTTTCCGGTTTCAGATTTAGATTTTATTTGCATTTGCGTAATTGAATATGTATCGCGAGTCACGGAAGCTCACTAGTCATTGATCAATAGTTGGGATGCAATCGCGATCTATCGGGATGCCGTCGATGTCGCAGCCGAGGTATCAAATGCGTGTATCCCGAGAGGGTACGACGAAAACATCAATCGCAGCATTCAGACTCCAGCTCCAATTCAACACACGAATCAGTCCCTCCACCACTACCTCCCATTTTCAACGAGGTGGAGTTTGGGGACGCGCCTGCCGTCTCACGGCCCACAGTACATCCCCAAATTCGTCGCCCTTCTTCTGCGGACAAGGAGATCCCACAGAACCTGCGAGTACCGTCCAATGAGTCCGCGAAAAATCAGAATAAAGCTCCTACGGTCAATCAGAACTCAGATAAGAATCTGTCGACGCTTGATAAACCAGACGCGACGGACGTGCCGTCCGACGAATACCCCTCGACGATCAGCGATGATTATTTCTCGCAACTGCTGGAACCGTTCGGCTCTGCTCATGAAATCACAGATCAGGATCATCACCCGGGTATGTCTCCTGTCCCGCATTCACCGCTGACGTCCCCCAGACTGATAGAGAGGCAAAACTTTAGGAAATTCTTCACTAAACTTCGATGAGCTGGAACGTGAATCCCCCTTCTTGACATCGTCGATAGACCTACAGCCCTTGATTGCCCACCCATCTCCGCAGGATCTATTTGCGACATCGGCCTCTCTATCCGGCTCCAGCTCATCAGCCTCTCAACACATGGAACTTGCCAGTGAGGACGACTGCGAGTGCACATCCTCAGCGCTGAAGATCCTCGAGACGGTCGCCGCACCATTAAAAGACACAGACTGGAGCACAGTAGAGCGAAAGCTCTGTTTTCTGAAACAAATCCTAATTCGGTGCATCGCCCTTTCGCGATGCAGTAGCTGCGCCCAAGACTCGGGTTTCACAATGCTGGTCCTGGTCCTGTACGACAAAATCACCACCACCTTTGAAGAAGCAGCGCAGTGGTGGAAGCGACACCTCGACACACCGACGCGGCTGGCGAGACAGGAGGCCGAGCGAGCGATGCACCATGACTCGAGAGAGGCTGTTCCGTGGGGGAGAGGATTGGCGCAGCAGCCCCCCATGGCTCTCGGGCGGTATCCGATTGACACGATGGAAGAGCACTGCAAGGTTCTGGCAACTTTGATCCTGCTGCAGCTCCATCGGCTGGTTTCGTTGCTGTCGGCCGCGAGGCGGAGGATCAGCAGCTCGAAGTGGGAGGGCCATTTGGCGCTGCTTACGATATTAAGTCAACGAACTAAAGCTGTGCAAGTTATGTTGAACGGCTAAATTATATGATATTGATGATGGATGGTAGATATCTACTAAGTTTAATCATTGAGTTATACTATTCTAATTTGTACATATGATTTGCATATTCTCGAATCTCTGTATACCATTAACTAGTTCTTATTGATTTCCCTACTACTCTTCTTCATACAGTCAATCATCACTACCCCTAGTACGTGACGCTACTTTTAGTATGGGATCCAGGATATCACATAGCAGTCTAGCTACCGAGACGTCTCTTATAGTAGCGCAGCTGGTATTAGGCAGAGGCCACGCCAAACAGATCCACAGTCTGAAAGAGAGAACTAATAATTATTTAGTCTACAGGAAAACCAGCCTTACTTTGTGGATCGGGCCTAGGACCCACCATATTCCTTCACGGTGAACCTTGTCAATCTAGGGCGAGAAACCTAAATATCGTAGGACATGTCTAGTAAAATGAAGTCTAAGAAGATAACTTGGTCACCATTTGAAACCTTGGGTGTTGAAACTATTTATGTAGCTCTCTTTGCAACCATTCATCCTCGATCAAGGCCTTAGAGAAGCTTCGCTTTCCTGGCTCCCACTGCAGCATTTTTCGTACTAAACACAGGAATTTCTCTTTTTCCACTCCTTCAAGACTGCTTTCTCTTTCTTCAAGCGAAACACGTTTCTCAATTGGGATACCAGCGGAAAAGGTACCTTCCTCCGAGAAGAACTTTTTGGTCAATTGCCCCCGTGCAATAAAACTCTGTGGTGGAGGACCGAGAAGGGATATCATTTCCGCCAGGTGGGCTCGACTCCGATAAGCTTGAAACTCTGGATCGTAACCACTGAACAAGGACCCGCCTTCGTAAAGATTCCAAACCTGTGTGATGTGAGTTTTTGAGTTATATACCGGTAGAGCCTCTTTTATCTTACCATGCATCCCGCATTCCATACATCAATACTATATGTCCAGGGAGCCTGTAAAATTACCTCTGGTGCTCGGTAGACATCAGGTTGAACGTCTTCCGTGTGTTCTTCATCCCCAAACACAGCTGAGCCAAAGTCACTCAAGACAGGGGGGCCTAATCTTTTCGGCATGCGAAGCTCCCTCGAGATATAGACCGTTCTGCCATCCAGCTCCTTCCTAGGGGAGGGTTGCTGAAGCTCATTCGCTTCGAAATCATGGAAGACCGAGTCGTCGTCAATGCCAAACATGAGATTGTCGGCCTTGATATCTGATTACATACTTCAGTAAACCACACCAGCAACAGATAAGTAGCATAGGTAGAAGAAAAAGGTAAAATGATACCGGTATGTATGATATTGCACGCCGTATGCAAATAGTCCAATGCCAGAAAGAGACGGTGGAGCACAACGGCTAAAACTGGTGTAAGTAGTCTTTGTATCGGATTTCGGAATAAAAAGGCCAACACGCTCTCCCACAATGGCGGATGTACAAGGCATCTGTGTTTTTCTTCGGGCCCATCAATATCAAAAGTGTCAAGTAATGATCTTATATACTTGTGACCCGGATGTGAGCACTTCTGTGACGCTCCTTCTATACTTCTGTATATATTAAGCTCGTCATCCAGTTGCTGCCCCATCGATGTTGAATTAATGAAGACCTTTAGCGCAACATAACGGCAATAACTATCATACTATGCTAGTCAAATGTTCAATTCAATCCAATCACGTAACCAGTGATCTTGTGAGCTAGAGTCTACAGGTGTCTCACTCCATATCGCGCGCCAGCCACACAGTCGAGCTCGCGCCAAACCCCAGCTTTCCCACAACTTGATATCGGTCTTTCAAATTTTCTCCTATCTGAGTAGGGTAGTACCAAGTTGCAATATAATCTGGAATAGTTTCTTCTTCAATTGCCTGAAGTGCAGAAATGCGGGCACAGTTGGGGTTCGAGAAGGTGAGCGGTGCCCATCTTTGTCTCAGCTGGGGAAAAGACCGTCGAAGAGAGGTGAGCATTCCGAGTATTTAATTAATGAATCGAAAATAGTGGTCAAAACTATACCATACTCGAGCTATCAGCAGATTCAGATGAGGGGTATCAAGAGGACAAAGATCGATGCATGATTGATAGACAATGGATGCCCCGGCAACCACCGGGGACAGTCAGGTGATGTCACTTGATATACAAATCCTAAGCTGGACGCAGTCAAACCATCATATTTCTATCATATTTCTATCATATTCATAGCATTGGAACAATTACGATGATGATAAACGCACAAATCAGGAAAGTTCGTGGAAAAAGGAACATGCTGCTTCGTGTGACTGGTAGCTGTGCTTGACTACCTCTACTCAATCTTCTATTCTCTCACAAATACAGATCCAGTTTCGCTGGACATATCATTTGTAACAATATCAATAATTCCATTCAAGAAGTGAACAATCTACTATCATGGCATAACAGCATGGTCGGTAACACGCTTGTAAATATCCCAGAAGTTGCGACACTTATGGGGCTATTGGTTCAAAACCAAATTCTTCCACACTTTTTGTTTCTAAGTGTGTATTGTGGCATTATAGTCTGCAGTAGCGTGATATCCGGTATCTCATTATCGTATCCACCGTAAACCCTATCGCGTCTCCAACAATTCGTTGGTCTTACTTGAAGATTAATCAACCCCTAGGGCAGATCTGAAGTCTTCGTTGGCAATTTATCACAATCCTTGGAGTTGGCAAGGGGATTGCCGCCTTGGTGGTGTCGTCAATCTCCCATTGTTTCTTCTGCTTGTTCAACCACTCTGGGAGATCCGTTATAGGCTTAGCCAGACTCGTGTCCTTGTCATATACCGGAGACACTATGTGAGCTTTATCGCATGTAAATTGGAGTTTGTCATGTCGCAGCTTCTTCAGACACCTTCCACATAAGGCCACTTCCTGACATACTTGACACATGTAGATTTTGTCCCAGTCCTTCTCTTTGCAGCCGGATCCTCCACAACATGCAAGGATAGCACCATAGGTGTTGAGGGTCTCTCCTTTGGCGCGCTGCACGGTGCTAAGGTTGGGTCGAATTGGAGACATTACCGCCGTTGCAAACGCTCTTCGGCCTTCGTCTGGATACCCTGCTCGTACAAGAGCCCTACCGAGGATGATATAACCCTCTTTATCATTCCAGGGATCCTGGTCTTCGAGAATTCGAATACCCTGGCAGATAGTTGCCCTGAAAAGCTCTCGGGACGTATTCTCTCCCCCATGCTTGCGTTTCCAGTACCCGAGCATGACTGCAGCGTCCGCACGGTAGTCAGTGTCTTCCTGTGCGCTTGGCCGTCCTGGAGACCCGACTACCAGACTTTCAAGTTTCGAGATCCAGTCTGGCTGTTTAGCCTGGGGAGTTGACTCTGAACTCAATGCCATTCTCAGGTATAGCTCGCCCAGCGCCCTGCATTGGAGCTGTTCAACATACAGTTGTATGTCGGGATCCTCCTGAGATTCAGCTCCCATGTTTTTCCAAATATTGCAAGCCTGTCCCGCATCGTTGACGTACTGCCAGTAGAAATTTCCACGCAAATACTCCTCGAATACAGCCCCTTCTGTATCTCCGTTGTTTCGTGCGACATCGATCGTCCTCTTGAAAATGTGCTCAGCAAATTGAATATTTTTGTTGTCTCTCCCATCGACAGCAGCCCGACTGAATAAAGCATGGCCTTCTTCCCAACCAAGGAGCAGGTGGACCAAGCGATCTTCGTCCGCAGACTGAGTCTCTGAACTAGATAAGCTCTTGCAAAGTTTGAATAGTCGACCGAATTTCGACCTCCGTCCGAGAACACAGAACAAGTGGGCTAGCTTCTGGAAACTTCCACTGTCAAGATCGTATGCTTTTTGCGCGGCGTCGGTCTGAGCCATCCTCTCTCCACATTTCCCGTGCCAGATGCTCAAGTTCAGATAGATATTGCTCTCAGAAACATTGTCCGGTCTTGGCTTACATAGGAGTGATATTTTTACCTGGTCCACCGCTTTCTCATAGTGGCCTTGTGCAGCATATGCCATGGCAATGCCGCTTTTGATCACCCACTGGTCATATTCTCCCTCTTCGGCTTTGTGATACATATCTATCGCAGCTTTGAGATGGTTTGCTTCGCAAAGGGCACTGGCTACTCTCACGTGCCAATTTGCATCCTTTTTGAAGTTGCCAAATTGCGCCAGCTCGAGGATTCTCTTTTTCCTCAAATCGCAGATGCGGGGAATGTGGATGTCGCTGGGAGAAGTCATGCCCAATTGTTTCTCGCCCTATACATCTGTGAGTATACGTACGCAAATCAACCCCCTACTACGATACAATCGCAAATGTATAGACAGGTATGGAAGCAAACTCACTAGCTTATTGTATCGATCGAGAAACAGAACGCAGAATTCGGTGTCCATGGACCCGGTCTGAAGCCAGCTCTCCGCGCAACTGAATGCAAACGGTTGGTAAAAATCTTGAAGAGATTCATACGATCCGGGTAGCCATTCCATCAATTTGCGACTCGTTCTAGGGACCTCAAGCAAAGTTGAGATGAGCCTCAGTCTCTGTTTCTTGTCCATGGCACTGTACCAGCGGGCAATGGTAGCCGGTTGTCGTATAAGCTCAAGCAGTTGCGACTTTGCCTGATATCCTAATCCATCTTCCTCGATTTCCATAAAATGGTCTATGACGTGAGACGCTGCATAACTAATCATGTCCAGGGCTCCAGGGCGTGTGTCAACGTTGTCATTAGTGTCATGCAAACAAAGAAGACATGTTTTCAGAATCGATGAATGGGCCTCGCTTGCGGTGAACCGATGTATGCCCCTCCCAGGGCCATACAGGAGGTCGTCTTTGAAACAGCGATGCTTGAAATTGACAACCCTGCTCGGGGATTCTGAGAAACAACGACTAGACTTGAAGGTAAGCAGTTGCTTAAACCGCTTTTCAACATCTCCGGGACCTCCCGCAACCACTTCCAGCCGGCCATGCGAGGTCTTGGTTGTGTGTAGGAATTGCAATTCATTGTCTGTAAGCGGACGGCGTGAGCATGCTACCCAGCGTAGAATATCCTTAAATTGGCTCTCATCGTGATCTTTTTTCATGGCACCGGCCAAAATCGATCCTATGTGATCTGCCTTGTTCTTCGGGTAACCATGCTCCAGGAAGTGTAGTATTTCTTGTCCGCTTTCCCAGCCTTCGATATGTTCAATGACGAGACGGACCCATAGAAACACGCCATTGGCTTCTTTCTGTAATGTTCCAATTGCCAGTGCCCTGTCGTTAGGTTGCAGAAGAGGAAAGTTCCGGTTGAATTTTCGCTCGATATACTGGTCTATGTCGGACTTGACTCTGGCACTCGACACGCGCAGCTGTGCTCCAGCTGGACAGGCGTCTTGGACCGTTCTGTGGACTTCGAACCTGCTAACAATTGCAATGTTAATTTGCCACTTGCTCGAGGAAGAGCGCCGCAAGTCCATCCAGGGCGCTACAACCTTCTTCTGCTCCTCAGCAGAGACAGCGTCCAACCCGTCAATTACGATAAAAACACGACACGTGGTGTTCTCCTTGAGAAAGGGGAGAAAGATTTTGCTCCATATTTCTTTCTCATTCCTAATCCATTCAGGATTTTCCAGTGCCTTGGCGGCGGCTTTTTGGAATTTTTGGCTTTTCTTGCTGAGTTGCAAGGCTAGACACTTGAATATGGTTGTCGCCAGGTTACCTGAGGTGTCAGACGCCCGAACATAAAAATAAGCCACGAGGCCCTTTCTCCTTATATGTTCACTTATCAACCGAGAGGCAAGGAATGTTTTGCCCATAGCTGGCTCCCCGTGGATCCAAATCATTTTGGGGCCCTTCCCTTCCATCCAGCGTGCAACGATGTCCTCGCGCGTTATCCACATCGCATTCACACCTGCCTGTCTCTCTTTCACAATCTCGTCGTGGATATTGTGCATTGCGTTCCAGGTATCGAGATCGAAAATCTCTTCGAAGCGACCTTGGTCGCCTCTGTGCTCAATCCTCCTAACAGCCGTACTCAACTGCTTCAGTTCGTCACGGAACATAGTTGTATCTCGCCGTATGATTGAAAGACACATCATGGCCTCGGCTTCCGCCAGTTCATGTAGGCTGGCCATCTTTTCCTCGATTTTCGAAGAGTCGCCGAAAAAAAGTCGCGTCAAAAACTCTTTGCTCCATTTATACTTTCGTCCTTTTCCCAGCTGCTCTGACGCTTCTACTAGGACTTCGCTAACAAGCGCAATTGCCTGAACGAGAATTCTGCGCAACGGCGCATCTATACGCGCCTCCTGGTGGATGGCCATCCGATCAAGCGTTCCAGCGATCCGGTTAAGGAACTCCTGAATACTTTGATACGACGCCGAAAACTTCCGCGCCGTCTCCATCAGGTGCAGACATGATCCCAAGATCAAAGACGCAGGAGCGAACGGAGTTGCAGCCATAACAGCATTGAGAATCTTCCCTGTAACTTCAAATGGCGCCAATATCCTGTCCAGGATGCTCCAGAACTTTGACGTCCGAGAGTGGTTCTTGAAACCCTCGTCGCATTCTCCCAGTCGGTTTTGCAGCTCCTCTCGATTCCGGGGAAGTGGCTTAGCGGCTAATACTTTCTTGGTTCTTTCTGGAAGAAATTGCAATGCTTCTGTAAAAATATCTATCTCTTCCTTTGCCATGGCTGAGGCTCTCGCATAACAAGCTGCGGTGGTGGCTGCTGCGGTGGCGGCTGTTGAAGCTCTGGCGGGGTATCACGATAATAGGCGTGATATGTGGGGAGGGGTTGAAGATATGCACCAAACCAGCAAGTTATTTTTTGAACAAGCCCTCCTTCTGTCCATAGGGCTTGACTCATCAATCTTACAGGCTTCCTGCTCGTTCAATTGCAGGAGGGGCTAAAAGAGGGGCTGCTTATGGCACGCCCTATTGCATTCTAGCAAAGGACCATTCAGCATGGACACTGGATTTTATGATAAGTATGCGCTTACCGTTACATTATTATATTAATCAAGTATTAGACTTGCTTTCTGATGTTCGATTTCTGCGGCTCCAAAAATTGTTAAAGATTCGTGGTACTCTACCATATGTTCGAATATATATTTGAGGCTGTCATTGTTAGCCACGGCGTTGTCACTAAGCCCACACGTCCACATATGGCTTTATCATATTCATATGCAATAATCCTTCACCACCAGAGCATTAATTCAGGGAAAAAAAAATTGTCAAAAAAGAAATAGAAGAGAAAAACATACAACAGCCGAGATACCGCATGTGGTCACCCACCATACTACAGTTACTACTAAACGGCCGGAAATTAATAACTATTTAGAATCGTATAATATACTCATATATATTAAGAAACTATATTAAAAGTAAATAGCATGCTTTTATAAAGAAGTATTTTATCCTATAAAAAATAGTACTAATAAGAAAGAGAAAAAAGACTAATAAGATAAGTAAGGAAATCTCTTACTTATGATTTAATTATTATAAGTCTCAAGTAAAATTATACTGAATAAGAAGTCCTTTTAAACTGTTAAAGATATATCTCCAATTAATCTTAATAATGAGACTAATTTTCTATTTATTTATTAACTCAATAAATCAATTTACTCAATCTAGAGTAGATTAAAGATTGATAGAATTATCTTATAAATCTCGTTCTTTATTCTAGATCTGTCCTGAAGACACATTAAAGTAAATCTAGATCTAGATCAAAACAGATTCTTCCAGGTCTAAGCATGGCAAATTCCAAAGATAGCTTAGAAATGTTTTAATTGCACGAAATATATGGTTTCCTTGTATATTTCTATGGCTGAGGGGAAAATTCAATTAATAAAAGAAAGTGGTAAATCTGCCAATAACAAGATAGAGCTTGATAGTTGAACACAGAATTGGATATTATCTATAAGAACATAAAGATACACCCTGCCAAGACCGAAAGATCCTTCTGTGAAGCCACCGTAATTTCAAAATATGTCGTCCTCAAAGCCTCAGGAGTCAAATTTCAGGTGTTTGACGCAGAAATTCTTCTAGACACGTAGTGTGGACATTGTGAAAGCGGTCATTGTCCAGGTTACGTAGAGCAGCTGAGCCGTCAATGGTAATCAGCTGATAAAAATATCCGATATACTCCCAGAACGTCAGAAGGGAACCACTAAGACGGGCTTGCAAGGCAGTCTTCTCAAGCTCCTCTACAGACCCTTTTTCAATCACCTTGACCTCCGATCCTCGGACCCGTTCATATGTGGCCTTGATTTCGCGAAGGCTATGACAGCCTGACCGGACCGAATAAAATCCACCCTGATGTGCTTCCGGGGACTCAATGATAGCAATACTGAACTTTGCTGCGTCTGCTTCGGTCGTCCAATCAAACTTCTCCCGGCCCGTTCCCCAGACATCAATTGACTTTGCGACCGGGTCCCAGATGCCGTGGTTCTTGGGCGAGAGGTCGCCATGTCCGGGAACCGAGAAAAACACCTCAGCTAGAACCCCGGTAAAGATCCAGATTGGCTTCATCGTCGACGTGATCGCAACCTGTTGGCGGAACGAATGAAACGGGTTGAAACTCTCGTGGTCTCCAAATTTCACGTATCGCCAGTCTACATTCCAGCTAGAAGCTAGATATATCTAAGACTATCAGCCACTGCAGGCGGTACGTCAAAATGACCTACCTACCTTGATACCGGCACGCTCAGCAGCTCGCAGAAGAAGAAGATTGCCGTCGAGCACCAGCTCCGGCCGACCTGAGTATGCACAGATCACGGCATCAACGCCGGTCATTGCACGATCCAGCGCAGGGATGTCGTAGTAGGAAGAAGAGACGACAAAGCTTTCAAGCTGACCCATAGCCTTTGCATCTAGTTTGTCTGGCGATCGTCCCAAGCCTCGGACCTGGTGGCCCTTTTCAAGAGAGACTCGAGCGAGATGCTGGCCAAGATTGCCTGTAATTCCAGCTATGAGGATCAACATGGCGACGATGATGATAATCGGTAGGGTTCAGGGAAGTTTGTATGATTATAAGATTTGGCTGCGATAGTTGGGAGGCAATGGCCGGAGATCATGTACTGTACTATACCATATCAGGCAATTATTCATCCGATGGAAACCGTTGCTTCTCCGACCGCTATGCCATAATAGGTAATCAGTCAGCCAATAGAAAACCACATCTATACCTCTCTACGAGAAGCATCATGGGACGATTTCATAGTGCTAGTCTATGGATATTGCTCAGTCTGATCTTGCGCAAAGATTTATATAAATACCTAACTTGTCCATTATAAACCAAATTCAGGTTCAAGACATTGTTTCTTGCTCCAATACCACCCTCGCTTCCCCTCCGTACGCATCTTACATCCTAGCTCTACAAGATGGCACGCCAACTTCATGATGCACTTGAATTATCTTTGGAGAAGTCACACAAGAACAGCGATCAAGCTACTTGTCGCAATACTGCTGATCAATTACATGAGTCATTGGACGCGGGTGGTCCAAATTATCCCTCTGGTATAAAATTGACCTTGATCTTTGTGGCTCTTTGCTTGACTGTATTCTTGGTTGCTCTGGTTTGCTACTCCGCAATGGCCATTCAAGGTACACCAGTTGATTAACAATCCGTCACGAATAGGACCAAACGATTATTGCTACTGCTATCCCGACCATCACATCTGAATTCCACAGTATTGAAGATGTTGGATGGTATGGCAGTGCATTTCTCCTCACGACCTGCAGCTTTCAACTTTTCTTTGGCAACCTCTACACCCTGCTGCCCATCAAGTGGACTTTTATCGGTGCCTTGGTGACGTTTGAGATTGGCTCTACAATCTGTGGGGCGAGCCCCAGCTCTGTTGCACTCATAGTTGGACGAGCTATTGCCGGAATTGGAGGCGCGGGTATCTTCTCCGGCGCGTTGATCATCATCGCCAAGTCAGTCCCCCTGGCGAAGAGGCCGGCTTTTACAGGGATAATCGGCGCTATATGGGGTATTGCCAGTGTGGTGGGCCCTTTGATAGGGGGCATTTTTGCAAGTCAGTTCTCATCGGCCCCTCACAATTGCTTCACAGCCAGGTTGATGCTAATCCTCTAGGTCATGTGTCTTGGCGTTGGTGCTTCTACAGTAGGAGAACTCCCGACTTGGATGTTAGCGGGACAGTTTGAGCTTACCTGACTCCAGTCAATCTCCCAATTGGCGCCATAGCCACCCCTTTCATCGTCCTATTTCTGTCATCGCCACCCCGGGAACAGCAGCTGAAACGGGGAGGTTGGGCTTTTCAACTAGGCCAGTTTGATCCGGCGGGAACTGCCCTCTTTGTCGCAGCCATTATCTGCCTGTTAATTGCTCTTCAGTGGGGAGGGAGTCGGTATCCTTGGAGTGATTATCGCCAGATAACGCTTTTAACGGTATTCGGGACACTTATCATTGCCTGGGTACTGTCACAATGGATGGGTGGTGAAACTGCTACAGTGCCGCTCCGCATCTTTAGAGAGCGCACGGTTGCCTTTTCGACCTTCTATATTTTCCTGGGCAGTGCCTCATTTGTAATAGTGGTTTACTATATGCCGATATGGTGAGTTCTGCCATTTACATCACTGCGCTCAATGCATAATTGGCCTAATCACAAACATGAAAATAGGTTTCAGGCAATCAAGGGCGATTCTGCTGTTCAGTCCGGGATCCACAACCTGCCCACAGTTTTGAGTGTTGGTGAGTGCACCCATCAATATCAGTACATCTATATCAAGTAGAAGGCTCGGGAGACTGAGTAAGAGTACAGTGGTATTTGCAATTGCAAGTGGTTTAGGCGTCACTGCTATTGGATACTATACCCCGTTCATGATTTTGGGGTCGATAATAATGGCAACTGGGGCGGGTCTATTTCTCCTCTTCAGAGTAGATAGCTCCATTTCAATGTGGTATGTTACTATCCAAGGATGTCATCCAGTGTTCCCACATTGACCGATCCTAGGCTTGGATTTCAAATCGTCTTCGGTGCGGGCGCTGGTATCGGACTCGAACTACCAAATATTGCTGTTCAGACAGTCCTCCCAGAAAAGGACGTCTCCATCGGGACGTCTTTGGTGGTCTTTGCTCGTTCTCTCGGAGGCGCGATCTTTGTCTCTGCGGGCCAAAATGTTTTCAACAATCGCATTATCTCTGACATGCTTGCCAGGGTCCCTGAACTGAACCCCGCTAACGTCCTTCAGTCTGGAGCAACCGATCTCCAGCAAACAGTTAGGCAAGCCGCATTGAGCCAGACGGATGTGGTGGCTCGTGTACTAGGGGTCTACAACGACGCTCTCGTCCAAGTCTTTCTTGTTACCTTGGTTCTAGCCTGCATATCCATTATTGGTGCTGTGGGCGTCGAATGGCGAACTGTGAAAGATCCTTCTAAAGTACGGGACTCGCAACAGGTCAATTAAGGGGGGGGGGGCAAAGTAATAGCCACAAAGCTTCAACAAGATAGTATATATATATAGATCCCACAAGTGTGGAACAAGGAATAGTAAATTGTAAATATACAGGTACCTCGCGTAAAAGTACTAAGAAATGGCACTTATCTGAAAAGCGACGCGCTAGCCAAGCATCTCAACGTTGAAAAACTCCGTGAACCAATCATCGGGTGTCACTGTAAGCCCACGCGCCTCAAAACTGTTTTCTCTGCTATACATGGGGGAAGAAGGAAGCACGGAGTGTTGGATAAGCTGGTCAATTTGATGTCCAGGTCCACCCAGCGGTACGGCATTTTCTAAGGGCGCATTGTGTCCTAGTGTCTGGATAGCAATTGGGGATCCGCCAAAAGTTCCTGTCGGTGCCTGGGATGCAGAGCTCCCTTGTCCATTGCTGTTATTGGTTAAAAGATCTTCTGTCATATTTGATCCATCTGCCCCTGACGGTCTTCTGGACCAATGAAGGTAGAACCACCCCATCAGTTGAGGCATGATCAAGAAGGCCCTGCTCAAAGCGCTGCGTTCATCTTTCGCGATAAGAATTTTCGAAATGGTCACAAGTTGCTCAAGATACGTTTCTAGATGCAATTCTTCAAAATGGATGGAGTTGCTGCTTTCCTTTCCTGATTCCGTGATTGTTTTGTGTAATTTCATCAAAAGCACGACTGCGTATATCACACGACCTCCGTAGATATGCGGCGGTAAGGCAAGCATATCAGATATAGATAACTTAATAAAAGTATCTAGCAGCCCTCGTGACGCGATCACGATAATGCGAAGCATGGATAGGTGAGACGTGTTTGAATCTTGTACATCGACTAATTTGCATGTCTTGAGAGACTCCGCAAAGAAAGGTGCCTTAAACTCGTCGATATTATTATTGACGTGCAAGGCCAGCTCATGCGCATATACTGAGCTGGCAAATCTGCCAAACTGAACGATGGCTAACGCGTAGGCGACACTGTTAATCATCCATATTCTAGGTTGTCATGTATTACAATCTCCAAAGGAGCTCACCTTTCTGCAGTGGATGTAGCCGGACGAGAGAGAGCGCGTCGTTTCGATCTTGGAATCCTTGGATGATCAACTGTGTTTTTGGGTCCTGCCTGGATAGTGATCTGACAGGATCACTTAAGAATAGCTCTTGATTAATATCATGACAAAGACGCTCCGTTGCTACAAGCCTGCAAAGGAATTCGTCTGTAGCTGCTGCCTTGGTCTGTTGCAAGTCAGCAAGGTAGTCATCTACCTTTGCAGTCCAGATAGTAAGATTAGGCCGTCTCAAAATTAAAGAAAAGCTTGGGATTCTATTAGTCCCTTGGGCGTCTGAGCATTGCAGGAAATTGAATATACCTTGCTAATAGAATAAAACAGCCAAGCCACGCTCTCTGTAACTCCGCGCGACTCCGGTTTTCCTGGGCCGTGGCAGCGGGCTTGAACACATCGATCTTATCCAGGCCAAGATCTATGGCCATGGTGGTTGTGATCTGAACCAGCTGGCTTAGGTTCATCTGCCTGTATTCATCTGGAGCTCTGTACCAGAGCGACGTGACCTGAAACGCTTGAACGAGTTCGAGCGACTTCTCACCCTGAACAATGGCTCTGTCTGCCAGTTGATTTTTGACTTCAATTGTCAATTCTCTCTGCTTAGCCACGGTGCAGTATCCAGCAGAGGCAATGCTGAGAATTGACAGGAATAGCAACGGCTTGTTCTCTCTTACAATAGCAGCCGTTGCCCCGGGAGGAAACACGACAATCGGGCATTTCGGCGCGAAGTTGCTGATGTACTGATCAAAGACTTGTTCGGCCGTTCTCATGGTGAGAATAGAGTTGATCTTAGAGTCAAGCTGTATTCTCTGAACATCTGGTAATGGCTGTGAAACTGTCGTGGTTGATCAGCCGTGTCCAAAGAACAAAAAAAAAAAAAAAAAAGAAAGAAAGAAAGAGGTCAATATGTTCTGCCGACTGACGTTGACGTTGATTGGCTTTGATAAACCCTTCTGAAAAAGATGCAGATATCTCGGCCTCCAAGTCAGAACTAACATTAGCCAGCCCTTCTTTGCCCTGTTTTCTAGGGTGATACAATGATAGCCCATGTGACAATAGCAGATCTCCGGCCGTTGGTAGGCTATTACACTGTTTTGCAGAGTCTTTAACTGATGGTAGTCGAATTGACGGGCAAACAATACACTCCTTGTTCAGCCGCAAACACCGACGGCATTTATCCTTTAATCCACTAGGGGGATTTTCACAACGAGTTTTGGAGATTTGACATCCGGTACAGGCAACTTTTTTTCGGCGGTTTTTAAGTGCTATACTGCTCTCAAAAAATCAGTCGTGGCCCCAGAGTCCAAAACTTACTGGGTCACTAACCTTTTCCTGCCATGAGCATTCGGGCCAGTTCTAGGAACACAAAAGTCGAGGGATCCGGCGACTTCCACATTGTTACCTGCATGGATTGCCGAATGTGTACTACGTGCTTCCTCGACGGATAACTCCTGGGAGACAAATTCTGCAGGCGGCCTCGGTAGCACACGGCTATCTTGCCACCCTGGTGACGTTTGGGGCACAGCTGCAGCTATTGGGACTGGGGTAGAACGCTCAGGAGGATCATCCAGCCTAAATTTGATAAAAGACATGCTCGTGGAACCACACTTGGTTCGAACTGCATGACTCCGCTATCATACAATAGTAAGTCTTCAAGTCTTAATTTCCTTACGCAGATCAGCGCGGGCTAACATTCCAAATCTGGCAATTAACTATGAGAAAGCAGATGACTCAGCACATTGTCAAGATGAGCACACGCTAACCCATATTTAGTATCCAGAATGTAAGACCATTCGACTATAATATTATATTGATTGTAAACTCGTTTACTTTCTCTGGACCAACTAATGCAATTTATTTGAATTGACTATGATAAACCCCTTTATTTCCGTACATTCCGGAGGGATGGAGCCAAGTACTTTAGGTTAATAGTAGACTTCATCAGAGCCATCAATGGGCCTGAATCTCGGGCTCATGGCCTAATCTACTATGGGCAGGCCCAAATTTAATTAGGAGACTTATCATCAGCCTCTAATAGGCTCCTGTAAAAGCCCATTTTTATATAAAATCTTAGTCTTACTATCCATAAAGCTGCTAAATAAATAAGCTAAAATACTTATTTATAAGTTATAAGCTTCTCGACGTAGTCTATAGCTTATTATAAGTCCTAGAATCTAATCTAAAGCCTAGCCTACAGGTAGATTAGATTAGATTAGGCTTGGGCTTTAGTGGGCTCTGATGAAGTCTAATCACCCGTACTTACCCTGAAGTCTAGCGTCTATTACTCACAAAGTGGTAGCAACTGAAGGGCTTAGGTATCATTTGACCGCGTTTATAATGATGGTCCGAGTATGGCTGAGCGGACGGGAAGCCCTGTTCGCCACACCCAATGGTTGTATGTATTTATTCCTTCTAATAAGTGAGTGTTATAGTGTCTATCACTTCTCTTTTGTCAGCTACAGTGTCCAGGATGGACCTGGAAACGAATGACGAGCGCTGACGAGCGATGATCATATTGACTAGCGTTACCGACCAACAACAGTTTACAATATTGTTTCTTGCTTTCATGTCAATACCTCAACCGAATGCTTGATTGTTTTTGGTGCTTAGGAGCGAGAAAGACTGATACCTGGAAACACAGAGCAAGGCTCACCAGATCAACGCATAGCCCACATCTGTCGCCATATAGAATGTCCAAGACTACATACAAAGCGCAGAAGATGTCTAAATAATTTAAAGGCCGAGTGGTAATCCTTTGCAACATCATCGTAAGGTATGTATACTTGTCGTCTGTCGGAAATATAAGAGGGTATAAGAGTACCTATGAAGTACACAACAAGTGTCTAGATATCTTTTGTTACTGAGTGGTATTCTTTCCCATATCGTCATTCGTTCTGAATAGTATGGCATACAATCAGGAACATGTCAGCTGAGTTGCCGGTTTTTTTCCCACAGGTTGTTTCTGGACTCTTTATGGTCTCCTGCAATCTTGCAACAATTCGCTGCATTTGATATCTCCAAGAAGTCACCAATGCCATCAGTGTCTTGGCTGCTCTCATCAGTGCTCCCACAATTCACGGTCAGATCGCAAGAGACATAGCCCGCGTGCTCAATCAATATTTGGCCATCGTTTTTAAAAGATATAATAATTGCCATAGCTCTTGTCTACAACGATACTTGCTACAATTCTTCAGTGAAAACATTCTTTTCCAGCCCCAGATACCAGCCTACACAACCCCTTACGCTTGACCAGCCTGGATAATGCTCTTGACAATATCCGCCGCGCGCCCGAGCGCTGCCTTGAAGCGCTCGGTGCCCGTGCGAGGACTGACGAAACACACCTCCAGACTGCCAATCTATTAGCTGCATGCTCCAGACTAGACGGGGATGGAGGGCTACTCACGAATCTTCGTTCACGGTGTAATTCATCCACACATTCTCTGGGTCCTCCATCGTATAGCCGGGATCCTGGGCCAGTTTGTTGTCGATCATAGTCTGCATGATCAGACGCGGGTAGCTCCTCTTCCACACGGGGTCAGAGAACAGCTCTGGAATGGCCTCGGCGGCGTCCTCGTCGTGCGCGTCCTGACTCATGACCTCCAGCACGTCCATAAGCCGGAAGTAGTTGCGGCCCTCTCCACCCTTGACGACCTGCGCGTTGGTCTCGCGCGCCGCCCGCAGGAGCTGGGCGCGCGCCTCAGTCCGCGACACGTTGCTGTCGAGCGCTGCGTCACAGAACTCTACCACCGACTTGAGCACCACCTGCACGATCTCGGGCCGGCCGAGGTGGAAGTGCGCTGTCGACACCGTCTCCCAGCTTGCCGGCAGGTAACCAAAGTACAGTCGGCTGGCGAGCTGGATCGTTAGGTCTACGGTCGCCTTGATGGGCACCGAGTGGTCTAGGAGGACGGCTTTGCCGAACGACGGGACAACGTGGGGCGTGTATATTTTTGCCCCGGTGGTTGCGGCGTATTTTTCGCGCAACATCGTCATGCGGGCCTCGATCTCCGACGTTGTCGCTACCAGGGGGATCTCCTCCAGGCTGGCAGGATCGACGACGGCTTCGCTGTCAGGACCGGTGTCATTGTCGTTCTCTGGGTCTAGGCTGTTGATGGCTCCCTGTAGCCGTTGCGAGATCTGCGACGTGGTCATGAAGTCGATCATGGAATGCTCGAAGATGGTACCGGAGCTGCCGTTGGCGGTAACGACGAGCTGTAGGGTCTTGTCGTGCCAGCGGTTGAACGAGTCGCCCAGGTACCCGAATCGGACCCGTTCCTCACGCGTGACGGGGCTGTAGTCATCCAGGCACAGGACAACGACAGATTCCTCCACCGTTTTGATATACGCGGCGTTCCTCGCGTCCGTCGAGAGAAGTGTCCGTCGGTTCTGGGATATCGTTAGTGTCAAAAGCGTTATGGAGGCAGAGCAAGACCTACAGTAGCCCAACTGTCGCGGTTGTCGGTCGTCAAAATGCCCGTCCAGTGCTTTTCCTCGAGGTTGAGGTCAAGGATGGCTTGGTATGTTGCTTTCAGCTTGGCATACGAGACGATGTTGTCTCCTTCCCGGAGCGACACGCGGAACAAGTGTCCTCTTCGCAACACGGCGATGTGTTCCACCCCCGGATACCTCATCATCTTGTCACATCCCACGTTGGGCTCTCTCAGGGCGTTGAAGAGCCACGTCAGAGAGTAGCCGCAGTTCGGCCTCTCGCCCAGAAAGTCGGGCTTCAGATTCTTGGAATCTAGGTCACGTTTAAACTCACACAGGCCCCTAGTCAGCGCGGCCGCTCGTTGGGCTTGGGTGTGCGGCACGGTGCTGTCAAAGTGGGTGCCGAGAAAGCTGCTGAATGGTACCAGAGGATATCTTCTCTTAAGGTGCAGTGCCTTGGTAAGGAGACCGGCAATCCAGCTCTCGACGCTGGGGTCATCCGCCTTGGCGCGTAGCTGGCTGTACAGCCTGCGTCCGAGACTGCCCGGGGCAGCGAGGGCCTGGGCCTTGCGGCTGAGCTCCGCATACTCTTCCCGCGTGTGGGCAAAGTGGCCGATGCCGTTTAGGAGGTCGTTGACGGCCTCGTCTAGGTCGACAAGCGGATGCCTAGGTAGCTCCTTGCTCGCCCGGCAACAGTGGAAGCTATGATTCGGCTGGAACTCGCCATTCGTAGGGGCATTCCCTTCTTTCTCCGCCGGTTTAGTGGTTTCCTGTGGCCGCGATGATTGCCGGATCTCGTCGGGGATCAGAGTCGATCGCGAGGCGACCGTTGCCGCCAGTGCCAGAATGCTGCTCGCACCGCCAAGCTCCGACGTCTGGAGGTTGATCTGGAACGCGCGCACCATCCAGTTCTTCAGCTCGATGCTCACGAGCGAGTCGAGACCGATGGTCGCAAGCGACTGATCAACCCTGATGTCGTCGATCGGCCGGTCAAGAAAGACAGCGAACTTGGTCAGCGCTGCGTCCCGGATGAGCTGCTCCGCTTCCTCCATCGTTGTCACGCTACCCAGAGCCTTTTTCAAGTCCACCTTATCGGTCTGCGTGGCGCTCGCGGCTTGTTTTCTTTGGGAATGAGCCAGCTGGCTGAAAACGGGATTTTCAAGAAGGTGCTCGTCGTTGGCGTCCATCATGGACTGATGCGTGACACCCTGGATGGTCTGGTGCATGTGCCGCTCGCGAGCGAGATCAGTCATGGCATACTCAATATCTGCAAAGAACTCGTCATAGGAGATGTCCATTGCGCTGTTCTGCCGAAGAGACGCCCTCAGGCCGCCGACGGACATTTCGCCTTGTTCTGCGCGGTGCGCTTCGACGGAGACGGCGCCGACGTTGACTGAGACGTAGTGCGTATGGGGGTGGCTGGCGTGGGCACGCGCGAAAGCGTCTTGGAAGCCATTTCCAGCGGCATAGTTGGATTGACCACCCTTGCCAACGACGGCCACGACCGAAGAAAGAGTTAGGAAGAAGGCTAAGTTGGGCGAGGCGAAGAACTTGTCGAGATTGAGAGTCCCGAGCACTTTGGGCTGGAGGGCCAACTTCCACTCCTCGATGGTCATCTGGGCGAATGTCCGGTCCTATGCTAGTGTTAGAGGATGGTCTCGAACTGAAGTCTGCAAGGCCCTGGTGACTTACTCTAAGCACCAAAGCACCGTTTATCACACCCCGTACAGGGGGCAGCTTAGAGCAATAAGACGCAGCGCGTTTCATGCTCTCCTCATCCGTGATATCACATTGGAGGATATGAAGCTCGCCTCCATGTTCCCTGACCGCAGCCATGTGCTTCTGTTTCGTTTCTTCGTCGATGGCTCGCCGAGAAAGAGACACCACGTGCCCGGCACCCCGAGAGGCCAGGAACACAGAGATTCGCGAAGTCAGATCACCCAGGCCGCCGGCTGCGACGTATGTACTGTCTTTGCAGACCCGCAGAGGCAGGGGCTTTGCAGGGAGAGACTTGACCATAGATGTAGGCTCGACCTGAAGGACAACCTTGCCCATGTGCTTCCTCGAGCCTACGAAGCGGAATGCGTCCTCGATCTGATCAATGGGATAGGTGGTGATCGGGTGTATGGGGCGCAATGTCTTGGACTCAAGCAGACTGACGATGTCGCCCAACATACGGTGGACGCGCCCGGAGTCTAGAGTTGAGAGTTTTTCTAGATCGAAGGCGTGGAAGGTGATCGACTTGTTGAAGGCAGCCATGCTCAGCTGAGAACCCTGTTGCATCTCACTCTTCCCCAGCTCAATGAAAGTTCCCAGGGGTTTGACGCAGTCGAGACTGTCCCTTAGTAACTCCCCTGTCGACGAGTTCAGAACCAGATCCACTCCCTCACCGTTGGTGAGTCGCATGATGCCCCACTTGAGCGACGCGGTCTGGCTGGAGAAAATATGACTTTCCGGGATGCTGTACTCGGTCATGATCAGCGCTCGCTTTGCAGCCGTGCTGACGGTGCAGAAGACCGTCGCGCCGATATGCTGGGCGATTTGAATGGCTGCCTGGCCCACGCCGCCAGACGCAGCGTGAATCAGAACCGATTGGTCTCCCCCAAGACGAGCTGTTTCTACCATGCAGTGATATTCCGTCACGTACGCGTGCGGAATGGACGCCGCCACCGTGGCAGACATCCAGCCGGGCGTCTTGTGGGCCAGATGTCCATGCACCCGCGACAGGTTGCTGAACGGCTGTGCGCCGAAACCCATGACGCGGTCGCCTACTTGGTAGCTATTCTGCATATCTTCGCCCACAGCCGTCACAAGGCCGGCAAACTCCCCAGCCATATGAGCTGCTGGGCCCCTCTGGCCAAGAGCATGGCTGACATCCTTGTAGTTTACGCCGTGGGCCTCGGTCTTGACTGCAATCTGGGATGCCCCGAGAGCAGCCGACATGTCATCGTCGACGAAGCACAGCGAACTCAGCAGTCCCGGTGTCGCGACCTCGGCCTTGAGAATTCGGTCGCCTTGGTAGGACGCGGTCTCCGTCTCGTCGGCGGCGCCCAGTCCCGTACGGCGCCGAGCCCACTGCAAGAATTCGGCATCCGGCTTGATACGGGGGACCAAGATGCGGCCGTCCTCGTAGGCAATCTCCGGCTCCAAAGACGGCGCGTCACCCGTGGCCGGCCAGAAACGCCTGTGTGCCACGTCGGCGATGACCCGGGCCGTCTTCTCTGGATGCAGATCGGGTTGGCGGATGTCGAGGCTGACTATACCAGTGCTGCTGCTCTCTCGCCGGAGCACGCGGATAAAGCAGTTAACTAGTCCCTTGTAGCCTGCGGCAGCAGGGTCTGCTGTGGCTTGGAGGAGCACCCATAGGATTCGGCATTTTGCGTTGAGGAGGGCGTTGACGGTCTCGAACAGTTGGGGTTGGGGGTCGAGGAGGACCGGTTTCTCCGCACGGTCGATGATCACATACAGGTTGTCTTCCTGGGCTTTGACTTGCTCCCACGGGGACTCTACGGCATCAATATCGTTGGAGGCGAATTTCGCGGCGGTCGTCTCAACCACGTGATCGTTAACGTCGTCTCTGATAAGAACGACGCTGTGCCTAGAAAGTGTCCCGTTGCTGTGCGAGGGCTCAGCTTTGGCCACCATCATGCATTCCCACGATAGATGAATCCCCCCGAATCCGTTCCTCGCCAGGACATCCTGCCACTGGTTGCGGAACATCAGCGGACCGTCGACGCGGAAATCATCCTCGGGGGCCCACCATCCGGTGAGCGAGCCGGCCACGAGACCAAAAGCGGCGCCTTTCGGCTCGACTTCAAGGAGAACCAGGCTGCCCCCAGGCTTAAGTAGCTTGCGCATGCGGCTTATCGTAACGTCAATCTTCCTCGTCGCATGCAGCACGTTGGACGCCACCAGCACGTCGTAGGATCCAGGCTCGAAGCCCTGCTCGATGGGATCCGCGTCTACGTCCAGCGTTCGGAACTCCATGACGTCCTCCCATTTGGCGAATGTCTGGCGCGCATCCTCGAAGAAACCACTGGAGATGTCCGTAAAGGTGTACTTCTCGACAGGGAGGCTGATGGCGCCATTCTGGCCAGAGAGTCCGCGGAAGAGCCACTTTGTGCAGCCTCCCGTCCCCGCGCCAGCCTCGAGGACGCGGAGGCGTGGGTTCTTGAAAGTCAAGATCTTCATGTACGCCACTGCGGCGTCGTAGGGGCCGACCATAATACCGCTCTCATAGTACCTTGAGAGGAGATTGCCTTCCAGCATGACGTCCAAGGGCTGGGCTTCCCCAGTCAGGATGCGAGGGAGGGCTTTACCGACGCGGGCAAGAAGTTGCAGCTGGGCTGCGGTATTGGAGGACTCAATCTTTTGCAGGATTATCTTCTCGTCTTCCGAAGTCAAGCTTGAGGTGATCTGATGGCAATAGTCCGAGGCTAACCACCTCTTCATCCAACCAAGGAATTTGACTTGCTGGGGGGTCACCATGCCAGCATTGTTCTCCTCAACATGGCGCACAGCATCTCGGAACCAAATGGATGAGGCCTGATCCGTAAGACGGTATTCCTCATCAGATTCCTGAAGAGTCAATTTGGTTCCTTCAAATCCGTGTGTTATGTTTTCGTCCAAACCCATGGTAGACGAGAGCACCTGGCGGAATGAGCTTTCGGTCATGAAATCGGCGTCAAGGCTCCAGTCCAGTCGATTTACTGCATCTTGGACGAAAGACCGGTTCTCTTCCTCGCGCGTCTCGCCAACGGCTCTCAAGTTGATAAGGAGTCGAATTACGGGGCTGAGATGGCCATCCACATCCTTCTGGAACACCCAGCCCTCCCCCGTGGACGCTTTGGGGCCGTCAGCTTCGATTTGCATGGCCCCAGTCAGGACGGCCCCTGTCGTGGTGGAGATACTGGCACTGATTTCCAGCAACGGGATCTTGGTCGGAACACATGCAGCGTTGGTGATGAATTTTTTGAACAGGATTGCATTGATCTGCTGCGCGGCATCCAGGGTGGTAGGATGGATGACATGAGACCTGAAGGACCGGTACGGCATCAACGACGCAATGTCTGGCGTGCTTATTTCGAACACGCCACGGGTCTTGCCGTATTTTGCTGAAACGATGGGTGTAAATGCACCGCTAAACTCGTTTCCTGTCTGTCTTGCAAAATCGTAGAACTCCGACTTCGTCATGTCCGTGTCGCAGCTTTGCTGAGAAGTTCCAAGGAATTGTATAGCTTCTTCTCGGCGCAATTCGCCTTCTCGGGTGCCCTCGACCTCGTTCAGCTCGTCCGTGGCGTACTCGACCGTGATCTCGCCGGAGCAGTGCTCGCTCCACGAGCCGTCACTGTTGTAAGATCGGATCCGGAACGACTCCCAGCGGCTGCCCTCGTACTGATTAGCGGCGGACATGCTCAGCTGGACTTCCACCTCGCCCGAGTTACTGTCATCTCGCTCACTGAGCACGATGGCCTTAGAGATTGACACGTTGCGAAGAACAAACTTGGCGATGGGTTGTTGGTCCCCTCTCATCTGCACGAGCTGCTTCGTCGCCTCCATGGCCATCGTCAGGTAGCCTGCACCAGGGCACAACGTGAAACCCTCAACCATATGGCCTCTAAGCCAGGGCAAGCTGTCTAAGTTGATGAAATACCTCCAGCGCGGCTCTTGAATGGTGCTGGCCGGGTCAAGCAGGCCGAGAAGGTCGTGGTGTGGGATCGGGCGGAAGCGATGGGCCTTGCTGAGCCTCGACTCGCGCCAGAACGGCGCCAGGTCCCAGGGATGTGATTTCAAGTCTCTGATGACTTCAGGCTTTGTGTTATCAGTCATGGTGAGAACCGCATTCATGTCGATCTGGAGGCCAAGCTCGAACATCCTGCCAACGAGCGCCAGAGTGGACTGTGCGGCATCAGTGTTGCGCACTAGAGCAGAGAGGTACTCGAATTTGAAGCCTTTAGCTCCGTCCTGGGCGAATGTCTGGCGAGAAGGACCCGCAAGCGCCGAGTGTGGCCCGATTTCAACAAATACACCCATATCCATGTTGGCATCATGCTTCATCTGCTCGTTGCGGAGCAGCGTCAACGCCTGGCTGAACTTGACTTGCGACACCAGGTTGGACGCCCAGTAGTCGGCATCAAAACCAGTTGACTTGACAGCGCCGGTGACACTCGAGTAGAAATCTACGCTGTCTCTTACTCCGGAGGACTCAAGACTGCCGATCGCCTCTTGGTATTCCTGGGCAACACGCTGCATGTGGTGGGAGTGATAGGCCGTGTCCACTCTAAGCTTGCGGGCAAATATACCATCCTTATCAAGTGCTTCCTTGAGATCGTCAATGGCGGTTTCGTCTCCCGACAGGGTCTGGCTCATCGGGCTGTTCACGCATGCCACGACGGCCTTCCCACGGGTAAGATTCTTGAGGTACTGCGTCGCTTCGGTCTCGTCAAGACTGACGGCCATCATAGCGCCGGTGACATCAGCCATCTGCTTGGCTTTGGCGGAAAACACTCCCCGCTGGTATGCTCTGTTCGCGGTTAGCAAGGATCCGCTGCGTGTATAGGGGTTTTACTTACACGAGAATCGCACTCTCCCGACTAAGGGCACCAGCCGCGTAAGCGGCAGCAATTTCACCAGAGCTGTGACCCACAACCCGACTCGGTCTGATCGAGAAGCTCTCGAGCAGATCCACGAGCGCAATTTGAATGGCCGTGGTAGCAGGCTGCGCGATTTCGGCGTCCCCGATACGGGAATTCTCAGCACACTTTGACAGCTCCTCGACGAGACTCCACGAACAGCCTTGGCGGCGCAGCGTATCTTCCATGGCCGACATCGACAGTTGGAACACGCGCGAGGTGTGGATGAGCTCCAAGCCCATTGCATGCCACTGGGCGCCTTGTCCGGAGAAGACGAACGTGATGGGTGCCCGCGACACGATTCTTTTCTGAGGGGATGGTACTTTGAGCTCAGCCGCCAGCTCCTCCGTCGTTGAAGCGACGATGGCTCTCCTGTAGGGGAGAGCCGATCTGTGGACTCCGAGCGTGTAGGATAGGCTGTGCAGAGTCTGTGGTGTCATCTGGTGCATCTTAATCCACAGACGAAGATCTTCGGCGCGCGATAACAACGCCTTCTCGGTCGACGCACTGAGAACAATCAATTCCGGACAGTGTGGCGTGATTTTGCTGGTAAAAGAGACTTGATTTGTGTTCGAAAATCCGTTATTCATATCGTCACTCTGGTCCGTGTGGGTACCATTGGCCGTTGTACCATTGGCCGTCGTACCATTGACTCTGATTCCATTCGGCTTCCTCTCGGAGTCAGCAGCCTGGATAATAACATGGCAATTGGACCCCCCGTAACCAAACGAATTGAGAGACACCCGCACCGGCCCACCATCACGAGGCATCGGTAGCTTCGTCAATTCTGTCGGAATCTAGGAGATGTTAACTCAAGCACCTGATACCAGTCGCACAGCAGGTATACCTTGATAGTTCTTTCATAGAGCTTCAAGGAGGGCTTTGGCTTAATAAATTCCAAGTTCGGCGGGATGTGACCATGCTTCAGCACGAGGATAGATTTGAGCAGCCCGGCAATGCCAGAGGACGCCTCGAGGTGCCCGACGTTTGGTTTAATGGACCCAACGTAGAGGTCGTCTGTTCTAGCACCACTCTCGCAGAAGACCTTGGAGATGGATGCAATTTCTTCTCGGTCGCCTACTTGGGTTCCCTATTCGGATGTCTGTCAGCGCGGACTCATTCCACCGTACGGGATACTTACGGTGCCGTGAGCCTCGACAAACGGTGTATCGGCAGGGTTCAACCCTGCCTCCCGATATACACGGGAAGACAAAGCAGCCTAAGCGTTGCTACTGGGGGTGTTGAGGCCGGGAGTTTTGCCGTCTTGGTTTGTACCAGAGTTGGCAATAACGGCGTGGACTCGGTCCCTGCTTACTTGTCAATATAAAACATCTCTGGGGCTTTTTCTTGTGATATATTACCCGTCTGCAAGTGCGCGGTCTAAACGCTTGAGAACAATCGTGGCCACGCCCTCACCGCGTCCATAACCTTCCCCTCGCGAGTCGAAGGCATAAGACTTGCCATCGGGATTCAGCATGCCCATGGTGCTCACTACGTCGAGTCAGCATTTGGGGAATTTTCACAAATCTCCGCTTCAAGTGTAAAGGGGGGAGGGGTTCAAGTGGATGGAAACAAACTCACTGATGGTGAGAGGGTCAGGGTCAATAATAAGTTGCGAGCCACCAACCAAGGCGAGGTCTGACTCGCCTAGCCTGAGACTCTGGCATGCTTGATGAAGGGCCACCAGCCTTCCGGACTATACGCTTTTAGTATGGTTCTTTCCATAGCTTGCAATAGCACTTACGCAGTCAGTGTCAATGGTCAAGCACGGTCCTTTCAGGTCAAAACAGTACGAGATTCTGTTCGAGAGGACTTTTGTCGTGTCAGCACCATGACTGTTAGATCGGCCTCGAAGACCTACTCGCTTCCCTCGTCCCGTTCATATGCGTATTGCTAATGGTAGACAGGTCCTTGTGTCCCATCCTATCATAGCTTTTCTCATATACACCCGCAAACACCCCAGTATTCGACCCTCGCAAAGTCTCCACCGGAATGGCAGCGTCTTCCAATGCCTCATACGTCGTCATCAGGAACAGACGCTGCTGGGGATCCATGGCGTGGGCCTCCGTGCTGGAGATACCGAAGAACTTGGCATCAAACTGCGAGATGTCCTCTTGCAGGAAGAACCCGTGCTTCGTGACCATGGATTGTTTCGCGTCCGGATATGCGTCAAACCACTCCTCGGCAGCCCAGCGGTCTGCTGGGATTATTGTTTGGCCGCTGCGGCCCTCTGACAGGAGATTCCATAGCTTGTCCAGGTTGCTGGCCCCGCCAGGGAGCCTGCAGCCGACGCCTATGATGGCAATTGGAGCTGGTGTTGGAGACATGGTTAAAACAAAAAATAATAGATAGTTGAGACTCGAAGTACAGAGCGTGTTACGATTATATGTCAGTGTCTACACGCCACAATATGTACTGTTTATATAGGTTGGCCATGCTACGCAGTCATCCAAAGCTAGGGTGGTTACAGAGAAGTATCCATGTAGTAAGAGGTCTAGACTGCCTGGACTTTGTCAAACCTCTGGGTCGCCCGAGATACGATCCATTTCTGCACCCCCAAACGAAGCGAGCGCGTGGCTTGCATCTCCAAGACTATCAGTACAAAGATGCCCCTGCTCAACCGCCGGACTGCCGTTGTATTCTAACCCCACACATAGAATTTCCCCGCGCAGGATTGCTCCTACCGCCGAGGCTTTTGGTCTGGATGTCCCGGCGTTTCCCCGTTCCTTAGGGCTTTTAGTGGAGCTGGTATGACTGGAGTCAGACATAGTATAGACTGAACAATTTGCTTCCACACCAGCTCTTCTAGATTTCTCCTCTCCCTCTCTCTCTCTCTACATATAGTCCTACCGCAGGTCCTATCACGTGATAGTATAGAGCCCTATACGGCAACAGTGTAGAGTCTCCAGAGTGGGTATACAGTAATCGTGTCAGGGATAATATCTAGAAATGATAACCCCAGCTCTGCCTTCCCTTGGCAAATGTCTGAAGAGTCAAGCTTGTACGGGACCCACTTTCCGACGTACCACTTCTGCAGGCTACAAGTACGTGGACAAGGTTAAGTGTGTGTATCGGGCCTGGCCGCTTGTGGGTCGCGAACTCGGGAAGATCCGCCGTCCGACCGCAATTTAGCCGGATTATCCCTTCCAATCGGTTAAATGCGAGTGCGGTTATCCTCCTATCACGTCCCTCCTAGAGTATTATCGCTCTTGCAGAAATGAGAGTTCTTCAGTCTCCCGAACATGTCGCTGAAAAGACGCCAATGCACTACACCCCAGCTAGACCATTGGTGGGTTCGTCGGGTCTTCCCCGCGAGTGGCCTTGCTGGGATCACTCGGACTCGCCGAGGGTGAAGATAGCAAACATGCTAATGATAATGTAACCCAAGACTATACCCATGAAGCGTGGCTGTTAGTCAGTTTTCATCTTAGAGCAGTGTGCTCTATTGGTGCTTCCCACGCACGGCTGTGGTGGATTGTGTATGGGTTGACTATGACCGCATAGAGATATCAGGACTTTAGGTTTGCTATCTTTGAATCGCCAGGGCAGTCTCACTATGCATAAACATTGCATATAACTACTCTTGATCTAAGAGATTTGATGTGCTTTCTATATGGTTAGCCCTTTAGCGATTTGAGCGAACGACGTACTAGATAGTCACCTTCGACCCAGGATGGACTGGTCTAGACCTACTTGATATGCACCTATGTTGAACCCCGGGCTACGGGGAGATTGGCGTTGAGGGCTTTCCGCCTATGAGCCCATTCGTTGGTCAAGGGTGAAGATGTTCAATTGAGCCGCCGTTGGCGCCAACTGTGAATCCCAGTCGTCACACCCGTGGTACTTAAGCGAGTCTAATAACCTATTTCACTTCCCCTGTAGTATGATAGACAAAATGACAGTGATGGTGCGCGGTTGCATGAACCCCTGGTCTCTTACTGTGCTAATTTTCTGGTACTCTTATCGTCTAGGCCAGTAATGGATCCATGCACATCTGCAGTAAGCTTGGCTAGTTTCATGAAGAAAGTCCCGCCGGCGGCCTCAAGCTCGCGGGGGTAGTACAGGATGACCCATTGATTCCGGAATATCCGGCTTCCAAGCCGAGATAGATGTTGGAGAGTCCCAAGGCATCCCTAAGATTCCGGTATTGAGTCCCAATAAGTCCTTCCCTCTCTATATATCCTATAGATCTCAGGAGAATCGTCCATCAATGCTAGATGCTCACTTATGCTCCCGTCTTCTCAGCCGACATTTGGCACATTGATCGACGATTTCCCTTGGTCTGATTTTCATCATGGCAGTAGCTTTAGGAGCACTCTGGTAAGTGTCTTCGCGCTACATAACCCGTAAATCGCGAGATGACTTACATCACGTATTACAGGGCTTGGAGTGTCTTAGACAAAGCCGTCATATCATACTATGCTAGCAAGTACAACCCGGTTCCCTTACCCGTAAAGCAAAACTACACCCACAACGACGTGAGCATCATCGTCCCGACAATCGACACCGAGTCAACCTTCACCGAGTGCATGCGCCTCTGGCTCAAGGCCAATCCTCGGGAGATCGTCATCGCAACCGTTGAGCGGAACAAGGCGCGTGTCGAGGAGCTGATCGAGCCACTCCGACAGCATGCTGACAAAATTGTCATCGTGATTTCGCCGCTGGCCAATAAACGTCACCAGCTGATAGTCGGTGTCAAGGCAGCCATGGGTAAGATCTTTGCCTTGGTGGACGACGATGTTTACTGGCGCGTCGAGACCGTCATGCCCTACCTGTTGGCCCCGTTTGAGGATGCCGAGGTCGGGGCGGTGGCGGGTATACAGAGGTAAGGCCCCTGTCCTTAACCCCCACCTTGTGTACAACACATGACTGACTGGAGTTTCTATCAGCGCTGAGGTCCCATCCGATCGCCAAGATGCACAAGTCATCACACCCTGGGAAGCAACGGCGACGTTCGACTTGTGTCAGTGGAAAGGCTCTCGGGAGGTGCACTTCGCCGCGGACGGAGGCTGCTGGTGCCTGTCGGCACGAACGCTCTTCATCCGCGCTTCTATCCTCCAAGACAAGGGCTTCGCCGATGCGTACACACAGGAAACGATTGGCCGCAGGATCGTAAACACCGCCGACGATGTTGTTCTGACTGGGATGATATTCGACCGCGGATGGAAGGTGTCGATCCAGAATACCCCCGAAGCTGAAGTGACCACCAACATTCCTCGGGACCACAGACTTGTGTGGCAGTTGCTTCGTTGGGAGCGGGGAAATGTTCGCACTTTTCTGGGGTATATGTTTGTATTCCCTGGCTATAGAAAAATGATGCAGTAGGTCGCTCCCGTCTTGCTTGCTGGCTTTGTGAAGTGGTTGTCTGATTTATTTCGTTAACTCTCTACTTAGGAGACACCCATACACGACGTCCAAAATGGTTGAGCGTCTTTTCCGTCCAATCTGGGCCTTTGCATATGTTTGGGCTTGGTTACAAACGTGGTACACAGCGCCGTTGATTGCGTGAGTACTCCATCCCCGTGCTGCTTGCATGTTTACATTCAGTACCCCATCTTATTCTTCATCAACAGCTACGCATACATAGCTTGGTTAGCTTTTGGATGGAAAGGATGGTTTCCAACGTGCCGAGCATTCCTTGAACGGCACCCCTATTGTGGACGTCAGGTGTGGGCGTTTCTGCTCATGGAATATATCGGCCCGTTCATAGACATATATGTCTACTTGACTATGAATAATGATGAATGGTTGACTAGGACGGCGGACACAAAGGATATCAAGAATTAGAATACTCAATATATCGCTAGTATGAATGATGTTATTGGGTTCCGAGAAACAGGTGTCGATGTCTAGCGAGTGTTATGTGAATATACAGATGTCCGTCGAAGATTTTATGTTTGTAGTATTTCCTTGCCAGTGCTGTTAACAAAATCTATAGATTGGCACCTAGATCTCTTTCTGTATTGTGTTGAGATATCCGTCATATCAAGCCTGACCAAATATCAAATCGGCATTCCGGTGTGGTGGCTGTTATATCGTTACTCCTTCTGATCACGCCAACTGAAAATAAATATCTACTCACATCACTATGTGTACACCGTGAATAGGCCCGTAACTATTTCTCGATGACCTCCTCGGCTGGCGTTTGGGTATCCTGCTTCTTAGAATCAGGCAATTGCCGCCATTCCATTGCCCAGCTTGTTATCCAAGCAAGGGCGGGCGTAGCAAGCGCGACCCAGAACACATTCCTCAAAGCGGAGTTGAATGCATTCACAACGGCATTTATCAGCTTTGGAGAAACCACGTCCCTAAAACCACCCGCACCGGCCGCCACTACGGCTGCGCCATCTACTCCCTGCACCGTCCTGAGGTTCCTCAAAAGCCCATCAGTGAAGAGATTCTGCCCAACGCTAGGGGCCAACGCGCCCCCAAGCATCTGGAAAAACATGATCATAACAAGACCCGTTGGTATATCCGGCTTGTTGAGGACGACCTGCACAGCCAGGATCGGCATCTGGCTACAGCTGCCGTAGCCAATTCCGGACAGGATTTGGAACCCTATCCAATGTCCGCGCGGACTGTTGGCACGGACCAGTTGATAAAGACCGCCTCCGGTAGCTAGGACGACAGGCCCAACCCACATGAACGGTACATAGTGCCCGAATTTCGACGCTATAGAGCCTGCGCAGAGAGTGCCCAGGCTGTTTGACACGATCAATGGGAGTAGATTGATTCCCGAGTCTCGGGCACTAGTGTTCTTGACCGATTGGAAGTATATGGGCCAAAAGTATGATTGCAGAACTATCGCAATCTGAACGAGCATCATGAATGCGCATGATGCCGATACGGTACGACTGCGGAATATGTGAAGAGGGATATTTGAGCTTAGATATGTTAGCAAGAGTAAAATAACCAAGCTGTATGTATGCATGTGGAGAGTAGATTGCAAGAGAAGGGACCAACTTTTCATTGCCTCGGACTTGCAGGCCCAAGAACGTAACCAAAAGTAGACCAAATCCGATAAGACACCCGAACACCTTGGGATTAGACCATGGGTGGACGATGCCACCCCACTGCAATGCCAAGTTCAGACACGACGTTGCGCCGAGTAGGAGGGCGGCCCCTGGAAGATCAAGTTGGCGTAGCTTCAGGCTCCATGGTAAATTACCCTTTACTGCGGGAGGAGGTTTTCTCAAGGTGAACCAAACCAGAACCAACCCAACAGCTCCGAAGGCTGAATACTTTAGCTGCGATTATATGAGGAGGATGAGGGCTGTTTTCATCCACAGACTTACGAAGATTAATCCAGAAAACAAAGCGCCAGGTCAGCACCTTGCTATCCGTTATCGCACCACCCACGAGTGGACCAATGGCCGATCCAATGTTGTACATGCCCAGGACTATAGGCGATAGCATGGCCTGCTTTTTCAACGACACGCAATACGACAAAATAGTCGTCGTCCCGCTCACCAAACCAGCTGCGCCAAGGCCAGACACCGCTCGCCCTATGATTAGAGTCATGGAATTCGGAGCGACTGCCGAGATGACAGAGCCAATCTCAAAGACGGCGAGCGAGATGCAGTACACCCACTTGATGTTGTAGAACGCATATAAGCGGCCACAGGTCGGTAGCAGAGCCATCTGCGCAATCAAGTAGGAAGACCCATACCAGCCAATGTCGTTGAGGCTTTGGAAGTCGCTGGTGATCTGGGGTATCGCCGTCGCTTGGTATGACAATTAGGGCTGATGCTCCCTCCGCTAGATTACGGGACACGAACCCAGAATGGTATTGTCAATGGCTAGCACAAAGCAAATGGACATGAAAGCCACGGTCAGGGAAGCGAGAGCCCATCCGTGCATGTAGCCTGTTTCCGGCTGCTCTTCGTTGTCCTCGATGTCAGTTACGTCTGCGGTCACCCCATCAGGACGCGCAGACTCCGGTGCACTTTCCATCATGCTGTTCTGGGGGTTGTTTGGTCACAAAAGTTGTGGACAATGAATGCGATGAGCTATTGACCATGTATATTATCAGGACAACCATTGTGGTTTGTCTGCATGAGCGGACGCGACTATGCCTGTATCATAATCCACGTGACAGTTTCACATGATACAGGACTATCTCTGGACAGGACTAGAATTGCACAGGAGAGGTTAGGTTCAAAAGCAGGGTACACCTATCTGGCCAGTTATAGCTAGGTCGGATTTCTATATCTAATCACATTTAAGATAAAAATGAGTTAATTGGTGAAAGTACCTTTCTTAGTGCTAATCTTAGAAGCGAAACTATAGTCTATCTTGAATTGGGGTTGCATCCGGTTGGATTGGGCGGATTCTCGGCCCGCAGCACCCAATCCGTCCGGGGTTGGGGGGCTGGCTGTGGGGCTGGCTGTGGGATCCGCCCCGAGTCCAGACCCGGCTAGGTTAGGGTTAAGATCAGTAGGTCGTGCAGTAAGCAGTGTTCACACAGTTGCTGCTCTAACAATATAGCGGCTAGAATTTAAGAGCAACATCATTTACAGGAATATTCATGAGAGTGTATCTTCTCTAAAATAGCTTTACTAATATTAACTATTTCCTCAGGCACTATACCTGTAGTATCACTGTATCATACAAATATATAAAGAGTATATGCTGGGGATATCACTCAGATCAAGCTCTACCAAAGTACCGTTCGGCTTTTTAGCTCAGGGGCTAAGATTATATATCAGAAGCCAATGTATGTATTCATTTAGTCTTTCATGGTCTTACAATTTTACGATCTTTCTACTCATGCTAATTCCATCGACTATACTCATGTCTGATGTATCATTGCTACTATCCTAATCATGGCGCTGGAAGAAAATGTCTCTATCAAGGGCCGGCTGCAGATGTAATGTTGGGATATCAGTCATACCAAGCCCGACCCAAATGCCGTGCAGTATTTCGTTGCAGTCGCTAAGATGTAACCAAGCATAGATACCTTGTAGAAACTCATCTGGAGGATGTCGCAGCAAAAGCAAAAGAAGACTCAGGGGCTTGTTTTCCAAGCTTGATGAACTTATACCTCAAAGGATCCTGCGGATTGGGTGCATTGGGATATTTGTAATAGAGTCTCGAAGATCGGTGAAGGGCCACGTGGATAGGCAGTCGCACAGGCTTTATGAAGTCCCGTGAGTCAGAATAGTAGATCCACAAAAGAAGGTTGGATATACTGACCCTTCCCCAGCTGTTCCAGGCCATATACACCGGCTGCGGTGCATCTATTTCGATATTGTGGCTCTTGTTTTTCCCCAGATGTCGGCGCATCGGCGCGGTAACGGGAACCTGTGCAATACATCTCACATTCTCTTCTTTCTGGCGATGGCAATTGCCGCAGGGACCGGAGTCTAGATCAGCACTGAAGTTGTAAACACTGGCAACAAAGCCCTCCGACTCGGGTCCTTTGAAGTCATGCTGGCCGTCCAAAAAGAGATTGATCTTGTACGCGGCACCATTCAAGGCGTACCTTTTTTGTCAGCGATGAAACAACGTCGAGAGAAATATAGGACGTACTTGTCATAGACAACAGTAATAACATAATCGTCTTGGTGACCATTGACATCGGGAAGTTTGTCAAAGAGGTCTCTCGTCGGTAGTCCGTAGAGTTTGTCAATATCTTCCAGGATTTCGTCCCGATCATCACTGGTTCGTCCCTGGAGAATTTCAAAGTCATAGCCGAGCGTTCGCCAATCTTGCACATCATCCGACTTCCAAAAGTTGCCCGCCGCATCCTTGTGGAATGGCAGTAGGTCGTTGTTTACGGTCAGCTTGCTATAATCATCGTCAAACCACTTTTTCGGATTCAACGCCTGCCAGATGGCGGTCAAACGGTCGATATTGCTAGGACAATGTCAGCACCATCTAGCAGCTTGTCTCTCAAGGCATACTTGTGAAAAATATAAAAGATGGGGTCAAAAGCCGCCATATTTACACTGCTCATATGGCCGGCGCCCCAAAGGTTGATTCCTTCCTTGGGCGGGCGAAGAAATTGGGAGCCTCCAACAAAGTTCTGGGGATGTCAGATCAGAACTGTTTCTTGCACAAAATAGACATACTTGGGCTACTCACGTGGACATTGTTATGGATAAATTCAAGGTTCATTGCGTTCTTCGCATTGATCGCCGACTTGGGGTCAACACCCTTCGGTGGGTATGGGCCGACCTCTTTATCGGTGTAGCGGGTGGAGGAAAATTCGCCCCAGCTGTCTAGGCCAGACTGGAATAACCTGTGGACCAGTTCCTGTAGCGTAGGAACGGTCGTCTCGCCGGGGTCTGGAGACTTGTAGTATGGATGTTCATTTAAGGCGTAGTTGGCTCGGAACCAATTCTGGCCTCCGTCGGCCCAAATTTCTTCATTGAACCCATCAAGAAGCCCGTACTTGGTAGTGGCATTACACATATCCCACTGGACATATCTTAGTCATTTTTTTATAATTGAATATGGATGGCAGGGGACTTACCGGGAACTTAAACTCGACTGAATCATGATCGTCTGCTTGCTTAGGACTTGTCTCCTTAGGAATCGTATATGGTGCAGGAAACTCGCCCATCAATTTGGGAGTCACGTATTTGTAGAGAGGGTTTGGTCGAGACTCAATGGATAGCTTCCCGTCTGTGCCGAAAACGTTAATCCGCACATTTGGCAACATACAGAGAATGGGCAATCTGATCCTGTCGTGATCGATGTCGTTCACAAAGGCACCATTAGTCGATTCATCTCGATCCGCAAATCGAGCAAAGTCCCAGTATGGAAGGCGCCACTTATCAGCTTTTCCCTTCCAATCTGGTTGAAGTTTCTTTGGGACATTTCCTTTGATCCAGTCATCCATGGCTTCGTACAGAGCGCGCTGTGTATATTGGTCAACCATCTTTCTGTTGAACGTTTTCCGAGACCGTCGAACGAGGTTTACCCACCTCGTAGAGAAGCATGTACACCCGATGCCATGTGGGAAACGTGTAGTTATTGTGGACACAATAGCCCGCAATTCCCTTCGGATCAAGAACTGGCGGTTGCGGGACATCGTCCCATTTGCACCATGGGGCAGAATGTATGGCAGCCAGACGAAAGTAAGACAGCTGATTATCCAGAGGGCGCTTCTGCATCAGAGCCAGTGCTTCCACAAAGAGGGTGAGCTGGATTCGGTCGCCTTTTTTGGCTTCGACCTGATCCGCATACCACTTGTCGATGTCTTGCCGGATGTAAGGGTTGCCCTTGCTATCCCGGGTAGGAATACCTTCGACGATAAATGTCATTTTGGCAGTTTGGGGTTGGCTTTGAGCAAGAATGGATTTGGGAAGTCCAGTGGTTGAACTGGTTGATTGATGATGCGAAGTGGCGGCGACGGACTTGCTTTATATAGATTCAGGCGAGACATCTTTTCATCTTGATCAGGTGTTTCTAAGTCTAGATGAAAATACACCTCAGTTTTGATGCTCACCCTCCACTAGCTGCACTTCTCACACCATCAGAAATGGCTTTGTCCATTCATTTCACTGACTACATGTAGAAGGGCGACATTAAGCAGTGCTGCCCAAAGGTAAGCTGTGCTGGCATATTGCGTCCTTTCCTGGCATGACAGACTGATTCGATAGTTGGCGACAAGGTATTTGGACATTTTCTCCTACAGAGCATTGATTGTCAGATCCGCTGGGTCCGAGACACGATCGCCCAGAATTGATTCATCAGGCTGCCATTAAAAAGTGTTGTCTATGCAATGCAGCCCCGGTGTGGTTGTAGACAGACTGAGCCAGTGAGACGGGTATTTTGAAGCCTTTAGCACTACACTCCTGTCATGTACATCTGTCAGCTATTTATGAATTTTAGAGCTATATAAGGTAAAATATAACACTTAGGATATAATGATGTAACCGTTAGGCGGTCGCGATTCCTTCTAGTTATTTGCCCCATCATCTTCAGATTCTCATCCACCAGTTCTCAGTATCGCGGCGTGTAGGTTGTTATATTGGAGAAAAAAGTCGAAAAACCATGATATCCAGGTGGAATTAATCTAAATTGATTAGATCATGGGCTGTAATACACACGTCAGTGACATCACTCCACTGATAGGGCGCATAGTGATTGCTTTTCCAGGCGCTTTAGTCCCAACATCCTTGGTCCTTTCTTTGTCTTTCCGGATGATTATGCCTTAGTAGATGGGCAACTTCTTGGCCATTTGCCTGTCTGGTATATTATCATGGCTGATCTTGATTCCTTCGCGCTGAGAGTACGTGGCAGATATGCAACAGTATGACTTCATGTTCCGTTGGGCTCAATTTACGCAACTGCTCGATATGCTTGCATATTCGACGTTGACGCTAACGTAGGCTTTCGCCAAATTGGTTACAAGATACATATTACGAGATGCTTTGGCTAACTTGGTTGATCATGACTTTTGATAATATAATCAACTAGCCAGTTCTCATGCTCAATTCTCAAGCTAAGGTTCTTATATGTGGCTCGAAATCATTACTCCGAGAACTATAGAAAATACTAAGTTATAACCCCTAACTTTCACAATGCTATATGGTCACAAACTATCACCTTTGACATAGTGCTTAAGCTAGCTAGCTGATCAAATACGCGATCGTTTCCTCTTTCAGCTAAGCCGCCCCACTTCCTTTCTTCAAACCTATTATACTTGCAGGAGCGGGCCGCTCCAGCCCCACTATATCACGGCAATGAGTCTCAGACCACTGTGGGTCTGTGATTGTTTGATAGTGGCTAGCTGCCCCAAGGCCTAGCCCTTTCTAATATGGTAGGTCGAGACATAACAGTGGGAAAGGTGGTGGAATGGTGGGGAGAATGCGGGGTTTTCCCGATATTGATTGGACATCGAAGAGAGCTAACATTAACGATCGATGCCCGAGCTACTGTATGCCAGACACCAGCCTGTGAGCAACGCCCATGAGCTCTCGGCTACATATGGGAATAGGTAAGCCAATCCGCTGGTCATGGGTTGCTAACGCACTTGCTCAAGCCCCCAGATGCATGTTCAGCTGTGCCTTTTGTTCGCGGGGAGTGCGTTCCGCTGTGGACCCAGCCTCGCAGTTCATGTAGGTGCGGCCGGTAAGGAGCGGGCAAGAACACGCCGATCATTGTTGCGTTGTTGCAACCCAGGCCCAACCAACCCGCACCGACATCACGCATCCCGGATGACAATACTGGAGGTGCAATACGCTCAGTATAGAGGTGGCTTAGGCCTTTTTTGGTTTCTCATTTGTTGCTGACGTCTGTTTCAATTTCATATGCTTTATCTCTAGCAGGATAGTAAGTTTTTGTATGTGCTGGTATGACTCTTCATGTTGAAGTAGGAATATCCCGTGTGGTGGATCTTGAATTGAATAGCCCGTCATAATGTCTACAAGGCAATTTACATCAGTCTGTGGTTCGTTAGTATGTTTAATCAATTGCTATTGAGAAGTATAGTAAGCCCTCGGCTGGATAGTGGTTCAATCATATTTTGCATATGAGAATCCACATATGACATGCTACGTGTTTATGCAGTAGGGATATAACACTACTGCTTATACTGCAATGTTCTGCATATGTGACCTCCCTAATCTCATTTCAAATGCACCGTGCGTGTTGAACGTATGTAGCACACTCTACTTACAGTGAAGTATTGCAAAGTAGGAGAAAGGAAGGACAAAAGAAGGTACAGTCTGATATCTTGAAAAGACATAAGATGCTTCCCACGATGCGAATATACCTGGGCCATGGTTTATGAATCAGAATGCGCCGGTTCGGCTCGGGCCGAGTCAATGACCGGATCACAGCCCGGCCCGATCCGAGGGGGTCAGCGTTTTTTTATTATCTCAGAGATCATCCTCAGACCCAAGGGTATTACATTATCTTGATAGACTAGTAGTACAGAGCGTAATAGTGACACTGTCTATCTTTGATTAGCATATGACTGGGCTTGTGGGCTCTTGTATCAAGATACTCTGCGAGCCTAGGCTATAGAATATTCAGCCCCGCGAGTATCATTGTACATACAGAATGGCAAAGAGAAAAGAAATAAACGATGAAATGATGAGAATATATGTGCTCAGCTCACTTGTTGGATCGGTTACAGTCATTGCGAGTATACTGTTACTACTTTCACAATATAAAGTTTGATACACTAACATATCTAATTTTATATCTAGAAAACGTCGACCCAACAGCCCTCTCGATCCTAGCCGACTTGATACAAATCTAATCAATCTCAGTTAGTATATAATCGTCGGTTCCAATGATAGAATGCTCTTAACTAAAGCGCAGCCATTACACATCGCAAAGATAAACAATCCAGTACCAGGAAATATCGTGGCAAAAGCTAAATGCAGTCAATATTGCTCAGACGTTTGAGAAGAGGCTACCGACGAGACCAATACTCGTTCTTGAATTCAATCTCTCAACACGCGACCAGATGGTGACAATCAATGCCACATCTCCTAGCAGGGACGAAACCAATGACAGAGTCTTGATAGTTCTCACTCAGATTGTTCGAGTTCACCGCGCAGACCTTGGTTGATGTAATAGTAACTGATATCAGTGACAATGGAGTCTTTCCCAACAGACATGGAGTTGTTAAGAATTATTAGGGCCCCCGGAGCTATGTAGAGGGCAACGGGCGGTAATCCCGGAGTGCTGGTCAAACGGGCATTTTCCAGTCACACCACTTTTTTTACGTGAAAGCTAAAACCAATCAATGTTATATTATATATAGTCCTTACAGGAACCAAAAAAAAAAAACAAAAACATACAACAGCCGGGATTCGCATGTGGTCACCCACCATACTACTAACCGGCCGGCGTGTGGCTAAAACACAGTAAGAAGTGCGGTGCCACCCGGGTGAAAATAGGGCGAGCGCCGCTTTAGCGTCGCGCGACTCGGGTGATTAGGGTGAATGCGCAATAGACAGCGTGGGAATGAGGTGAGAGCGGATGAAAAGCACCCTCTATCATGCAGAAGTCGCGCTCTGGCCTCCCCAGCTGAAGCCAACCGTAGGCCATTGGTTGATCTACCATCGTTTGAAACGCTCGTCTCCTTGGCACCTACACAGAGCCTCGATATGTGTGTGAATGAAGGAACGACTTCTGCTTGGATGTGACTGTTCCGAACAGAACGCCTTGGACAGCTAGCTATCTTCAATAGATCTAGCATAACTATCGTGAACTATTTTCCAGTCTATGATAGGGCCTGGACCTTAATAATAATAAGCTCTAAGATGAATATTATAGGAGCTAAGTAGGATAAAGTAAATAGATATATTTTAACTAGTTTTGATCTCTTATCATTGCATGAATCATGGGCTCGCCGGCTTCGTAATATTTGGGCACTACGTACTAAAGCTTTCCCTAGGTGTTTCACGTGGTTAGTAGGTATTATATTTTGGCTCGATTCTATTAGGACCGGCCCGGAATAAGAAGAAGAAAGATAATTAACTACGTCCTTTTATGTCGCTAACTAATGTGTTATTGTATAGTACCAAACACAGCTAATGGACTAGAGTGTCATCACCGATCCGCAAAACCCGAATCGAACCGCACCGAATCCGCAACGATTCGGGTTCGGTGGCAGGGGGTCAGAATCCGCAGCGGATTCGGGGATCCGAACGGTGCGGCCACTAGGTAATAGATGATACAGATATATAACTATTTCTCTGGGGTATACATTCATAGGAGCAGGAGCTACCTAATACTAAGGGTATGCCCGACCCCAGAGATAAAGATTATAAAATCCTACTAGCAGATATATAATGGCACTTCGGCATACCATATATACATAAGTGCCCTTCTTTCGATTGACTGAATCTAAGTTACCAGTATTACCTCAGTAGCTTTATATAGTGTAACCACAAAAAGTTTCATCCGATAAGACATATGAAAATGCATTAAAACAGAATACTATATAATGGGAGTGTTAATTAATCGCTTGACCGAGTTATATGTAGATACTAAAGGATAAGAAATAAATGCCCTTTTTACTACTATAGAAGATTCGTAATTTACTATTAATTGTTCTAGACCTGGATATAGCTCTATAAAATATCTTCCTAGGCCCATATTATTGAATAGTAATTCTTCAAGTAGCCATTTAGAGAAAATTGATTTAGTAGCAGAAGCGCAGTATACATGAAGTTGCTCTCTCCATCTCTCTCAGCTTTCAACAATAGTTTATAATATACTTATTCAGACTCCACTCTCAGATCTACGGTATATTCTATGCTGTTTTCAAATCACCAGTTTTTTTCCTCTCTCGATTGCGTTTTACTTTTCTGATGCAGTTGCTGTAGACTATTGAAAAGATACTCCAGAGCTTAGATAAGTTACTACTACCGATTTTACTAGGATTACTATAACTATCAACGATTTATTGGCTACTATACAGATATCAGACATGGTGAGCGGGTTGGAACTTCCGGCTTGTATTAGGAAATATAGTTTATTATCTGTGAAATATAAACTGAACGGTTGCTTAAGACCAGCAGATAGTCATGCAAACTTGCGATTCATGTGTGTCGGTTACCTAAGCAACGTCTCTGTAACTAGCTCAGACCACAAGCATTGGACAGATGACCACTCTACCACTCCCCCACTCAAAATTCGCAATCATTTTTTGTGTCATTCTAAGATGAAAATCTGCGAGCCGTGCATCTCTGCCGTGCAAAGTCTTCATAGTAATTTATGGCTCCAAACAGTGAAGTCTAAAATTCCTCCATATCCAAGAACACTTCGATCGGGCTGCTGGATTTGTCACGGACTTGTCTCCTGGATGGGGCTTTACCACCAACAATTACTCAAAAAATGGCGTGGATCACCGATTAATGTCGAATTCTCTATGTCTGCACAATTTGGTTTCTCTGAAATTCATCACCAGGGCCAGCCCTTACTACCATGTGAGGTCAGTGTCGCGCCGGAGGGTACTCAAGATACATACCAGGTATTACTGGGTTTTGTGTTTCGTCAAGGTATTTAGCCTTATGATTATATTTATGCCCGAAAATTTTATATCGCTAATATTTGATAACGACTGATTAATACAGATCTATCCTCATCTCTCTTCACTGAACTACCAGAGCCAGACCCGATCCCTGGGACTCTAGGTCTTATCAAGTCATGGATAGACCAGTGCAGCAAGACTCACCTGAGATGTAAACAGACACACTCAGCATTATGGTTCCCAACACGTTTGATCCAAATAGTGAGGGGCGACAGTGGTATAAAGGCAAAGCTGATAATTACCGGAGGCAAATCATTAAAGGGACGGTATATGACACTCAGCCATCGTTGGCCTGCCCATCCGGGCCAATATCCCATGCTCAAGTCGTCAACGCTTGCACAATTTCAGCGTGCAATAGATACTCAACGACTCCCTCAGAGCTTTCAAGAAACAATGGAGCTTGCATGTAACTTGCGCATCAAATATATATGGATTGACTCTATGTGTATCCTGCAAGACGAAGATGATCTGTCTGACTGGGAAAACGAGGCTCTCACCATGCACAGAGTTTATGCCCATTCTTTTCTGAATGTATCAGCTACATTTGCATCTGATGGAACCGAGTCGCTCTTCTATCGATCTAGGAGCTGGGCCGCTACCTGCCCGCCGCAGATCAAGGTCAATGTGAACGGCAGGTCGCAGGATGTTTATGTGGTCGACTGTGATCTCTGGAATAAAGAAATAACAGATGCTCCTCTACATAAGCGGGCATGGGTCTTCCAAGAAAGGTTTCTGGCTTGTCGAGTGCTTCATTTCGGGTCATCTCAGGTAGGGTGGGAGTGCTGCGAAGCAGAAGCCTTAGAAATTCTCCCCGACGGGGTTCCCTTTCCGCTTATGGCAGGCTCAAATTGTAAATCCGCAATGTTGAGAGGCCTACGAGAATTGTCATGTTCGATCTCAATCCAGAGCAGTAACCCTAACCTAGGTGCTGCTACCACCATGACCTTGCCTTCCCCAAATGAGATCAAAATTTTCGAGTGGAGATGCCGTTTGATCGAAGAATATTCCAAATGTCAGATGACATACGCAAAGGACAAACTGATTGCCTTTTTCGGTGTAGCCAAGAGTGAAATCTTGACTCAACGGACTTCGGACCAATACATCGCTGGAATGTGGACCAGCTCCTTGGTATATGATCTCGCCTGGCAGCGGATCTATAATGAGGCTCGGCTGCCTACAGCTCTCCAGAGCCCCAAATTCTATGCCCCTAGTTGGTCATGGGCATCCTTCGATGGAGAGGTAGCCTTCCCTGCGAGTATGCCTACCTCCGGGCCTCCTTCCCCCTTTGCTGTCATAGTGAATGTCTCAGATGACTCACTAGGGAATGGGATGAAGATGTTTTCCAGACATGATAAGGCGTCAGAAGGTAGATGCTATATTGACATAGAGTGCTTTCTTTTACAGTTCAGCCTCATCTGGTCGGTTGACGGTGACATTGATGGTATCATGATGAATAAGTTTGACATAACGTTTATGAACGACGGTGCAGATCTTGAAAATTGCCGCAAGGACGAAATTGACGATCTACTTGGGAATTTTATTGATTTGAATGAAGATCCTTCTGTGGCAGAGGACGGGTCACTGAAAAAGCTGGCTCAATCCGGAAATCTCTTTCTTGTGCCCTTGTTCGCTACAAGATATTTCTTTGAGGCCATGGTCGTTGCGCGGTTGGGGTATGAACATGAGGTTTATTGCCGGAAAGGGGCAGTTGAAATCGCCCTAAATGCGCAGACTGGGAATCCAGCCCCAGGTATAACAACAACAGAAGCATTAGAACTACCATGGAAGGTGGATAAGGGTGCAACATATTTGATATCATATATGGAGAGCTCCCCGAGGCAAATCGGGGAGACTGGAGATTATCATCGCATTCGCGTTGTATAGACTATAATTCCAGCGAGGTGGAGCTTCGGACACCGCAACTCTTTGGATAAGGGCTACCCCAAAATGAAAACCAAGATGTGACAGAGCATTTTGAAGGCCAAAAATGGATGTATTGTAGGATGAACTGGATGCAGATGCCAGTGACATCGTCGGCCAAGGGACATGGCGTCAAATAGAGTACCTCCCCGCATCTTTCTATTCGCGGGATGCAGGTCTCAAACGACAAAAGCCGCAGAACCGCACTGGATTTTTTATTTCTCAGGGCAACCCTCTCCACGCCTGACACAACCAATGCTTGCCTTTTAACAGTGTGTTTTTGGATAATTGCAATTCTTCCTTCTATATGAAGGCAACTGGTGAAATTATTACTGCCCTTTTTAGGCACCTTACAATGAGAACACCTCCCCCCGAGGTGATCGCCTCATGGCCAAAGCCAAACTATATGAATCCAAGTTACCAAGGCCCTCAGCTGCTTATTGTTAGTGTTACTCTTCTGGTCTGCAGCTCCATCTTAGTGGGTCTACGACTCTGGGTTTGTCTGCAAATGAAGAGATCTGCCAGGTGGGATGACTGGATTATGATTGCTGCTGTTGTAGGATACTTCGCGCCTTTTATTCTCTTTCTTTGTGTCCTTGTTCTCTTTTGTACAGTGATAATATGCCATTTATGTGCTGATCTACTTATCACTAGCTCTTTATTATTCGCTCCACCGTGACTCCAAATTTAGGAACTAAATATGGATGGGGTAACAAGGCCCTACTCTTATTAAGCACACAAAAAGTTCAAATAGTTGATTATCTAACTCACATGGCCAGGTTATCATGTCTGGGACCGTAAACCAGAATGATTGAAACCTTCATTAATGGTACATGCGAATCTCTTCTCTTTTTATATAACTTGTCCGAGGAAAGGCAAAAGACTAAGGGGCGTGTGAACTCTGTGCTCTGAACAGACAAGCTATTTCAATCAACTTCTCCTCGTGATTATCATGGCGCTTGTTAAAGTTTCTCTTCTTATCTCTTACCTCTGATTCTTGACAGTGCCCACATTGAGGTACCTGAGCTGGGGGATTATTTCGTTGATACTTAGCTGGGGCCTATGTATGTTCCTGTCCTAGCCCTTACAGAGCATGACCTCTATTAACAAGCCGACATATTTTTAAGCATTTCTTATTGCAATGCTTGTGGTTTGCAGACCTCTTCGCGCCTATTGGGACACCTCACCTTACTCAATTGCGGAATGTTCTGACGAACAAGCTCGCACTCTCGCCTTCACAAAAACAAACCTTATTTTTTATATAATCATCTTAATCCTCACAGTATCAATACTCTGGAAAATTCAATTCCCAATCAGAGAAAGGCTAGTGTTTATTGGCCTAATGAGTCTGGGTATAGTGTATGGAATCCGTCCTCTACATCCCTGCTTTGGACTTATACTTAATTTGACAAGGGCATGCGCTGCGTCAGCAGTTCGCTTATACTATGCTAATCGAATATACAATGTCTCTTATGACATAACATGTAAATTTCCACTGATTTTTGACAAGGGATAATCCCGAGACTGACTACATTTTTCATTTACAGGGGATGCGTATCAACTCTGGCTCTGGGTCCTCGTCGAGATTAATCTCGCCGTGATATGTGCCTCTATCCCAACCATCCGCCCTCTTGTGCGTAGGTATCTACCTCAATTAGGCTTCAAAGGATTCAATTGCAATCACGACAATATCGGTGATGTTACCATTACCGTTAACCGAGGTTTCGCGTAAAAATGAACGACCGAGCGACGAATAACACCGAAGGACGAAGGCGACAATACATGGGGCTAGGTCTACACTATCTCAAGAGCCGTACAGTCTAGCTGCTGTTAGTGCCTAACTGACTGACTAATATCGGAGTTAGTGCGCCGACGACTGGCGTGGTATTTCGTATTACTCGAATCTCCGTGGTTGGGCGTTGGATAGTGTGGGGATTGGGTTTCGAGGTATCCACTCTTATCAATACCCCAGATTTTGGACTGAAACAGATCCTCACCTCAACAGGCTCTATTGTCACCACCAGCAAAATTCAATACCTGAAGAGTATGACAAGGGGATAGTGATGGCCTTGGTATACTTCTCACAGCATTCTTTACTTTCGCTTGACTTCCTCTTCTCCAATGACCATCTCTAATTCATTAGACTCTAGCGGTTTTTGAATTACCCCTCGGCGAGTCATATACTTTGCGGAACCCCACGCTGGATACATTATCAATTACCGCTGCCAACGCCACCATGCTACCCTGAAGAAGCGGGCGATGACCACAGTTGGAATGATACATAACGGCAAATGTGGAGGTCAACAGCATCCGTGTTGATTTAAGCAATGCAATTACTCCTGAAAATCATGAACGGTACATGAATACCTCCTCGGTTCGGGATTTGTCGCAGATCTTGAAACACCAAGGCTGAAACTATATATACCGGCACAACTACCCTACATTATTCTACACCAAACACTCACATAGATCAATAGATCAAAAGAATTGATAGATTGAATTGATAATGAAGATCTCTACTCTCCTCCTGGCCAATCCGGCCTTTATAACAGCAACGGTCTTCGCCGCCACCCTCCGCCCGGTCCCAGACTTCGGTGACAACCCCGGAAACAATCAAATGTTGATATATGTTCCTGACCAGCTGGCACCAAATCCAGCTGTTATCGTTGCTGTAATTTCCACACCCCCTCCCCCTCCGTCTCTATTTAGGTACTTGATGGGTAGACAAAACTAAGTGCACATATGATAGCTCCACGGCTGCCTCGAACCCGCCCTAACATACTACCTTGAAGTTAAAGACCTCCCCCCGGCATCCGACAAACATGGCTTCATCATCATATACCCCGATACCCAGAAAGACTCTCACTGCTGGGACGTCGCAACGAACAAATCACTCACGCATAACAAGGGAAGTGACTCGTTGTCTATTGTGAGTATGGTGAAATATGCAATTGCCAAGTATAACGCGGATCCGTCAAAAGTGTTTGCAATAGGTTCCTCCTCTGGAGCAATGATGTCGCAGGTTCTGGCGGCTGCTTATCCGGATGTTTTTTCCGCTGTTTCAGCGTATAGCGGACTCCCCTATGGGTGTTTACGAGGGAGCCCCGGGTCGTCGCCATTTACGTCTGATCCGGCCTGCTCAAAAGGGGAGGTTAGGAAGAGCGGTGTGGAGTGGGCTACTGAAGTTAGAAGCGCGTGGCCGGGGTATAATGGGAGTTATCCGCCTGTGCAGATCTGGCATGGCACTGCTGACCAGGTTCTTGACCCCCAGAACTTGCAGGAGGAGATTAAGCAGTGGACGACTGTTTTTGAGGTTCAATTAACTCAAAAACGGAAGGATGATCCGTCGGATGGGTATACGCGGTCTATTTACGGTGACGGAACCCAGTTTGAGTCGTATTTGGCTGAAGGGGTGGGGCATGTTGTGCCGACACAGGTGCAGGAGACGTTGAGGTGGTTTGGACTGTTTTGACATAAAATCATTAGCCATGTCTATCTAGTAATTATTAGTACAAAATCTATTGAGGATGTGAATAATCCTCGAACTTCCTCGCCCTTTGGTCATCCAGCGTGATCTAAACCCCTTGCTTGCCTCGCCGAGTCGGGCGTCGTGAGAAACAGTGCATATCCCGTCAGCCCTTGGGACACACTGTAGATATTCTCGTCCTTAGCACAGATGGACTGACATTCATTCACGAACAAGTCATCTCCATGTCTTGTGGCTATGGTTTTTGACACTTGCCCATCTGAAAGGGAATGACGTGCTTGCCTATGGATGTTAGATTGAACTTAACGCACCTGGAAATGTCAGATCCCCTTGAGCCTCGTTCCATAGGTTTTATTCTTCTGTGCTGCAGTGAGGCAACAGTTGATATTTCACATTATTCACCAGAGCTGTTTTTCTCTTTTTGCTTTCTTTTTGCCCTCCTAATATCTCCCCCTGATCTTGCGTAATTCAATCCCCACGTATACTTTGGCGCAATTGAAATACTGTGAGGCTACTTATTCCCCATTTCCCACCCAATTTGTTATTATACACATATTTTTTTTATTGTTAGAAAATAAGATTGCCGATAGAATCGCAAGTGGCGTACAAAGCGGCATGATAAAAATCTATAAAGGAGGGTCTTGGGTCTTGGGACCGAATAGCCACCTCCCGGGAGCCTTATTCCTACAACTTTGGATCCATCATTCAAGTGTTCAATCCCCAGTCTTGTGATCCAAAACCACCGGTCAAGGGCTACCTGGCTTGATTTAACCCCGCAATGGGATTAGTGTCTATGGGTCAGGCACGTTTACCACGTTCCCCGAAGTTCCCTGCGATCTGCTGCGTTTGAGAAATGCGGGGCTTGACCTTCTTCTCAGTCAGTCCATTGTTGACTGGAGGACAGTTTCGCACAAATGGTAATTAATCTATTGCTGATCGATATTTATCAACTACTCCCAGTTAAAGCTACTTCCCTGAAACTCCACCCAACTTAGCCGGCTTTCCCAGGCAAAGTATAATAAAATTTCACCGAGGACTGAGCAGCACATCCGCACTTGGACCCAGTATCCTCGACAAGCCTCGGCCGGACTGTTGTTTTTGGTTGGTCGATGGTATCAGGCTAATAGACACGCTATAGTAAGACGTCTTAGCTCCCGTAAAAGAGGCCTCCGAACACCACTTGATTCCCGTAGTTTTTCGCCAAATACAACATCTCTATAACTACCGGCAAAGCCACCACCAAGCCACCACCACCGGACGTCAGGATGCTGGGAATGGATAGCAGAGATTCATTGAGAATTCTTTTCATCGACTCTACAGTCCAGACCTAGTATATTGTGCTAATCAGCACAAGTGCGAAAACAGCAAAAATTAAACTGGGGAAAAAAGATTTCAGAGAGTGTTTCTGCAGTATCTGATCACCCAATCATACAAATCAAGTCTTTCATCACGAATGATGAGCAAGTCCTACACCATTGGGTCCAGAGCAAAAGACCCATGTCATAGAATAGGACATCCGAATCAATCTGCAGTCGCACAAGTGGGATGCCGTGCCATTCTAGGACCTCTGATTAACCACTGTTAAGTAGCATTTATAAGTGACAGAAAAATATTTCGATAAAAGACATACATTCCAGCTTAAGCACATGTATATAGATTATTCTAAAGGCCCCTAGAAGACCTTTGATCAATGCAGTCGCGCGGGAGGTTATATCATATACTAAAATAAAGATGTCCCATAAATAGACTAATACATCAGTTAGCACAAAAAGTATGGTTGTAAGTAATTTTGATTAATATCTACTTGCCATTGTCTTTTGCTATTTATGAGAAAATTGGACAGTTAGAACTGTTGGGTTGGGCTTAAGCTTTCGTGCGCTCTGATGAAGTCTACCCCAAATATCTCAAGCAATGTCTTTTTTTTCAATAAAGTGATTATGGTCATTTTAAAAAGGGGTCCTGGACCTATTCATGTCTATAAGGAAACTCTTTGGTTTTGTACTCACACAATCACCCACTAGCTCACCCTCAAATCACCCCGCTTATCCTAGTTATGAAAAGCATCACCCAACTCACCTAAACTCACCCGGTGATTTAGCGGCCATCACCCATAAAGCAGCGAGCTGTTGAGGGCTCAATTATGTTTTAGCCACGTTCATAGTTATGGCTTGAGTACGGCTGAGCGGACGGGAAGCCCTGTTCTCCACACCCTATGGTCGTATGTACCAATTTTATAGAGAAAAGAGTATATGTATGACAATTTCAATATATATCAGTATTAAGGTTCCCTAGGCCCCCTATAGAAGGAGGTACGGGAAGAAATAAAAAAGTGAAGGTCCTGGACAGCTCTGATTGAATACTTACGGAATATCACGATTTTGCTTCCAAAGCCATGATGATAAACTAGGGGTATTTCCCTTGAGAAGACATGAAAAACTAAAAGATTAAACAAGAATCAAGAAAGTGCTGCCAATGGTTTTCCTCTCTGGTACCTTTCTTATATGCGAATTGCATAGGATGGGGCTTCAGAATCAGACAAAGATAATGACTATCTATTCAGAACCAGGTTTCAAATCAAATAAAAATCAATGAACATGACAGGCGGCTACAGTTGGGAGTTAACAGATCCAGCTGTTGGTCATTATATATGAAGGGAAGATCTGAAGGAAAGATTGTATATTAATAGCTCTTTTGAGACATATGATATAAGAGACAATCACACATTTGCAGGTTGCTGCTCATAATACATTAGATCACACAGCGCGGCTTTCACATGATCACTACAGTTCTGACAATTATCGTGTACATTCACTTTATTCTGTGGTATATTGATCGGGGTGATGTCACTGATTACAATCATCGTTGTTGACAGTACATCATAAGGAAGATGGCCAAAAAGAATAGCGATGGTCATGCAATTGAGGTACAACTCCGGCAAAACAAAAAGAAAACAAAGAAACCTTATGACTGCAGCTTCCGTGGTTATTGACGTGTTCTTCCTGGTCGTCCGTTCCTAATTCGATTGTTTCTTCAACTTGCACGCACCAAATAGCTCTCGCTGATATAGCTCTTTTGGAGGGTCGTATGGCTTTCCCTTGGTTTCCTGGGGAATGGCTTCAATGCCCAGCTCCTGAACAACGCTATGGCATCCCCATTTGCCGTCATTGTCATTGCCACAGGGCGGCTTGATTTGGCCAACTCTTTCTTCGACATCTTGGCCATCTTTTTTGTACTTATGTAATGCTAACTCCCAGGTGACGGTCTTCGCTCCTTTGAGACTCACGTCCTCGGAGTTATCTCCATCCGACTTCTCAACAAAGTAGGCCCAGGCTGTCATTATCTCGCCACAGTTGGCGTCATTCGTGTGATGCTCCTTGTCGCCCTCGGCGTTATTCCAACAGGCGGTCAATGCAGCTGCGAGCGACTTTGGCACATGTTCGTGTATGCCATTTTCCTTCTTATCAGGCTTCTGATAGACAATGAAGTTTTTTCCCTTGGCGGACGAAGCAATATAGACCTCATTTCCCTTACGTAACGCTGTCATGACCTTTGGTTTTCCATAACCCTTGATATCCTCTTTCTCCCACCTATCCACCATTGATGCATAGGCGTCCTCGGAGATTTGGACCATTTGCTCGTCGGTGACTTCGTGGTCGAATTTGGCCAAGGCGCTCCACATCCACGTGTCCATTGCCTTTGCCGTCTTTCGAACTTCTTCCGATGGCCGCACGCTTTCGTCCCGGAAGACTTCGATAGCGGGACCTTTGTCATCGCGGGGGAGAATGAAGCCGCGTCCTGACTCCTCTTGGTGCTGATTCTGAGCAGGCACAACCCGGGCTAGGGAGCTTCCAAAAAGAAGGAAGGAGAAAAGAAGAATGAGGAATTTGGGGAACATCATGGCGCAGGATGGTCGGACTGGCACCGTTTGATGGTCTTGGGGTGTAGTATTGCAATGGATTGAGAGATGCTGTTAGACTCAGTGTAAGGGCAGGCTTCGCAGCGTCTTTTAAAGCACCGACGATAGAAGTCGATGCGGCTTTTTTTTCTCTCCATGCATTCTGACACAAGCCATCCAGATCTATTTTTGTGCTTCAAATCTGCCTTGCTGATATACAGCCTCCTTGGTGTCTCTATCAACACAATGCAACATCAACCTCATATCCAAGAAGGCCAAACATCGAGACCTCAGATGCTGCAGCACAGCCCGGGCCAAGAGACGATTAGGTCCTTCAGAGAGGGGAAATAACCACGTTGACAGGTGCCAAGTCCCGCAAGGAGCCAGCCCTAGCAGCGAAAATCTATTTATACGACTATCCTCCATGAGCAGCCCCCACTGTCTGATCTCTTGGCCTCGTCCCTCACCCGGGCTTGGCGCACAATCCGGCAAGACCTATTCCCAATCGGGAAATCCAGACACTAGACTCATCAAGATGGGTGGCCGTACCGGGTGGCCTTATCGGGTGGCCTTACCGGGTGAAATTGAGACTTTGAGTTCAAAGCCCCGTTTACAAGGCAGACTGACAAGGGGTGTATCATGGAATGATGCCGCTCTGCGCAGACCGGTCTTGGGTATAAGACCAGTCGACGGAACCAGGTGCATCTAGATATGTAGAAAGACAGACCATTCCACTCTTCCCCCTCCATTCAAACGCAGCCATGCCTTCTGTGTCCGCCACTCTCTCTACTTTGCTCCTGGCATTGCTACCAGCGGCGTATTCCAGCCCCCTTGTTCCGCGCTTGGAGGTCAAGGACTACTATCCCCAGATCAAGCGACTCGCGGCCATCGGTGACTCGTACTCGGCGGGAATCGGCGCCGGAAAACAGCGCTCTGAGGCTGGTTCCGGAGAATGCTACCGCTACGATCAGTCTTATCCGAGTTTACTCAATCAGGACGGGCGACTCGGAGGCTCCGACGGCCACGAATTTACGTATTTGTCTTGTTCGGGGGACGAGTCTCCGCAGATTCTCGAACAGGCGAAGAAGCTAGACGGCGAATATGATCTGATCACCATTTCTGCAGGAGGTATGCATGCATGTTCAATTGCACCATGCCCTTGGCTTGATAGTTCCCAGTTAACAATATATAACAGGCAACGACCTGGGCTTCAGTGAAATCGTCCAATCCTGCATTTATCGTGCGATGTTCTGGAAGGATTGCGAGAAGCCATTGAAGCAGGCCGAAAAGGTGCTTGAAAGCAAAGAATTCGAAAAAAACATCAAAGCCCTCTTAAAAGAAAGCAAGAAGCACCTGTCCCGCGACGGCCAGATGTACTACACGGGCTATGGCAAATTCTTCAACGCCGACACCACGCAGTGCAACAACGTGGATTGGACATTGGTCCCCGATTTTAAGGGCACCAGGCTAGACCAGAAGCTGCGCGAGCGCACCAATAAGATCGTTAACGCGTTGAACGAGAAGCTGACTGGCTGGGTTGACGAGGCTGGAGGCAAGTTTGTGAACTACGACAAGTACACGGATGGTTGGCTCCAGCGTTTCTGCGACGAGGGAGTCACAGAACGGAGCCCGTGGATTGACTTCAAAGACGACGCCTGGAATCAAATGTGGTTCCAGATGCGATTTGCGATCGATGACCTGAAGAAATGGGCGCTCGGGATGCGGAAGAAGCGAGGCATCAAGACAAGCGATGATCTGGACGATTATAAGCCCGAAGAAGGGAACTTCAGTGACATTGATAAGAGGGGGCTACCCGTTGAAATATTGAAGGTCTTTCACCCTACGCCCGTTCTGAACACCTTCATCTCCAATCTTATCGTCCTCATGGTTGCGGAGCGGCAGGCGCGGACCGAGAACCCAGACATATCCCTGGAGAAAATCGCGCTGGAGGTCCAAGAGGGCACCTGTAAGCTGGATTCAGATGACCAGGAAGAAGACAAAGTGAAATGCAACTCGGAGGATCGCCGAGCCATTAAAAACAGCGAGTTCATGGATCACATCTACAATCTATGCGAGGAGGTGGAGAGTCGCCTCAAGAGGAAAGACGATTGGCCGTACCTCCTTCACGCACAGAGTTATGGCCCTTTGGTAGAATTGAACATCAAGAAGGAAAAGAGCGACGCCAAGCTCCCTGATAAAGAGTAAGTCCCGACCTGAGCGTTCGAAAGTCAATCTGGACTAACCGCCAGCCCCGCAGAAAATGCAAAACCTACTTGAAAAAGACCCTTGACGACTGCCGCAAGGGAAAGGAATGGAAGAAGGGCGGCAGCATTGTCCACGACGGCATCAAGTACGAGTCCGCCATTCGAGTCAATGATCACTTGTGGTGTGAGAACGCCGGTCCCGACCTGTCAGACAACGTGCAATTAGAACTATCCGAGTACAAAAAGGCCGCCGAGAACTTTTGCGGCCAGGGCGTCAGTCGAAAGGTCGGCAAGGAGGTGAAGGAATTGACGACCTTATTGCCGAGTCTCAACAGCAAGATCAACCTTTCTATCAATATGGGTGATAGCCAGGGTGGATGTCTTGGTCCCAAGGAATACAAACCGTCCAAGGAGGAATGCGTGGAGAAATTCATGAAGATTGTCGGAAACTGTACGTGTTCCCTCTCTTTCTTTGCTTACTTTCTTATCTGGAGCCCAGCACTCTATCCGTCTTTCCTTTGGATGAAGGCTAACAAGTTGCTTGCAGGCAAGGAAAAGGACGGCAAGAGCTACGGTGCCGGGGGAACCTTCGATACGCCAACAGGATGTGTTGATTACAGAGCCGTAGGGCTGTGGAAACAAACCATCCGGTAGGTCTGAGATAGACTTTCTTTCCCAAGAAGGCGTCTAGTGGATATTTCTCTACAGCATTACTGCATCGATGATTCTCAATAGGAGTTATATTTTGGATCGTTAGCCAGGCAATGTCCCTGTCCACAGTGGGTACATCGACATCAGCCATTCACACTACAGTTTTTTCTCCAGTCATAGTGTTATGGGTAGAATTCTTGAACATTTGAAATGCATATTGAAAGTCTTTACGCCCTCCAAGTTGCCTAAACCTGTCCTTCTAAGTCTCAGTTACGTAGTGCTGTCACCTACTCCACGAACTTAGTCACTCTCTACAAAATCTTTTCCCCATCTGTCCTTATCCTTCATTCCATCTCTTCTCCATCTGCCCCTTACCCAGTGTCTCTTTTTCCACGGCTCCACACTCGCCCCAAAATAAGCTCCAACGGGGTCACAGAAACGCCCCAGCCGATATGCCAGTATCCCATCAAATTGTTATTAAACTTTCACCAACACAAAGCACCTTCAAAGTTTTTCGAAACCGATAGTAACGGGCTTCCTCGATCCGTTGCTCGATGCAACTGTTCCCATCTCTTCGAGAAAGAAATGCGTCGACCTAGATCACTTTGTGCGCTCCGCATGGAGACAGCCGAGCCGAGCCGAGCCGTAGCCCATGTTACGACTTCCAATACGGAACTATGCGACTTGGAGCCATTCTTAGCTCTGTCATCCCTCCTTCTGGTCTCGTCAACGACGAATCTGGAGTCGAGTTCATGACATTTACCGCTGGTGAAATCCACGATGACAAGCCTATCATGCAAATCACGTGGGCAACAAGATCGACGACATCCATGATTGATACAGAGATTGCGCATATAATCAAGCTTGACGACGGTGTGGAGTTCACCGACGAACCCTTCGAAAATACGACCATGCCAACACAACTTTCTTCCAAATTTACTAGATATTCTCGAGCGGCAGAAACCAAGATCGGAGATGATGTCTTCTCGATAGCCCCTTACCGGACTTTCTTGCAGGCACTGTACTAGCACATGCCCTTCTTCGTGTTTCTGGCGATGGTCCACTTGCACCGGAGCAACAGTGGATTATTGTCAATGGAACTACATGGGACAAGGCTCGGATGGGGAGATGATCAATGATATATGTGGATCGGTAATTTGAGATGAAAATCACAGGCATCGGCTTCTTCCGATATGCCTCTATCCCTCACTATCCGTGACGCTCTCGCAACTATTCGCGCCTCGTCCATCCCCTACTTGTGGGTTGATTGTCTTCAAGATCACAAACTAATTCAATGGAATTAATTCGAGTTCTCACTTGATCTAGTGATTATGCGTATTATTAATTATACAAACTTTATGAACGGTACAAATGAGTCATAATTTGCTGCTCTCAACAGCACAAGCTTCAAGTTGGTTACCGAACTGGTATACATTGAGGCTTGACAAGAACTACTCCGGTCATTGATTTATCCCCGTAATAGCTCTTTGAACGGAGTCAATTGCCGTTGCTGTGTATGGATAAGGAATATAGTATGGAGCCACTGGTTCTCATAATAATTCTATAACAGACAGCAAATGATGACTCCATCTTTCAATGTCTATCAGATTGGTAGCCGCCAGAAACCTTCTACTCGATGAATGGTTGTACCTTATGATATAATCGAAAACGTGGGTCGGATCCACAAGACAGAACTGGAAACCGGAAGGGACTAAATTTCGGCTAACTATTATAAGACACATGGGGTGTCGCCATAGACTAGTCAGCTCCTTCTTGATATGTGGGTCTCTGCAGTGAATGTATGGTAGGTATAAATAGTTAGTCACTTGCCTTATCTTTCTAATTCACATGTACATATATCATACACCCACTGTTTTTGGTTTGAATTCTCCTACTACAAACTATCCTATTAAAATTCTCTAATTCACCTCTCATCATCCATTCTACCCAGAGTAAGAGAACCGCAAACACATAGTCATGTCCTAGCTAATACCATCACAGGACCAGCAAAATGATCTTCACACGCAGCGTCTCCTTGACCAATTTCGCGGTAGCTTCATCCGCCCTCTGCTTTCAAGTCTTCGTCCTATACCCCTGGCACAAACAACTCGACGACAGCTTCGAAGAGCTAAAGAAAGAACACCGTCAACTTCTGCAAAAGATCAACAACATGCCGCTCCCCTCGAGTGAAAGGTCTCCAGCAACTGCCGCAAACTCGCGACCCTAATCAGCCATTCGAGCACTTTTGAAAACGCCTCCCTTATTACGCTTCATACCCATATAATCCGCCACAACTAGCGAGTTCAGTTACAGTTTCAGTCTTTTCGGCCGGTATTCGATAGAGATAGAACACAGATTAGCGCATATCAATTCATTCCATATTGTTCACCCATCGTATCCTCCATTGAAGGCAATAATCGCACTACAACTCTTTCATCACACAAACAGTCCGACATCATCAGCCGGCCGAGGGATAAGGGGCAAGTTCCGATGGCTTATGGTAAGTCCCTCATCATGACTACTGCGAATGCTTCTTAATCAATGATGTAGTGTTTCAACCCAACCTAGTGGCAAACAGCTCATGTGAATAGACAATATTAGACATATACCAATGCATATGTACATATCTGCTGTATATCCATATCCGGTGCTTTCTCGGCCGCGTCGGATCCGACGAGTGGAGCTCGCCTTCCCCGATATTGTGGGTCGCGATGCGGTTAACCTTGTCTGAGTGGGGTGCCGTTTTTCATTTGCTATTCAACAGCGGTTTTGGGGTATTTGAACTTCCTCGGCTGTACCGGTCGCCTGCTGGATAGACGAATTGGAGAATTAGTCGGAAAAATTCTAAAGTAAGGACTTAGAAAATAGTTAAATGAATACATCGGGGCTATATGTCTCCTAGCGAGAAGGGTACCTTAGCAATCCCATTATGATCATTGTATCAACCTATATTTTTAAAAGCTAAGATTATTCAACTAGAAGCCAGTGCAGCGAAGTAAGGTAAAGATCTATCATGACCAAACCATTTATACAATCCTTGTCAAGGGCAACGACCACACCAATGACGCAGTCATATATCATACCAGTAAATGTATACGCAATACAAGCGTGAATCTGCAATACCGCTAGGCCAACCGTCTGTTGTCTAGATGAAAAGGTGGAGAGAAGAACCAGTGAGGTTGGAAATTGGCACCGCCAGGCGTAGTCTAGTGTCGGCTCCGACTTTCGGCCGGTTCTCAGAGTGGGTCATGCTTTACGTCGGATGCGGCTTACCCAGCTAGTGGATTGACGCAGGTCATTGCTGCTGTATTCTCTAAAATGTACTATTCAGCTCAATTTCTACCCATCTGCTTGTCTTGCGGTAATTTATTCAATTTGAGGGGATCAATAATATTCTATACAGGTGAGATGTATCAGTGTTGTCGCTATAGTCGAAATAACGCATGTATTCATGAAGAAGCAGTATATCGGGCCGTGCTCTGCTACGCTCAAATTCCAGTTATGTAATTCTCTGCAACAGAGTCATGCCTCTCTGGTCTCAGTAAGCAGTGGGACGTAATTACGCGTTATAGGAGAGAGCTCTTCCTCTCCTAGTTTAAGACGCCGTTTTCGGCCAGAAAGCTGCGACTCTCCAAGGTTACCTGGTACTCCAACATTCTTACCTCCCGGATCTATCCGAACAAGTTGACCTCCATGCGACATGGACGACAACCATTCCCGACGATACGGTCTTGAGCCTCTGCATTCTGATTTCATACCCAAGCTATCACCACCCAGGGAGCCAATCCTTTGGGTCGGCTGCTCAGATAGTAGTTGTGAAGAACTTGCGCTGCTGGATGTGTCGCCGGATGATGTATTCCAACATAGGAACCTAGGAAACATATTGATAGATGATCTGTCTTGCACAACAGCTGTTCATTATGCAGTCAGTTCTCTCAGTGTACGCATGCTCGAATATTCTTTTCTGGGTCTTATAAACCCTTAAGAACACGCGCTGAATATCTTTAGATCACACATATCGTCATCTGCGGACATTACGGATGCGGTATCGTGAAGACGGCACAAAATCCCGGTTTAAAAGACCCCTGGACAAGGTGACATTGACGTCTTATCCTGTCTTGCGATGTACTTACTAACTATATTTAGCATAATTGACGGCCTGCGAACAGCGCACAGCTCTAGCCTTCAAGGCTTAACAGAGGAGGAGCAGGATCGCCGGCTGGTCGAGTGGAATGTAGTTGAGCAGATTCGCTCCGTGGGCCAAATTCCGGAAGTTGTGGACGCTATCGACCAACGCGGCTTGAAGGTCCATGGTGTTGTCTATGACAGTGCCTCCCGGAGAGGGTATCGCGTCACTAACGTGGGTGTTCATGGTAGGGTGTTAGTGTGATTTGGGTATAGATTTCTTGCCGATTTCTTTGTTTTGTTTCTAGCTGCTGTGTACCATCACTGTATCTAATCATGAGTAGAACTGTCTATTCCGTCCATAGAAGTCTGTTCTATATTAGGAGTTCTAGAGCTGATGAAATGGAGAAAGTAAATATCAGGGGTAACGTCGTATACAAAGGGTCTGAAATGACCGTATTTCAATTGTTTACGCCGGCGTATGGGAGCAAATGTGGAGACGTATTGGGAACAGCCCCCGCTACCACCCAGATCCCGACTTGACTCCTCTCTGGAATCCAACTAGTGTTTTAGCTTACTCATAGCACTTTCGAGCAGTCACAGTTATAAAAGAAAAGACTTTCCCCAGCCAGACTTCTGGCTCCCTACACGTGGTTCTCGATGCTTACCTGTGTTCCATCGGTTATATGATGACGGGTGCCCTCGTTTCTTGGCATGTTTGTAGCTAACAGTCACCTGACTAGACACTAACCACTAACCAACATCACATGAAGCGTCTTTTTATTTTGAAGCCATATCCAATGGATTCTCTCTGATATGATGGCTATTCTCTCGATGTCTTCTCACGTCCGTTCAACAGGGCAAGACAGTTGATGATCTGTCGTTATCCGCGGCTATGATAAAACTTGCCGATATCGGGCCGGATTTACCCATGATCCGGACATCCCACGCTAAAATCACTGCAGCGTGCTCAACCGGACAGGTGGGGGATGCCTGAAGCCGCCCAGTGATGGTGCTATCATAATGCTGCCCCTCTTCAAACATCCCAACCTCCGTACTACTCTCCTTAGACGCATCCAGGGTGTCCCTGCTCCTCGAATCTCAAAACGCGGACTAGCTTGCTGTTCCAACCCCTTCCACGACATGGCCCAGTCCCCCGACCAGCAGACCGTCCGTCGGTACCTGCAGCAATCGCACGAGCGGATCTTCGAGAACAACCGGAAATGGGTCGCCACGAAGACGCAGTCCGATCCGGCCTTCTTCGACAAGCTCGCTGAGGGCCAGCAGCCTGATTACCTGTATTGACTCCCAGACGCTCAACCCAGGTAACCGTCGAGGCGCGAGACTAACAGACGCAGATACATCGGCTGCAGCGATAGCCGAGTCCCCGCCAACGAGATCATGGGCCTCGACGCCGGCGAAGTCTTCGTCCACCGCAACATCGCCAACCTCGTCCCGACGGTCGACCTCAACGTCATGTCCGTCATCAACTACGCCGTGCGCCACCTGCGCGTCAAGCACATCGTCGTCTGCGGCCACTACAACTGCGGAGGGGTTCAAGCCGCGCTGACACCCACCGACTTGGGCATCCTCAACCCGTGGCTCCGGAACATCCGCGACGTGTACCGTCTGCACGAGCAGGAGCTCGACCAGATCACGGATGACACGGCGAGGTTCAACCGGCTGGTGGAGCTGAACGTGATTGAGTCCTGCCGGAATATCATCAAGACGGCCGCTGTTCAGCAGAGTTATCAGGAGAATGAGTATCCGATTGTTCACGGGTGGGTCTTTGACCTGAAGGTTGGTCTGCTGAAGGACCTTCATGTCGATTTCGAGGCGACCCTGCGCGATATCAAGAAGATTTACAGTCTTCCTTCCGGCTCGAAGGCCTCTAGCTGAACGTGTTGCGATCTTCAATGAACACTTGTCACTGAATTGGTGGAGTGAAACAAGGGAGATAATTCACGGCAATTCGGTGGCGGACTATGGGGACCGGCTATGTGGGCATATATGCAAATACACACGTGCTCCGAGCCGCTTGACTTGGTATCCAAATTCGCTGCTTATTGCTAGAATCTTAGGTAGGAATATCGAGCTCTTGAAGCGATACATCGTCAATACTAAATCATTCTTTTTTCATCCCTCATTGGAGTATCGAGTCGTCAATGATAGTACCTGCATAAACCATGCACATGGTGTAACCTGTAGTGCTTTCTTTTGTCAGACAGGTCTAAGTTTAGTAACCCGGGTGTTTGAGAAGAGGGAGCATGGCCTACCTGGGTCTTCTTTGCCTATTAATTCTACCCTGGCATCCAGAGATCACTTCTCCATGTGTTCTATAGCAGGTTTGATAAATGTTTTCCTAATGGACGGTGCTCCTACTGGGAGATCGTCCCGAAGCATGATGTATACCGGGAAGTAGTTAAACGGAGAGATATGCATCAGGAGCCATACAGGATGCAGCATAACAAGACAACAGTCCAGACACCGGTCCAGGTTTCTTTCATCCTTAACAAATTCATTCACTCAAAAGACACGTCCGGCCTGCTTCCTGACTCGACAAATCCGGAATCATCTCGGCCCGACCATACCTACATAAGGAAGTTGTTTGATGCTGTCCAGCTCTCACTTTCGCTGACACCCTTACACACGTTCCCATCTATCTCTCCATCTATCCTCTGAAGTCAACCCCCAGGATAACCTCTACAGGCGAGCGCCGGTGGCAGTGAATCTCTACTCAGAGGAGCCCTTCCCGCAGTGAACCCATACAGGACAGCCACCATCCATCCATCCATCACCACGATCATGGATCCAGCTTCCCTTCCCACCCGTGAGTCATCCCTCCATATTCGCTCACCATATTGAGTAATTCCCTAGTCTCGCCCACAGCGGACCCCTCACTCACAGAGGAGATCCTCGACGTGCTCCAGCAAGCCATCCAAGCGCAGCAGGCCAAGAAAGGCGTCAACGAAAGTACGCCATCCCTCCACTACCTACACCCTCCTTTAACCGAATACAATACATTAATATTACAATCCAGCAACCAAGTCCGTCGAGCGCAACTTGTCCCAGATTGTGATCGTAGCGGCTGATACCTTCCCTATCGCAATCGTCATGCATCTTCCTATGCTCTGCCAGATGAAGAAGATCGCTTGCGTTTTCGTCCCCGGTAAGGCTGAGCTGGGTGAGGCGTGTGGGTTGGGTAGGTCTGTTATTGCGGCTACTATTATTGCGGGGGGAGAGTGTGCGGGTGAGAGTGAGCTGGCTGCGCGGATTGAGCGGCTTAAGGAGAAGATTCAGAATATTGATGTTGGTGTTGAATGAGTATGACTCGTGGGTGGACCTTGAGAGGACATCTAGTGGAGGGACATTCTTGTGGAGACACATTCTACGATGGATTGAAAATGGCTGTTAGGGAATTTTTGCCCAGATACTGGTTATTTCTGGCTATGAGTGTCGGGGTTGGATTTGAAGAAATATCAAGGAGCTGTCAGCTTTGGTCGGGCATGTTTGATTGCTACTGGATAGAAGATCGCGGTCCATAGACCAAATCAAGATGTTGTAACTTCTTACAGGCCTGATATTTCCATCCTATTGGGACTGTAGACTTGGATCTGTGCGTTTCTAGAGTTTTCACCAGGTCAAACTTGTATCAGTATCATATGACGAGCCAATAGACCCGGTTAAATAATTCCTATTGAAGCCAACAGTTCAATCTTCCTACATCAAGTCAGAGAAACAAAAAGCTGGTGCCTAGTCTTATAATAATTGAGTCAGTGCCAGTATTCGTCCCTCCTTATTTATCCTAGACATGAGAGAGACAATTTCTTGTCTTGAAATGAGTACATATTTTAAGTGATTCACTACTAAATCTCGAATCACTCTCACCTTACATCATCCAATGTACGGGTCTAACAATATCCACCAATAATGCTAATCCCAGTTGTGCACATTCGCACATTAGCCTCTAGTTTGAGATTGTCTGGCTAGGTGCATCATAATCTATTGTTTACTTGTATCTCGTCGAGATCTTCATCGTCAGATCTGGCCGGTATGCGCTTACATATTATGCATGCATATTGGAGGTCCTTCTAAGACACAAACATAATCTACTCTGAGTTGGATAGAAGAGAAATTCAGTTGCTTCTACGCTCACATAAGCTCTCCCATGCATATCTATCAAATTCACCAGACCATGTGAATGACCTCGAGAATTATTAGTATAGTTGTGGTTACAAGAACCACCTCATGCAGACACATACACCCGAAACCGATCTTAATGCGAATATTGTATATATACTCTATATCAGTCAACTGGCATCGCGTAACGTGCTCGGACGTTGAGGGAATCCAATTATCATACAATGTTCTACAACGACTCGAAATATTAGCCTATCTGCAACGGGATTTTCGGTAAAATAACACGACATATCAACGATCTCACCATCGAGCCCTCGAAACCTGTGATCTGTCGCCACATGAACGACCTCGGTCTCAACACCGCCAAGTCTGACGAGTGTGGCTTGCCTTGTGTCTCTTTGTGGTCAGGCTACTGCAGCCCCCCGCACGTTGTCAAGAGCATAACCTTAACCTAGACAAATCAGAGACCAGTGCGACAAGCGCAGGCCATGTAAGATCTTTCCTATGATATAATTAATATAATTGAATTAACTCGCTGGGATCGGTTAAGAGAATGGTGGAGCTTATCGGACATGTGAAGTCTTGTGTGTGACCATGGAGAATATGACGGGTTTGATATGCCGATGGCTTTTACTCTTTTGACTCTCTTTGTAATATGCCATGCCGGATCGAGTCATGTCCATTGGACCAATATCTACGATCTACAATTAGCAGATATTGACAATCTCCCCTGCAGTACTAAACAGAACTCGTCCGGTAATATAGCATCCCATGGACCAAGCTCGCCCCGCCCTGTACTTGAGGTACAGTATACTCTACGCTTTTAGGGATGACTTTACAATAGTAACAATACCTATGTACCATATGGGGTTGGAGGTTTCAGCTCCCCACATTACAACCTTTCCAATCTAATTGGCCAAGTCGTGTTTCCCCGCATGAGTTGGCGAGCGGATTGTGGACACGGGGCGCTGATAATCAGCCGAACCCCGCATATACCCCGGACGGGATTGCCCCCGTGCCCAATAGTTCCCAACTGTAGAACTTGGAAGCTGTGCCGCTGGCTTTCTGGTTGGTGTTGGGCTTATCTTGTTCGCAAAGTTGACTGTTTTTGGATAGCGAATAGCGATGGGAGGAGTCCACGTGAACAGAGCTCTGTCTTTGTTTCCTCAAGGGCTATTCAGTACATCGATATAGCTTGGTTTTTCTTCCCATGATATTGAAATCGGTTGATGGACCTGTATACATGCTCTAGATAAGGTTACAGTAGAGCGCCTTTTGTTTTGTCGACCATATGGCTGGTAGAGACAGCCACCGAAGTATTAAGGAATATCATGGAGAAGCCGTATACACCGCATATCGCGGCATACCCCTCGCTTGGCAGTATTCGCTAAAGCAGGCTGTCTATGACGGCACATCCTTCGACGATCACGCCTAAATGCCGGGTAGACAGTATGTGACCGTAAGACAGGGTCCCGAGGCTCTCAGTCCAAAAGAGACTACGACAACGCCGCGAGGTCAAATCACAGGCATTATAAACGAGCGGTATCAAGGTGAATGCATATTTTGGGCCGAAAAGGGGCGGGTCGGATCTTGGAACAGGGTTGAGGGCCTATTTTGAGTTTGGTCCCCTCATCTCTGGGGCTGATCGTCGTTTACCCCGTGGGGGTGTGGTGGACGGTGCTCCTCATGGCACTAAGGGGTTCGATGTCACTCAATATGGGACGCGAATCCACTTAAGAAGCGATTTCCTGTCAATTGTTCCATTTCTGTCAATATTCGACCATCCGTCCCGCAGAAAATGTCGGATACGCCGGGGAAATACATACTGGGTACCCATCGAGGGCCGGTGGCCTTGGATGAGAATGATGCCCGGGAATTGGAGAAATTGGAGTCTGCGGGTGGGTTGACACTGTCCAAGGTGTCCACGAGAGGCGAGAAGCTTCGCCATCACTGGAAGCGGTTTTGGTTTATCTATCTCGTGGGGAATATCATATTTTTGGCCATTTTCCTGCCAATTTTGTGGGTGATCTCTTGACACAGCATTAATCTACTAGACTGAACTGACCACCGTAGCTTTCTCATCGCTATCCCTGCGATCGCACAGATGGTTGTTAACAAATCGACTCTACTCCTCGTGAACGGAGCAGTGCTACAGCCAAAGCCAGATTCGGTGCAATTGACCATGAAAGCCAGCATAGACTTGAAGGTGGCCGTGCCCGTGCGCATCGAGGCAGTGACGTTCGACCTCTTCCAACCGGATCTTGGCCACGATAGGCCGTACGCCGCTCTTGATCTACCGGGACAGACAATCAAGGGGAACTACACGCTCGGAGTCAGCGACCGTTTCACACCCATCCAAGATACGACGGCGTGGATCGAATTTGTCCGGCAGGTCGTGTTCAAGGAGGAGACGTCGTTGTCGCTCTATGCCCCGACGACGGCCTATCTAGGGGTGCTGAAGTCGAATGTCATCATGAACAAGGCCATCGTGACTCCTGGTAACTCCACCTTGCCCCAAGCTATCGACGCCTGCGTTCGCCCATCTGACTATTCTCACAGGTTTGAACAAATTCAAGGGTCTCACCATATCCGACGCCACATTGCTCCTCCCTCCAAAAGAAGACGGCACCAACCTCGTCGGAAACATCACGCTGCCCAACCCATCGGTACTCGAACTCGAAGTGGGAACCCTCCACATGAATATCAAGAGCGGGGATCTCCTAGTCGGGAACGCCAGCCTTACAGACGTCACGCTCAAGCCGGGGGACAACACCTTCCCTATGAACGGAGTCCTCGATCTAAAGAAGGTCATAACCAACCTCGGTGACGTCATCAAATCTCAGGTCTCTCACCTGAAGGAGGGAAAACTGTCTCTGGGCGCAGCCGCTACATCTATCGTATGGGACGGCACCGAGGTCCCCTACTACACGAAAGTGCTTCGCGAGCTCACCCTACCCGTCGAAGTCGCTATCGGCGATATCCTGAAGAACAGCTTACGGGAGCTATTGCACGGGAACGGTGATTTGGTAGAAAGCTTGAAGGAAGGCATGGGTCGTAGATCTATTGGTGACGGGACGGATGACCTCGCGGCGTTCTTGAAACAGAACGAAGATGTCATGGATACCTTCCCGGATATAGACCCGGCAAGACGGGAGGAAATCATTGATTCTCTGGCGGCCATGTACAGCGAGCTCTGATGTTTGGCCGGTGTTGCGCACTGCATTAATGAAGTTATGTTAATCATTGACCTAGCAATGACTCCTTTTGGTGAAGTGGAGGTGACTGAGCCTCTCCTTAGCCAGTTCGTAGCCACTTCGCTGGTTTTTTCATATACGTAGTTTGTTCGCTTATGCTTACAGGCTGTGAAGGACAAAGCTTTCTATCTGCTCAGCAGTACTTAAATCACATGCCCAACTAGATCAATATAGCCTGAAGTTGGCTACGCTTTAGGCCGTTGCGACGAATTGAGATAATATAGGTTGGAGTTTTGTAACTATGTTCCGACCACCGAATATGAGACTTCATTGCTGTGGCTTTCAGGCTTACTATCATTATAATACATCAGCCAATTGAACTAGGTTAGTTCCAGAAAAAAAGGTTAGTTAAGTACGTATCTGTCGTGTACAAAGATATGTTATTGTTTTTATTGTGTATATGATAAGGACGTACGGAGTGATCTGATGTAAAGCAATACTCTCCTAGAAGTTTAAACCCCAAAATCTAGAGTATATTAAATCTTTGCAATCGCAATTCTTCAAAACAGTGTGTCCATCTGGTAATAGTTTGATTTTCTCCATTTTCAAATATTTCCTACATAATATTCTATCCGACAGGAAACTAGTGATTTATCTCGGCCACTGCACCAAGATATCAAATCAGCATTTTGGTCAGGTATATTATAACTGATATTCCAACAATCTAACTGCAGTATACGGAGTAGTTCTGAAAAAAAATAAAGAGACTAGATTTAAGAGATGAATTAGTCCAAGGTACAATAGTGATATGTAGAGCACAACTGCATTGACTATATTCAGACTAATAACGCCTTCCCATGATGCATAGCCCGCAACTATTTTGTACGGAGTGGTTTAGGGCTAATTATAGTCGCCTGCAGTAGGCTCCGTTATGTACCTTTGTTTCAGGGCAAGGACCATATTGGGCCCATCCTGTTTTGACTCCTCTTAGCCATTCTTGACATATCACTAAGCCCACCCCGACGCTTTCCATGTGATTTTACTGGTCATTTTTGACTTCTTGGTAGATCTTGTCAAGTCAAGCCACAGCTGCAGCCTATGTGTAGAACAAGGCAGTGACTAATTCAACCGTAGTCACATAATGTTGGGATAGTCATCAGTCATATTAAGCTCCACCAAAATGCAGCCCGATATTGTGGCGCAGTGGCTGAGACATACTAATATGCCCAAGTATGGTTAAGCATAACATCTGAGTACGAGTAATGATAGGAAGATTGGGTAGCATGGGGGCAAGTTCCAACAGCCGCACTGGGTAATGGAGTGTTACAGATCTAAGTATTCAATATGTCAAAATCAAGGGGGTGATTCAAAGTTTGTATGTAGATCACAGCACATTTATAATCCTTACGCAAGACTGTGTAATAGCTTTTCAGCCTGTCTCAAATCTCTCCAAGCGCTCAAATCACGAAATGACATCCAACACGTCACCTCATTCAACGTAAAAGCATAGCACCCCTTGAAAACTATTCAGACTATCTGAACTTTGATTTTGGTATTCTTCTTTTAAAGCACCTTTTTTCGGGGTTTTGAGGTTGCTGGAATACCTGCTGCCTGGTTTTAATCTGCTGTATGCAACTTATATTTTATCAAATATGCCTTGTAAATCAGTCCACAGATACACTGACATAGAATTTATTTCTTGTATGATAGTCTTCTAATATGGTATTGTATGGTTCTATATAAGCGGTTCAATACGTTTGTTCTACGGAGTAACGACATGCAATATGTTGCTTTGGGCTCAGATAACTTATTTATCATGAACCTTGATGATACCATCACAACTATATCATAATATAGATCAATCTGATAGTATGTGTAGCTTGAATGTGTTTGTATATATCTATTGAATTCCTTAGTCAATGGTTAGGCCCCTTAAAAACAACAATTACGCGGCTTGGCTCAAGGGACTGTATAAGTCGTAAACAGGGGCAGCTCCGAATGTGTAGACAGGTTCAGTCAGGACGATGGATGCCCACTAACTATAGACTCTGGAAACAATAGAACCCTGGTTCGCGCTTTCTAGAAAATCACCGGGTGGACAATAAACGCCGCTAAGATAGGTAGAGTCCCACTATTGTTGGTTCAGAAAGTCTAAGAAGATGTGATATCTTAACGGCCACCTAGTATTTAGTAGTAACAATCCAGATGACAGGTCTTTATATTCTACACAGGGCATCATTGGGGTGCAAGCTAATGGTGATCAGGTAGTTCGCGTGATTGATCCTTACTAGGGACCAAATTTTGGCGTACTTCATCATATCAAGCATACCAAGCAGGTCTAGCGATCTGCGGTGGCGCAGATCATGGAGCCACCCATATTCTTGACGATAAATAAGCCTTGATTTCATACAGCGGAGTCCGAGCTACATAGGCCCATAGTAACCGGCTGCAGCTAGCAAAAGAGGGCGTGAGTCAAGCTGACGCGGCCAGACAGTGGCGGATCATCTCAGCAACCCAGATGGCTGGTGTACGGACGCGAGGAGGTGAATTGGATAGGAAATATCAGCCAGCCAGCCTTACCCTATCAATGCCTCGTCATGACTGGGGCTAACCAACTTTCAGTTGCTTGGGGGTGTTTGAAGCACTTGAGATTACTTAGGGATCTTCAGGAGAAATTCTTCTGGTGCCAAGTATCTTCTACGCATATTCTCGGGCCATAATAGTAAAGTCAATGGCTAGACTCTATATTTCTATAAACAGAACGAACACAAGAGGTACGAAGTGAGTCCAATCTCTTGGGTAATCCCCCCACAAAATTCAACGGATGAGTTTGCGAACTTACTCGATATAGATTCTAAAGTGCCTAGCAACGTCGCGGAATGTCGCTTCGAACATGTCATTATCATATCTACTTTTATGTATAGAGCCTTCATTAGTGGTGTCTAACGTCAGATGTGGTTTGCATTCGCCATTGTTGAAGTTATCAAACCCTTGAAAACAATGTCACCCCCTTGCTCATTCCTTACGAAATCTAGGTTGCTTTCAGGGGTTGTTTATGCTTAATTGATGATTAATTTCTAACTTGAATGGATAAATTGAGTGTCCATTACGGAGATTGTCTCATTGAAAAGCCCAGGGAGATTTTCTACCAGACTACTCAATTCCGGGCTCCTTCCATGTTGTAAAGTATATACTGAGTTATGGAACACACCCCCTCCCCGACCGTATCCGTCAACTTAGCCGAATTCGGCTTGGAAAAGACAGAAGATGGACAACATGTGCAATGGGCCAGCGGCAGTGCGCTTCATCCGTGGCATTGGAGTGGCGCGCGCAAATGTTACGATATGACATTGATCCTCCTTCTGGAGGCCTTCACGTGCGTGCACTTTGTCTCTCTTATAACAATATTGTCTAACATGTGGTGTTAACGCGAAATAGAACGGCTATCAGCACGTCAGGAGTAAGTGACCTGGACGTCATTCTCGACTTCTATTGACTTTCTACAGGCTACTGCTGCAAGAGCTTCCCAACATGGAACTGATCTAAGCATGACGGTGTTGATCTTTGCTTATATGTCATCGTTAGTATTAAACAAACATTCTCTACCTCGTCCTCGGCGACTCATTGAGTATTCTAGATACCAGCTAGGTCAAGGTGTTGGCATTATTGTGTTCCCGCCGTACTCCGAAGCGTTTGGCAGAAAAAAGCTATACATAGCTAGCTCTCTGCTCTATGCTGTCTTCTGTGTTATCGTTGGGGTAGGGAATTCGCACGTCGCCAGCGGTATAGCTCGCTTTATGACGGGCGTCCTTTCGGCCATCCCCAGCGTGGTCATCACTGGGAGTATTGCCGATATGTTCAAGGCGCGAACGCGCGTTTGGATGGTGTTTCTGTACATTGTCGCTACGGGTACTGGTCTTGGTTTAGGACCGGTATATAGCGCATATGTTGCAGCAGAGTACGGTTGGTACGTGCATATATCAGATCATGAAAGATACCAGCGAGATCTCCGCTAATAACTAGCTGCAGGGAATGGGTTTTCTACATAGCCGCCATGGTAACAGCACTCCTCGCGGTCATGATGCTATGTATCAGAGAATCTCGGCCATCTCTCCTCCTCCGTCAGCACGCTGAGAGACTTCAGAGGAAGACAGGGCAGGACTTCAAGCCTTTCATTCCTGACCATGTGCCGGATCTGAAAACCTTTGCGAGGATCTCACTTTTTCGACCGGCCCAGCTACTATTCTCAGAGCCGGTTATGTTCACGCTGAGTGTCATCAGCGGAGTCGCGAATGGATTGTTCTATCTTTTCGTGGACACGGTGCCGGACATTTATCGTAAAATGGGCTTTTCTGAGCAAAGTTCTAGCCTCCCTCTCCTAACAATCGTAATAGCACTTGTCGGGAATCTGCTTATCCGCTGTTATGACCACCGGACTACGGCAATTGCTGAGAAACGCACGCACAATCTGCCGCCTGAGCACAAGCTTTTTGGGATGTGGTTCGCAGCACCCGGACTCGCTATCGGGCTGTGGATTTTCGCGTGGACTATACCACCTGATGTGCCGGCCGTCCACTGGGCGGTTTCCAGCTTTGCATTATGCCTTGTCGGATTCGGGTTGAACGAGTTCTCTACCGTGTTATCGTCATATGTGACAGACGTTTACTTGAACCATGCGGCCAGCGCGAATGCCGCCTTGTCATTTCTCCGCGTGACATTCGGTGCCTTTTTCCCGCTCTTTGCCCCGAGGATGTTTGACGACCTGGGTGCTAACAAGGCTGTCTCTGTTCTGGCCATCTTTTCTACCTTCATCTGTCTGGTGCCACCAGTCTTTCATTGTTATGGGAGACAGCTGCGTGAGAAGAGCAAATTCTCTCAGTATAGCACGGCTGCTGTCTCGGATTCTTCATGAAGGGCGAAAAATGAATACATGTAAAATGGGTCTCATGTACGGTATAGAAATAGGTTCATGTATGGTATAGAAAATTATCCTATGATCGGTACTGGGCTTCGATGCATCACCCTAATTGGTCATACTTTCAATGATCTTCATAAGCCAGACTACATCTATAAACACAACTGTAGAACAAGAAACCGAATCTATTAGTTCACTCAGATAAAGAGCATCTGTAAACTTGAATGCTCGTTATTGTCCACTTTGGCTGATAGTCAATGTATTGGATCAATACCTGGAGTATATTACACGTGTCCTCATAGCTGTGATATTAGAAAAAATGATAGCTTCCTAGAATTCTCGCTAGCTTGCTAAGTCCATGCTATTTTTTCTCCCTTCTCTTTCATGAATTTTGATTGTTTTTTTTTCTTTTCATCTTACTTTTTTTCTTCTCTTTTTGTGATTCCCCCCTTACAAGGGTCAGAATTACCCCCAGGCAAGGGTTTAGGAGATATTATGATCTGTGGGGCTGTGATAGCAAGGATTCGAAAATAGTAACTACAGGTAATGTTATGGGGGTCGTCATATAAAGCCTTCCGCCCTGCGAGGAAATAATAAATGACAAAGTAATAATATTGTCCCCAGAAAAATCTATATATGTAACCTCATCAATATTTAACGTTGACAAGTAAATGGCATACCATGCCAACCATGCCACTAGACTAAAAGGGCCAATTATGTATGTCAAGCTTCCTTGCTTGACATCTGCAGACACCCCTATGTAAAACCTGCTATGCGCAGCTAAGCCGCAGCTTTTAGGGCGCTCCCTATGGTCTCAACAATGGCATAAGTGGAATCTATATAAAAAGTATCAATTTGGACGGTCTATCATAATTATACCTATATTATTGATAGCTCATATGATTATAGCTGCACGATTTAGAGGACAGATACTATTCTACAATAGATTACTAAATAATTCAGTTACCTAAAACACTGTCTCTAATACCAAAATAACCATAAGCATAATTGATGAGTCGCCTTCATTCAAATGGGCGATGGGCAGCTTACGTACCTCAGGGACAGAGAAGCATTGATATTGCCGGGGTCGGTGAATATAAAGCAAGCCTGTTATGTCCAAGATCGAGTTCCTTGATCATTGTTTTCAATCGCTCTCTCTCAGACTCATACTCGATCACACCGTTTCGAATAAATCCCATCTTGCCCAACATGAAGACAATCGGTATTATCGGTGGCCTCTCATGGCCAAGCACAATCACCTACTATCAAGTCATCAATGAATTAGTTACTGGCCGTCTAGGCGGTCTCCGGGGCCCCAAAATAATCGTCATCCAGGCTGATCTACATCAAATCACAGAATGGAGACTATCGGGCCAAGTCGACAAGATCCGCCAACAATTCCACAAGTACATCACATCGCTGCAGTCGGCTGGTGCCGACTTCTACCTTGTCGCCTGCAATACCTACCAGTTCGCTGCCGAGAAACTCCCCGTCGACATACCCATGCTGCACATGGCTGATTCGCTTGGTCGGAGGATCAACAAGGAGGGATATAAACGGATCGGGTTTCTCGGCTCCTCTACCACTTTGACTGGACAATTTATCATTGGACCGCTGAGGTCGAAATATGGCTTGGATGTCCTCATCCCCGATGCACACCAACGTGTGGGTCTCGAGCGCGTCATCATGGACGAGTTAACGAAGAACATTATACTGCCAGAATCGCGGGAGATGTTCCGACAAGTAATCTATTCTCTCGTCGATCAAGGCGCCGAGTTGATTATTCTCGGCTGTACTGAGATAGGGCTACTTGTGCGGGAGGAGGATAGCCCTGTCCCAGTCATGGACACGAGTTTGGTGCATGCGGAAGATGCAGTCGACAAGGCGATGACTTTGTGTCGCGAATTATGAGGATTGTTGAGCGATGATTCCTCCACGATGTCTGTCGACGGGCTCACAGCAGGTGTGGGTGACTGGAAGTTTGGGCTCCATAGAAACACAGGCCTGGTATGGGCTCTTCTATACCAGCTCTGCCTACGTTTTTTAGACATACTGGCTCTGCTAAAAAGTTTTGAATCTCAACTAATCTCTCTCTCTCTCTCTCTCTCTCTCTCTCCATATACGGTTCTATCAGGGTCCCACCAAGCGAACTTGTAGTCCTACTAAGCGACTGTATAGAGTTGTATCAAGGCTCCACTAAGCAAATGCGTAGAGTCCTATAGTTAGAGTGACTGTGTGGAGTATATTCCATACCAGCCCTTCTCTTTTCCTAGCAAAATCTCGGAAGAGCAGGCCTGGAATGAGACCCACCAGCGGAGCGGAGCTGTGTCCCTGCTTTGGATTATTGCTTATGCGCGTACGGAGTACTCCTTACCACCCCCGAATTTGATTCAGGAGCAATAAGATCACCCTAGTACATGACTAAACCGACCCCTTCATTGCGTCACTCGGTAGACCTTCTATAAACACATAAGGGGCGGGATGCTTCTGGAGATATGTTGAACAGGTGTTTGGTATATATATTACAGATCAGTGTTTCTAGTTTGTTTTGCAATCTTGGTAAAACCCAAGTCATGGGAAAGATTGTCAAAGCCAAACGTATGCATGTTCAAAATAGTTTCCTGGGCTATGTGTAGCTTCCGGACATTTGACGCGTGGCTGGTCCCACCACCCAAAATGACATGCAGGGCTGACGGATGAAGTACCGAGTGGGTGTGGTGATTACCAGATGGAGCTTTTCTACCCAACTATTGGCTATATAGGTTGAATGATCTGCACAAACTAGTACATACGACCATAGGGTGTGGAGAACAGGGCTTCCCGTCCGCTCAGCCGTACTTAAGCCACACGCCGGCCGGTTAGTAGTATGGTGGGTGACCACATGCGAATCCCGGCTGTTGTATGTTTTCTTTTATTTTTGCATCGTTTTTGATTGAATAACTTGTCGGGATATCAGACATATCAAGCTTGACCGAATTCCACAATGAATGTTTTTTTGGGGTGGCTAATATAACTTATGCCAGACCCGTTCGCCTAAAAGCATCTAGTCAATGCAAAAAGACGGCAAAGGCGACTCATGATCCAGTAAATGCGGCTCAGCGAAGCCCGTTTCCTCCTCCAAACACTTGAAACACACACGGTTGGACCCAAACACCCCAATACTATGGCCTTGCCCCTTCTGCGACATAATACTCACAGCAGCGAGACGAGCCGCCCAGTTGCTGTGAGCGCGGAAGATGCCAACTCCCTCAGGCGCATCCACCAGCTCGTCCCAATTGTCCACCGAAAAATAATCGTAGTTGGGGTCGTGGCTGATACCGGCATGCTCGTCTTTGTTGTTGCATATGTTGACGATGCGTGAGACACCTTCAAAGTCGATTCCCATGATGTCTAGATCAGCGACCCACTTGCCCCGATCTAGGACGGAGATGACAGACTCCACGACCATCACGTCTTGGTCGATGGCTCGTTCGGTGCTTGCCTCGAGGGGGAACCTCCACTCAGTGAAGGGGAGATGGAGCGACGTCCCAGAGAAATTGTTCTCGCGGAGAAAACCATAGGGTTCGTGCGCCACCGCGTTGAAGGCGAATGACGGCTTGCGGATCTGGGGTTCTTGTGGGGCGACGAGGATGCTGAGACCGGGTTGTCCGATATTGCCTGCGATTCTTCGTATGTCGTTGGGCGCGGGCGTGTCGAAGGGGTCGGAGAGGACGACGGCAGCGACGAAGATGGAGTCTTCTGAGCATAGAGCGAGTGCGGTGCTCAAGTCTTCCGGCTCGAGGTTGATGGTTCCGGATTCGAATTTCGCGACGCACGCGAATGCCTCTTGTAGGGTCAGGGCCTTTGGCTGAGGTGACCTGAATATTGGGATACGCGCGATGGTTGCAAAGGCTGGATGCAGATCGTAGAGACAAAGCGGTTGGCGCCAATCCTAAGGTATCCATGCACAGGCATACATGGGCTGGGAGATTATAGTCATAGATACCAAGGCACCCGGGAGATTCTTGTAGACGCTGGCAGCCAGATCCAGCGAGAACATGGATTTGGTAAACTTGTCAGGAAAGCAAAAATGCGACGTGAGCAAGAAGACCCGCTTGCCGAACGCTTCGATCAGCTTGGGAGTAGACGGAATGAGGTCTTCAAAGAGCACGCCCAGACGACGTGCGGTCCGATAGTGAAGACCCTCCTCTGCCTCGCGACGACGTCGTCCCGACAACGCGGAGCCAAGTGGCTGGAATTCCTTGGGCGCATCGAATTTCAGCAGAGAGAAATCGAAATTCAGCGTGGCGAGCGATATGTTGTTTTCGTTGACTTCGGAAACAAGAGCATTGGTTATGCGCCCAAATGTCGACATACTTACTTCGATTGTGGTGGGTCTGATGTATTCGAGAACAGCGCAGAATACAAGAGGAGCTAGGAGCTGTTCGAGTGTTGACTTTATCATTCATGAGGCTTAGCAGCAAGGCCGACAGGCTTGTCTACCTTGAGGCACGCCAGTTGAGCTGGCGCTGCATGATTGGTGTCCTTGGTTAATCCTGGCCCTATCCCACTGCAGTGTGCGCGTTGATGTGGTGGTCAATGACCAGAATGATTGGCGGACGTGCTTGATTACTGGCGCCATGCATACTTTATAGAAGTAATATCTCTACTATGAGAAAGAAATAACAATCTCAAGGTAGAATACAGACCTATATTCACTGCTGCATTCTAGTGAATGAACTGACAGACAGTATTTGAAGAAGATAATAAAAAAAAACAAAAAGATGGACTCGCGGGGAATCGAACCCCGGACCACTCACATGCTAAGCGAGTATTATACCACTAAACCACAAGCCCATTTGGTGCAAAGAAATGCTTCCGATGCGGGGAATCGAACCCCGAGCTGCCGTGTGAGAGACGGCGATGTTAACCATTACACCACATCGGATATTGTTGAAGGACTTGGCAGGGTATGGGTAAGTTGTCGGAACGTTAGTCCATGAACAACTAAATTATAGCAGTGCGGAAAATAAGCGTCCTTAAGGATATCACCCGGGATATGATAGATACCAGTGTAGTGAGAACAGATAAGTTTCCTCCTCTTTTGCTCAACCTACGTTGGTATTGAAGTCTTTTGGACCCGCTTAGGGAAATGCCGTACAGTGTTAGTAGGGTTAGCCCCCTGATCAACTGACAAATGTTCTGTATACTCCTCATATTCGGGCTCGACACCCCCAGTCCAGCTCGGATAGGGTTTCTGGCACGACATCACATTCAGGGGCTGGGTAGATCCCATAGATCATCGAGATCTGAAATCTAACGGTATGCTGTGATGTATCATCTGATTCTAACTCGATAAGCTTAAACTTCCACAAACGGCTATCCCGAAAACTCTAAATAAGTCCTCCTAATTTACAACCCCCTTGCTAGGAGACTCAAGTATCCCTTCTCTCTGGACTCAACCAACGATCTCAGAGGAGCTTCGTATCCTAAACCTCTGACCCAGCCCTCAGACCCGGCTACACGGGTTGCCTGCTAGGAACCCTAGCCCCTCCGAAACGCCACTAAAATTCCGTCAGCGAGGGGCAATTCTCAACAATGGCATTCTTTTCCCGTTTCTGACACTTCAACAAATAGGAACCTACTTTTCTGCACATGGTTTTGGAATTCCAACGGCCTCGCGGCCCAGCATTGCGGGGAGCCCGGTTTGAAGTAAACCAGCAGCAGTACACGTAAGAGGCATGGCCCTTGCATACCGCAATGCAAGGGCAGTGTCACCCCACTAGGCTTGATCCTTTTCTCTACTAAGGATAAGCAAGCTCTGATATTCATTTCCTTGGGTGACGTATTATTCCTGTCAAACTCGTTGTAAGGGGCCCAAGTGCGTCTATCCTATGATACTAGGGCTTCCAACGGATCAGATACGCATTCTCGCGATCGATCGTCGCGACGGGTAGCTGTGATAATCTTCGTCCTTACCAGATTACCCCATCACGATATACAATAGACAGGTTTGCTACTTAGCCATAAACATATCTTAACAATTCTGGGTTCCGGAAGTAAACATATGTCTGTGTAAGGAGATAAGCTCACAGGGGGTAACGCGTGGCTCTGATCGAGATCTCTCCATGGAAATGCAGTTCATGAGAGTCGATCATTGTGGCGCAGTCCAACATATTCATTCTACATTATACGGGTCGTTGGTTGCCTTCTTCTATTTCGAAGCTATACATGTGAGCCACGCGTTTTCAGGAGCTCAAGGGTGTTTGTATGAGCGATTTACTGTGTTGGTGCAGTTGGAAGATGAGACGCGATGTACGGAGTACATCGACGACATAGTTCTAGTGTAGCAAGAAAGATATAAAAGGGATCAATCAGCCCGTCTGTTGTCCTTCTCCATCACAGTTCAAATCATCCATCTTTTCCTACAAACATCTACCAACCAAAGAAACATCCAGTTACCCGCTTGAACCACCTTCAACATGAAGCTCTCCACCATCCTCCCCTTCGTGGCTCTGGCCGTTGCTGCTCCGACGCAAAACGGTACTTGACTTTCAACCCTCCTGGGCGAAAAAAGGGACTAACTTTCTCCAGAGCAAAACGACAGCATCAATCCCGCCCTGAACCACCTCACCAAGCCGCTCGCTCGCGACGATCCCCATATCCCGCACAACGGCTACAACAATGGCAACAACGGCTACGGCAATGGCAACAACGGCTACGGTCATGGTAATAACGGCAATGGCAAAGGTGGCCATCACCGGGGAAACTGGAAGCGCGACGTCGAAGACAAGGAGGACAGCATTAACCCCGCCTTGAACCATCTCACCAAGCCGCTTGCTCGCGATGATCCCCATATCCCGAACAACGGCTACGGCAACGGCAACAATGGCCACGGCGACAACGGCCACGGCAACAACGGCAATGGCAACGGTGGCCATCACCGAGGTAACTGGAAGCGCGAGGAGGAGGGCAATGGTGGCGGCAATGGTGGCGGCAATGGCAATGGTAACGGCAACGGTCATGGTAATAACGGCAATGGCAAAGGTGGCCATCACCGGGGAAACTGGAAGCGCGACGTCGAAGACAAGGAGGACAGCATCAACCCCGCCTTGAACCACCTCACCAAGCCGCTTGCTCGCGATGATCCCCATATCCCGAACAACGGCTACGGCCACGGCAACAACGGCCACGGCAACAATGGCAATGGCAACGGTGGCCATCACCGGGGAAACTGGAAGCGCGAGGAGGAGGGCAATGGTGGCGGCAATGGCAATGGTAACGGCAACGGTAATGGCCAGGGTCAGGGCAATGGAGGAAATGGGAATTGGTGAAAGAAGAGGACAGGAGCTGCCATCGTCAAACGAATTGTCTGACAAAAGAAGACAGACTCTGATCCCTACTAGTGTCTATCTCTCCTTAACACATGGTTGATTTTATACTTTATAGACCAGATATCATCAACAAGTTGATTATGGTTATCCCGTTGCTTTTATTGCAGCATGTAGCTTAAAACCACCAAAAAAATGTGAGACAATACTGCTTTCTTCAATTTATTGCTTGCCTTTTGAATCATTCTAATGACTTCCCTGTTTCCGGTGTCTAAGTGTTGAGGCAAACTTGGTGCCTTACGTTCTCTTCAGCATTGGGAGCAACTGAGGGATGCAGGATATGAGAAATACATTGAATATCAGTAAGCGTGCTGCTAATCGATATCATAAATCTATATATCTCACTTGGTTTCAATTATTAGTACATGGAGTGTTATTAGGTATTCACAAATGGCTTATTTATTCAGAGAAACGACTTTTTATTTGATTTTTGGGGGCATGGAAGAACCACCACATGCGCATAAAGAAACAGCTACTGTTACACTTACCCATGCCACTCTTGCGCTTCTAACATACAGGAAGAAGCAGATGAAAAAAATAAGCAAAAACATACAACAGCCGGGATTCGCATGTGGTCACCCACCATACTACTAACCGGCCGGCGTGTGGCTTAAGTACGGCTGAGCGGACGGGAAGCCCTGTTCTCCACACCCTATGGTCGTATGTACTGGATGGTACTATTATAGAGATACGTATAGGGTGCTATCATTGTACGTGGTATGGTAAATGAAAAGCATCGTGGCGTAGCGGGTAAGATATGTTGCTGTCACTACTTTGTTAAAGCGGCAACAGATGACTAATCTCAAGCTTTTTCCTTTTCATTTCCTTCGTATTTGTCGATTCTCGAGCGTACAGCTCTCGAGCAGCTAGGCTCTCACGTCAAAGACCATTAGGCATCTAAGCAAACATTGCAGCACAATGTCTGTCTAAGTGTTTCCAAGCCGTGGACCAAATGGCCGAAGCAAAATCTACCCGTCACGTGCAACCATCACAACCACCGCGACGGCCATGACGGAAACGCCAACCCAACTGACCGAGCTGCCCATCGAGCCTCGGGGTCTCTTCTGGCAAGATGACTTCGTGTCGGCGGAGCACGAGCAGCGTCTAATCGCCCTCTTCAAGGGGCTGGAATGGGCCGACCGCCCAGGCCGTCTATCTCTCCACTACGGCTACACCTTCGACTACAAGACCTTCGACATCGACCCGGAGATTCCCTACAAGGAATTCCCGGACTGGCTGCGCCCGCTCATTCCGCCGACGGAATCCCGCCCGCCCGACCAGGTCTGTCTGCAGTTTTACCCGCCCGGCGCGGGCATCCCGCCGCATGTAGACGCCCACGGGCCCTACGACCAGCTGTATGCGCTGTCGCTGGGGGCCCCTGCGCTCATGCAGTTCCGGCGCGGCGATCGCAGAGTCGAGGTTGATTTGACGCCGCGGAGTATGATGCAGGTGGCGGGCGACTCCCGGCTGCATTGGACGCATGGGATTAAGAAGCGCAAGACGGACACGCTGTCTGATGGGACTGTTCGGCTGAGAGAGAACCGCTGGAGTATTACGTATCGGTGGTTGAGGGATGGGGACTGCGAGTGTGGGGATCTGGAGCTGTGTGATGTTGCGCAGCGGCGGAATGGCGCGGAGAAGGAGAAGAGGTCGGTGAAGGCGTTGGCTGAGAATGATGCTCAAGCTGCTGCATAGTGTTTAGACTATGGCTTGCAGGGGTAGCGATTGACTTATCAAGAAGCTCGTCTCATCTACGAATGACTGCTTGTTCCTGTATGGACTTGACTTGTGTATGTATGTATTAGAGCTGTAAATATTGACATACGACGGAAAGGATCGAGACATTTCAAAGAAAGAAGTAGGGGAATTAGAAGGCGGGATAAATAAGATAGCAGGATACCAAAAGAATAAATCTCGCACTATTTCTCTCTATGCAATATCATATACGTAGTGTTAATCTATTGTCTGCAACTTCGGAGGCGCTATGGGATGGATTCGCGGCTATTTGACACCTAAGTTGCTGGGACTGTTGTGGTAAAGAGAGAAAGCACTCAACAAACGAATAGTAACGTCAATAAATGTGAAAAGTAAATAATGGAAAAGAGATCAAAATAAAGAAGATGACGATTAAATTTACTCCAGAAAACCATCGCAGTATCAGGAGCAGGACTCGAGAATAAAGAAAGACAGGAACAAAAAAGAAAGAAAAAAAAAAAGAGGAGATGGGCCCGAACCGCGATTCGAACGCGGGGCCTCTCGCAGATTAGGTGGTAACCCAAAGCGAGAATCATACCTATTGAGGAAATTAGTGGAGGTTCGGATATGACCAGAAGAAGATTGCCATACCACTAGACCATCCGGGCGACTCGTTGTTTAATGTGGGGATTTTAGAAAATATATGAGAGCTCTTTCTAGCAATGTTCGAATCCTCGTACCATGGTACATTAGGGCTATGTACATGGGCATATCTAATAGTTTCTTTATTATCTTTTGATATTACGTATATTAATTTGGTTATTTTAATTATAAAGGATAAACCCTTACCTTCTGAGATGCTGGCAGAATATTGGAAATGATGTTTGATGTGGGGAGAATATAATATATATATAATGGGAGCGGTCCCCTTTGACTAAATTAATATAATGAATTACAGGGCTCAGCCTAGAACAATTCTACGGCAAGATTAGAGCGACTTTTTGGTCGATGAATTTTCTGCGACTCTAAGCTAAGTCGGTCCATCGTAAACATGGGGTCACTAACTTCGAGCTGACCTAGAGATCACACAATTGAAGACATGCCCATAATGGCGCTGGGACTTTGTCAACGCCAAGGGCCTTTCCCAGCTCACATAGCAACTCCTGACGTCTCTCACACGGTATGTTCAAATCCTCGCAGAATTCGTCTGCGGCCACAGTGGTACCGGAATAAGACGATTGATGAACCATTGAAAGGTTAATTATTGACGTGTAGTGTAAAAGGTGTCTGTGATAGGCGTCAGAAGAAAACACCACAGAGAGAAGGTGCTATGGAGTACAGTTGTTCCCGGTGAGAATGACAGGGTAAGGCTGGAGAAGAGAAAAGAGAAAGAAAAAATTGCTTAGATGAGCTACGAAGAAGAAAACACAGGGCCTAGACAACATACTCTCTGTCGTCATGTATACACTCAATCACTGGAAATTCAGGTGACAGAATCTGGGAGTAGATCTTGTAAGTTATGGTAGGTACTTGGGTAATGGTCTCCTTTTCTCGAAGAGCCACATACATCCAAATCACTCTGAATCTACTATTACCTAGTTATATACCTATAGTCGTTCTCTTGGACTATCCTATACTTTTATATGTTTTCTCTAGAGATGAGGGTTTGGAATCATATAATCAAAGACTTAATTGTTCTCGCCTGTCTGAAATCCTCCCATCTCTCATTCCCTTTAAAGGTACTTCCGTTGAGCGCAGGAACATGAATACCTCCGAAATCCTCATCGTCTTTGAGACCAGACGAATTCATGCTCTCTCCTCATGCTCCGGGGTACTTCTTTGAATTCCACGTACACAGACAAGCCTGCTAGCATCAAACACTGACCTCCGTACTCCCGGTGATCTGATCATGTCTCATCATCGCTCCCCGACTAAGAACGGAGGTCCTTCGATCAACAATCCTCCATTGTGTACAGCCGTTGTTTGACAGGAGACAAGATGGTACTTTCAGTAGACGACGCATCGACCAGTTCGCTGGTATCGGTGTTGGCCAGTAACCGTGAAGAAGATGGTAAGGTTAGATGGCGATTGAACTTTTCTGCCCGTAACTGTCGTCTACTTCCGCCATTGCAGCCGTGGATTGTGAGTGTCCGACACATGTTTCGGTAAGGAGTCTCGCCGGGTACTTGTGACCATGTGTTGTAGAGCAAACTGGGAACGCCCCCACATGCGGTGGATCTCTGAATCCATAGAATCTTGTTTCGTTATACCACCAAAGTCGCGTTTCTGGTTTGACATTGCTAGGCCACCTTGAAAGGCAAGGTTAACAGAGGCCTGGATTTCACAACGCCGTCTGCGCTAGTTGCAAGGGGCATTGTGGACGAAGTGAGATCGCGCAACCATCATGGCGGAAATGACCAATTGATATCCTTCCTATTGCCAAAAAAAAACTTCCAACCGAGAACTAATTGCGAAATGCTACTAAAGAGAATTTTCGGGTAGAGAACGAAGAAACTCATACGTCCACAGGTTTCGTTCCGAGAGAAAACCCCGGCTTACGTTCTGCCACTAACGATTCCATCAGGCGTCTCATAAATTCGACGTGCCTGGCGGACACAAAGGGTAAGTATTCGGGCCAAGATACTCGATCCCACACTGCTGCAGGCTTGTCCCTCAGCTTACTCAAGATACCCAACTATACACGGAGAGGCAGGAATCTTACATTGAGCTGACCCTATCGGGTTGGTCCCTTGGTACTGTATGCAGGATTTTGCGTTTTTCATACTTTCTTACCCCTTGGCGCGCCATATATCCTATCCCGGCTAGCTTAAATCTGCCTTGTCCCACGCGTAGTCACATTCCTGCAGATGACTTCCTGTGAGATTTATCCGCTTGGTTTTTCGATATCAAATCACCAATATGCAATAGACTTAAAGATATTTTGGACCCGAGTTGCTATCAGTTTAAGCCACAATTTTCCGTTACATTGTGCTTGGTCCATGTGCCTATCATTGAACACATATCAGAAATACAGGTCAAGCAAGAAGACCACTCTCACAGCAAAGCAAGACACCCCAAGTATGCAAGAAGCAAGGAGCGGGAGGATCTCGACTCGCAAATGTCATCTTCGTATTCTCAGACGCTGCCATTGGCTTGTCATATGAGTTTGCACGCTATGGATCCCCGCTGTCGATCCTGCACCCGAAATACACTTGCTGAGTATAGCCCTACACCGAAACTTATCCAATTATCTGCATCTCATGCCCGGTAGACTTATTCGAAAGCTAAGGTATGTAGTATACAGTACTGTGGCATTGCTGGGAAATGCCTTCGCAAAGGGGTTCCCTTTCATAGCTGCAAGAGAAGATGTATAGTACTTACAATCTGCAGCATGCCTTCATATTCTTATAAATAGGCCGTTGGACCCCGAAGATGAGATAGACAGACTACAAGAAACATCATCAAACCCTCCATACAGCCCACATTCAAACCAACCCCCACCATGCAGCTCACCTCCCTCATAACCATCCTTGCCACAGCCGGCCTCGCCACAGCAGGCTGTTACGGCGGCGGCGAGAAATGGGGCGACAGCCGCAACGCAGCCATCGACCAAGCAGGCAGATGGTGCAACAGCAGGGGCGGCGCGGGTGACTATCGAGCCGGGCAGACCAAATTCCACTGCGCGAATCTTCCGTCGGGTGGAAATCGCGTTGATTTCTATCTGCAGAATAAGGGGAATAATAAAGCGAGGCTTTCTACTTCTGATTGCAATAAGTATCTCAAGGAGATGATCAATTGTGACCATGGTGGTGCGCAGGATAAGGGGAGCTGGTATATGCGGTACGTCTTTTACTATTTTCTTTCTCCATTTCTTTCCTTTTGAACCCCGTGGATAAGTGGTGCTGTTTGGGGAGTAAAGTTGATGTTTGTTCTAGGGCGGATCCCAACCACGGCAAGTGTTAGAGATATAACCTACTGTTAGACAGTGGAAGGGGAAACATGTCAATCTTTTTGAAGAAGAAGATACCCTTTACCAGATGATATGAGATAGAGTAGTGCTTAACATCTTGCACACTTTGACCGGACTGTACGGAGTAGTCTGTTAACTCGTTGGCCGTGGCGATAATTCGCTGATATCCTGTATTTATCAATCCCGCTATCCTGGTTCCAATAGTAAAATACTGTTATTCTCTGAATATTGTCCATCCATACAAAATCTGCCTCTTAGTTCTTGTTATTATCATAACTGCCTTGTGTCTAGCTTCGTCTTTCGTCTTCGGACGCACAGTCGGCGCCTATCCCAACTCTTCTCTGAACAAGACGAATATTGCATTCGAGATAAAATGGAAATAAGATGCTTCCCTAATAGAGAACGACACTGTCACGACTATTGCCATGTGTTATGTATATGAAGGCTTCCTATTTGCCCTGAGGGCCTTCAGTCTGGGTCAGACACCTCGGTTCCTCTCACGAATTCCTTTCTCCCTCCGCCACCCATGTCCCAACCTCGACACGACCATAAGAAGAGGCACACACACAAAACACAACAATCCAATCAACGTAAATGCCCACCCGCGCCCCATACCCTCAATCATAGGCAGGATAACAGCAGACGCACCAGCCCCCAACCAACACCTCGTCAGATTCATAGCAGCCGTAGCCATAGCGGGACTATCCGTATAAATATCAACCATGAGAACACTCATGATATTAAACGTCGCCGAAGCGGTATACCCAACAAGCAGGAGTAGAACGAGCGGGCCTGCGAGATTCGTCCCATAGTGGAGAACCCAGCCGTATGCGATTAGGCCTAGTCCTAGGACGACAACGAGCGGGTATATGACTTCGCAGCGGGCTTGCTCGATCGGGAATTCGCTGAGATCTTGTCGGTGCGTTTTGGAGACTGCGACTCCTAGATGTCGCGCGTGTCGCCGGTAGTTCCAGTCTGCTATGCGGCCTTGGGTGTATGCCGCTAGGAGGCTGCCTGCACCGGCTGGGATGAAGCAGAGACCAATTTGGACGTCATTGAATTTGTACAGGTGCTTGAGCTGGGATGTTACGCTTGTCATGACGGCGGAGTAGCTGCTGTAGACGAGGCTGTTGCAGAGAAGGATGAGAAAGACTTCCTTGTCGCAGATGATGACTAGTGTTTTGAGCGGGTTCGGGAAGTGGATGCGTGTTTTCACCGGCGGTGCTGCGTTGGAAGAGCGCCGTTGCTGCATAAGTTGCAGGGGCGACATGTTCCAGAGTGGGGGAGGTTGAGAGCCATTTCCTACGATTTTGCGGGCTGTCTCGGGCAGAAACAGTAACAAGGGAATGAAGAATGCGCCGGCTAGGATGGTTAGAAACCAGAATATGGACGGCCAGCCCAGAAACTGCGTCAGTAGTCCGCCGATTATAGGGCCGACAGAGAGGCCGACGACACCCCCCGCCGAGGCGTATCCGATGTACACGCCGCGTTCGGCGGTAGTTACAACGTCTGCTACGATTGCGTTGGCTAGCGCGATGGTGCTGCTGCTTCCTGTGCTCTGGAGACAGCGGAGGACCATGAGGGCGGCGTAATGGCGTTGAGTGGCTAGGCCTATATTGGCTGCGATGTAGGCGATAAAGCACACGATGTATGCTGGTCGTCGACCAGCGCTGTCTGCGAAGCCTGCGAAGATGGCTGGGGCTAGACCTTGGAAGAGCTACCTCGGTAGTGGGTTAGTTTGATCATCTTTATTCTTCTCAGCTAGATGCTAGCTTCATTGATGGCTCAGATATCCATACCATATACGTCGTGACTGTCAGATTGATCAGCGTATTGCTTACATGCAATTGATCGGCGATGGTATCTAGCGCAGGAAGATAGATATTGGCTGAGAGTGGGGAAAAAAGACTAGCGACGGACGCAGCCACGACGATGAGAATTTTGGATCTGCCGTGATAGATTGAATATACTTCTTCTTCGTGCGGTGGAGATCTCGAGCCATCCTCAACTTCCGGCGAGATTTCAGATTGGGCTTGTTTTTCATCCGTCATTCTTATTGCGGGCCCAACTCCTGTCTGAGAAGGATGGAAGACAATAGCACAGTGAGTCAACTTATATTCTGTAGGGCTGATCAATCGATAGCTATGAGCTGTTCGCCACAATAAGTATCAAAATGCCAAACTAAACACCACGATTACTTGTCCCGGTCAACACCAAGAACACCAAAACTGTCATTGAAGTCTGTTGGAAATCAGACAGTGTATAAAAGTGATCCACAAGTGCTCGAAAGTGTCTAGATATCTTTTGTAGCCGAGTGGTAGTTTTTCCCACAAAGTCAAACATCGGACTCGGCGTAATAGAACAAGCGGGGAAATTGCTGATTAAGGAGCTTGTTCTGTGGATTAAAACGATTAGTTACTTTTGGTATTATGTCACTCATAATCATTGGTCACGTCCTGGATAATGGCAATCGCATTAGTCTTGTCCTGGTAAGTGAGTCCGGATAGATACGCATGCCATGTCACGTATGCATTTGAATCTAACGCCCTGTAGCGATGATATACAAAGACTTGATAGTCGAGTAGTTCTATTTATATCAGCTATACTGGCCTGGAAATCTTAGCATGATTTCTCAAATAAGTCTGTGATAGCGGCACTTGATATCAGGAGGTTAACCTCATTATGAATATTCTCCAGATGATAATCTGGTGAGGAGTATCTATAGAAAGGTTAGCCGTAACAAACACTCAAGACTGTATCGCCTAGTCATTACAGACTAAAATAGTTGCATCGGGCACTGTAGGATCGTGCCGAAAAACCGACTCATTGCCATGTTCTACCATGGCTGATGAAATCGAGTATGCTATAAAAATGTTGCTTCTAGACCAGAATAACTCCATGTACAACTAGAAGCATCATGCAACTTGACAGAAGTAGAGATCTTGATATATCGACAGAATGATTTTTGTACATTTAGGGCTGAGACAAATCCACGTGGTTTCACCAATACATGATGCGCTGATGTAAGCATAGCCTTCTTGTCTCGAAGTTGGTGATTGAAATGGACACGTCTGTATGAGAGAAAATATCAATTCATTGAGTGAGCGTTTTCGTCGGAAGATCTGAACCGTGGACATGTCTCATTCATCAACTCGGTGTCTCCACCCGTCCATATGTTCCAGCGTCTCTGCACACGCGAAAGCGGCCGGATATAAACAACCCACCCTGGAAGAGCGGATAGCAGCCACAAACCACGGTTCAGCTTCAAAGTTCAAACCAACCATTGATACAATTCCAGAATTATATGAAGTCAATTTTCCAGCACCCCTGGTCCTCCCAGAGGACGATCTCGCCCTAGATCCAGACTACCCACCACAGAGCTTTCAGGAGTGGGTCGACGAGGAAGATCGCAACAAGATCACGCGTGCGAAGCGGACCGTTTATATAGTTGCACCGCCGCAGATTGACGATAGTGTTGGACCATGGCGAAAATGGACGCGTCCACAGAAGTCCTGCTCCGCGGCTTCCTTGACGCCCCCTAACCCAGAGGAAATCAAAGACTACATAGCGGCATTTTACCACGGTCTACCCGTCAAGCTGCTCCCAAACCACAGACTACGCTTCGTTCCCTGGGAGGCGGACCAAAAACCAGGAAAGAAGACCCCATCACACGTGGGGCTAGAAACACCAAAAGAATGCATCGGCATCCGCACACGCCCGTGTCCAGACCGGACATATTCCCACCAGCTCAACCTCGACGACCTCCTTGACGCAGCAATCAGCATTCTGCCCAAGGACGCATACGCCCTGTGCATGCTAGTTGATCATGACCTCTTCGAAGACGACGACGACGAATTTGTTTGCGGGCGCGCATACGGAGGGAGTCGCGTCGCCGTCGTTTCCAGCGCCCGCTATCGTCCAGACCTTGATATCCTTCATTCTGCCGAGCGGGAACACGCTTGGCCGGCTTCTCATTGCCAGCGGTATGTGCAGGAGTGCTGCTCTTCGCAGAAGCCGGCTCGGAAGAAGGCCGCACAGATAAAGCAACCCCCATCGCGCGACGACCGGCTGCTGAAGGACATTGTGGATATATCCAGCTTATCACCTGCTTCTCCTGAAGAAAAGGCGCCTCTAGGTCTGTGGCTCGCGCGGATGTGTCGGACAGTCAGCCACGAACTGGGCCACTGTTTTGGAATCGACCATTGCGTGTATTATGCGTGTGCCATGCAGGGCAGCGCCTCGCTGGCTGAAGATGCGCGTCAGCCTGCGTATTTGTGCCCGGTGGACCTGGTGAAGGTTTTGTGTGCGACTGGCTCTACCTTTCAGGACCGAGAGCGTGCAATTGAGGAATACTGCAAGAGGCCTGGTAAGCGAGGAGTGCCTTTTTTCGACGCACTGGCTGCGTGGTGTAAGGGATTTTCCCATGAAACTGAATGAGAAGAAAGTGCAATATTCTATCTTCTAAGTAGTCATATTGGAATCAAAACGACATTGATTCCATACACTCACTATACAAAAACAGGGTGGATAACTGCATAAATATACCATATTACATAACCAAGCATAAGTGCATAAGTTGAAACGATATGCTGTTCGTCTCCACCACAATCAAACAAGACCCCATCAACACCATTTCCCCTCAATCGTGTCAACAACTATTGAGACAATCGCACAAAATGGAGTCATCCAACCCCTTTACATCCATACTAGTCTCCCCCTCCGAGCTCAATGCCGCAATCAAATCAACCCCCCGGCGCATCGTCCCCGTAGCAGCGGGCGCCGGCACCCGCCGCGGGGAATTCACCGCGCAGCACATCCCGGGCTCCATGTACCCCTCTTCTCTCAATAACGCCCCTACCACAACTCTGTATAAATCTAACAAAGAACAGATTCTTCAATATGGATGAAATCAGAGACAAATCCCACCCAATCACGCAAATGCTGCCTAGCGCCGCGGACTTCGCAGCAGCGATGTCAGCCATGGGCGTCCAGCGCGATGACGTCCTCGTCGTGTATGACACCGTCGACGTAGGCATGTACTCTGCGCCGCGGGTCGCGTGGACATGTCGGTTCTTTGGGCATCGTGATGTCCACGTCCTGAATAACTTCCGCGCCTACGCAAAGGAAGGTTATCCCGTCGCCACAGGCGAGGTGGTCTCTTTCCCTGATCGGCCGGCTGCGGATGCGGCTCCGCAGCCGTATGCCGTGTGTGAGCCTGTCGCGACGGATGTTATCGGGTATGATGAGCTGCGGGAGGCTGTGCGTTCCCCCAGCGAGCCGTATCAGATTATTGATGCCCGGATACCGGGGCGGTTTGCGGGGACGCAGGAAGAGATGTCGCTTGAGTTGAGGTCCGGACATATCCCTGGGGCTGTGAATGTGCCGCTGGCGGCGATGTTGGATGAAGAGAAGGGGTTTCTGTCGGTGGAGGAGCTGAGGCGCGTGTTTGACAATGCGGGTGTGAGGGGCGATAGGGCTGCTGTTTTGACGTGTAATTCGGGCGTTACTGCTGCGGCGCTGGATTTGGCCATGGGGTTGATTGGGTATGGGCCGCAGAGGAGGCTGTATGATGGAAGTTGGATGGAGTGGACGCGGAGGGCGGAGGAGGAGCTGGTTGTTGTTAGTTAGTTGAGTTGCTTTATGGTTTTGTACATATGTGGTTGCTTTGTGTATAGGGGTGTATAGACATACCGCGTATAGATGGGTCGATTATGAACTGAATGAGTAGATCATTTGTCGGGTAGAATAGTTCTATTGCTCTTCTAATTTTACCACATAATCTCCACTGCCCTGTAACTGCATGGTGGAGTCTCTCCTTGGCGGCATTAGGAATGAATGCCCCAGGGCGTCGAACGTGATAGAATGAGGGGAACTATCTTTACAATTTTCTCGTGTTGAAATGGATGTGTTGGGATCAGAAGCTATTAGAAATAATCCACCACCCCTTCGCGAAGGGATGGATCATACACATGCATGTCGCTTGATACATCTTGAAAACGACGATCAGATTCTCACATTCAAGCCACACTTCGACACATCAGCCTTATTCTCCTGTAATGCTGTCGGTTAAGCTAGCAATTATACTATTTGAAATTGACGCGGCCATCATAAACGTCACCATAAACCATACCTCATTAGTTCACGCTAAGCAGAAACAATAACCCATCTATCTGATATATATTGCACCCTGGCCTGTAAGCACATTCCGCAGCTGCTTCTGGAAACTTTCGAATCGTGGGTAGCCACAAGACCCGTTTTCCAAATGATTGAGGAGCCCAGCTAGAATATTGAAATGTTTGTGACAACCGCCTTCTTTGTTCGGACAGTGATATATCTTTTGCTTGTGCACTGGGGAATTTAGATGTGTGTTGAGAAAGGCATTGCTGTTGAACTTTTTGTGGCATATATGGCATTCCCAGTAAACATCATCCCAGGCTTTCCCGGTAGCAGAGTAAGTCCCATTATCTTCGTCGCTCCACGCAGATTGTTTGGTGGCTATTAGACTGTCTCTGTCTCGCTCTCTAATCAATCGGTGGATCGTCTCGCGGTTCAGTTGGGGAGCATATTGGCAGCATCCTCTCTCGAGGTGGTGGACGACTCCACCTGCCGTTGTATATCTTGATCGACAGAAAGGACAGGTTACGCTGATACCAAGATGGGCCTTGGAATTGAGATGCTACGAAAGAAGATGTTAGACATTGATTATCAACAATCTCATTTGTATGAGCGCCATCGACAATATGGAGAGACCTTACCATACGCAGATTATTCTCGTTCTGGAAGTGTCTATCACAAGTTGGACAGTAGCTTTCGTAGTGAATATTTTCTGTCATATGCTGTTGGACTGCACTCTGGGTATGGAACTTTAAGCCACATGTTTCGCATGGAATTTTAGGTACCCAGTGGCCCTGGTCATTCATGTGCCGGTTGCAAGCACGTTGAGTACGAAAATCCTGTTTGCAAGTCTCACATTTTATCCAATGCTTGTAGTGGTGCAGATGCTCGACCAGGTGGTCACTGTTGTAGAACTCATCACCACAGGTTTCACATTTTATCCAGTGCCCATAGTCGTTTAGATGCCTGATTAGTTGGTCGCTGTTGTAGGATTTATTACCACAGGTTTCACATATTATCCAGTGCCCATAGTGGTCAAAATGCTCGATAATGTCGTCAGTTTTGTAGAACATATCACCGCAGGTTTCACATTCTATCCAGTGTGCGTAGTCATGCAGATGTTCGACCAGCTCATTGGTGTTGTAGAATTCATTACCGCAGGTTTCACATTCTATCCGGTGCCCATGATGATTTAGATGATAGACTAGGTCAAGGATGTTGTAGGACTCATAACCGCAGTTTTCACACACCAGCATATTGACGGGGATAAGTGTAGGAGAGAAATGCTGATGATGCAGAGTGTTGTGGAGAGTGAGTTGCTGTCATGAGGTTAGGAGTACTGGATAGGAAGAGAGATTGAGTAGGTCAAGGACTGCCTGGATCACGAGACTTCTGGCTCTCGTCTCTCCTAGTGATTACATTGCTCCCTCATATCTCTCTTTACAAAACAATAGTCCTATCTAGAACAGAGTCCACCTGCTGCAACGACTTTCTTAATGTATCTTTGCCATGGACATAAAGCCCTTCCCTTCGCCAGCCTGCAAACGGGATAATGACAGCCATTCAGAAGGGCTGTAGGAGTTGTAATCAAGCGACGCTTGAGCAAGTCCATGCAGAATCGTGGAAAATGCATACTTTACTCGAATCTTACAACATATCTGACACTTCACTTTGCCATGGTCATGCTCGACCGATATTCCACGGTACGGACAAAACCCCCAAGACAGGACCGTGTGGCCTCACGTTTTACAGGAGGCGGGAAAAAAGAACCAAAGAGTCGAAGATGAGAAGATACAATGCTAATCTTACTATTTAAAACATGCCAGAGATATATATACACATCTATATCAATTTCTATACCTGTCTGCAGGCCTATCTATTGAATCCACCGTCCCATCCACCTCTTGTTCAGCTCCTTTGCTTCGTCGATCAATCCCACATCCAACAGTAACTGCACCGATCCACGCACAGCAGAGTGTAAAGACGAGCTGACCCAGGCATGGGTCGGCGCGGTATGCTCGCCGATAAAAATCGTATTGTGCTCGGTGCGATGGTACGCTGGGATATACAGCTTATGCTGTTCGACATCAGGCCGGCACCACGCGGTAGCGGTATGCTCGTCCTGTAACCAGCACAATCGCTCATAGTCACCCGTATACAGGTCTCGGATATGCTCCCCGTGAAGCGAGGCAATCGAATCCAAGACGGTCTGGACGTGCTCTTCGTCGGAGAAGCTCACAAAACGGTCGCTCCAGTCCCCACCACGGTAGTGCATGATGATTCCGGGCCGAGACTCGTTGAGCCCGTAGACGGGATAATACAAAGCTCCGACTGGGTCGCTATCCGGCTTGCTGTAGCCCCCGAAAATGGGATTGGGCCCTTTCTCCCAGAACCGCTCGGAGAACAGGACGGCGACTTTGCAGGCGGACTTGAAGCGAAGGCCGGCTTCGCTGGTCGCGCGGTCTAGGACGGATGAGAATTTCGGCAGGTCCATGAAGCGGGTCATCGTGAAAGGAAGGGCCAGGAAGGTGTAGTCATATTCTTTGGACTCAAAGGTCCGGTTGGAGACACTAGGGTACCAGGAAAGACGCGTTTTCGTCGTTCCAGACGGACCCGACACGCTTTCCACTTTCCTGACCTTGCGGTTGAGAGTGAGGCGATCGCGAACGTGAGGGAGGAACGCATCCGACAGACGGCTGAACCCGTGATCAATGCATGTCCACTCCGTCTCACCGAGAGAATCAGGGCTCCCGTCTAGTTCGAGGTTCGAGTTATGGTGGAGTTCATCCCACAACGCATCGTAGTCGCTAGCCGTCCAAATGGCGTCGGTGACATTTTCATTTGCGCCAAACTTATGCCGCAGTATCGCCTGCTCGCTCCAGTCGTCGAGACCATCGTCCATAGCCTGACGATGCATGCGCCAGATATCACGCTGCATCGCCTTTAATTTCTCTTTCCGCATGAGCATATCGTCCATTTGGTCCGAGGCGTGCGTGTATGCGGCGCTGCCTGGCGCATTGGATATCTCCAGATCCGAATCCGCCAGGACATCCTTTCGCCGGGCGATACTACCATCGGGTAGTCGGTGAGTGTCAAGCGCATATAGCTCATTAGGGTGGTGCTGGATCCAGGGAATGAAGTCGATCTTCCACTCGCTCTGGTTGTCGTTCATGTCGTTCAGCAAATCGGCCAGCTGGAACACCATAGCGTGATCTGAATACTCGACCGTCTCGCCATCCTTGTAGTGCGCCCTGACAGGGAGTCGCATAGGGCCCATCTCCGCCCACTCATCCGTGTCGCCGACATATTTCGTGCGGAAACGTCCGCCAACGCGATCGCTCGCTTCGATGATTTCCCAGTTATGTACGCCCACACTGTCGAGCATCAACGCCGTCGCGAGGCCTGAGATACCGCCTCCAACAATTGCGATAGACGTGTTCTTTGCGCTAGGGTTTGTCGAGCTGGTGGCGTTGATCGCGTTGACGCCATCGAACCAGGCGCCCAGGGCGTCGAAGTCGTGCAGGCGTGGCGCAGAATTTGCGTTGGCTGCGGATAGGAGCGCCAGTCCGAGGGTCAGGAGCCGGGCCATTGTTATTTTTCTGGTTAATTAGTTTTTGTATTGGCATTTTGCATGGTTTATTAACTTATATACAGCATCTCGGGGACCTTGGAGAAGGGACCTTGCGGGTGCCGAAGAGTTTGACTGTCAAGACCCCAAGTGTCGATCATTATTTATTCTCTATCCACGAATAGTATTGTTGCTGGTAGTTATTCTGTGTCAATTCTATCGGGCAGTCAGAACTTATTGTGCAAAGTTATTGTAGAAGAAAATCTCCCCTGCATTACGAGGAGAAGAACACTCCAATTGATAGCAGTTCGACCAAGAACACCTCTTTCAATTACCGCAAGTCATTAGTTCCAAATTGAAAATTATTCTCCATCCCTCAATAATTCTACAGAATAAAATCTACGTCAATGTCGTGAAAGGATTGAATATCCTTGCTTCTTCAGTTCACTAATAGGGCTTATGTTATCCCACCCGATCCTTGTTGGCCGCTTACTTGCGATCAGGTCATCGTGCTCAACAAAAGCAATGTCCTTTTCTTAAGCAATAGGGTATCATTAAATTGTGTCTGTCTTTGATCTTGAGGATATTGAATGTCCAGTCAGTGGTGCATATCAGATCTTCTGACATGTAGTATCCAGCAGTCACCTGGACTAAATCATACTTTAGCATCACATACTAATCATCTCCACAAGTTAGTCTCATTGCTCTATCTGCTACCACGTGTTAACTTCGGAACAATTTGACATAAGATGACCGAATATTTCAGATCCCCCGGCTGATATATGTCGAAAGGCCCCCATGACAGCGACTGGCGGATTACCCAGTGTCGAATTATCCAGAGTTGACTGCAAATCCTCTGCAGGTCTTAGCACAGTCAAAACTTGAGAGAGGGGTGTTCCATTTACAGCTGTCACTGAATATACCGATGGCCTTTTCCAAAATACCTTTTTCTCAATAATCCTCCTATATGGTGTCTGATATGACTGGATTTGGGGTCCGTGTCTTGAGAAAATGACCATTCCTAGGTGGCTACACTCCGTTTGAAACTACCGGATCTGACACTTGGTTGCAACGAGCCGCATTTCGTCTTAAAGCTATTTACCCCGGGAGTGAAGATGTTGAAGTTATGCTTTTTGTTTAACCTCCGCTGGGTGCTTTCCATGGTCTGTTGCATGATATACGTTGGCGGTGGACTTTCAGTTCGCGTTTCACCTCTAGGACCAGTTTCGATGGCACAACCCAGAATCTCAATGATGTACCAACCTTTTGCCGCGCCACAAGTAGTGGACATAGAAAATACTAGAATAAGTTGTTGTCTAGCCAATACAAACCCACCAGTCTTGGCAATGCTTCATCTCAAGCTCAAGCCCTCTCTCCGCAGGCTTGGCATCAATCGGATGGCTTGGTATGGCCCGTCCAAGCCAACACAGTTACACAAAAGCCCACCCCGTGGATAGAATATGCGGGGAAAGCAGCGGCAGCGCGGATCAGGACTTCTGTGATTACTCTCGGACCCGATATTCGACCCTCGGAGGGGAAGTCAAGTTACTCAATGCAACACGATGCAGTTGGTTTCGCTCGTGTTGCGGAGGAATAGTGTGGCCATATACCCCGAGTGCTACCTACTTACCCATGTCTACCTCGCAGATAGGGTCAACTCGAGGTTATGTCGTGTAGTCGGTTGGTAATCATGACCCCGCTTGCGGATGTGTGTTATGGCATGTAGCATAGCCTTGACGAAAGGTATAAATAGGTGTCTTTAACTGCTATGTTGAGCACATCATCAGCGACAGAACCACAGAGACACAACATCTGCCAACCAAAAAGCAAAACCAACATCGACGCAGCCATCCAAGGTAAGACTATTCCGCCCTTCAATACCGCTTGACTAACAAGACCACAGATGAAGCTCACCTACCTCGTATACGCATCCATCCTCGGCCTGGCCATGGCCGTGCCCGCCGCGGAAGGTACCGACAACGTGGCGGAACCTGTTGCCGTTGAAGGGTTGGAGGTACGTTGCTTTTTAACTAAAGGGAACAAATACTCTTGCTGATACGCGCACGCTTCTATTTAGTATGCCCGCTGCGGTGACCACTGTAGCAGTGACCGTGATTGTCGAGATAGGGATGATAGGGATCATAGGCGATGTCGATACTGCCACCGTCGTCGGGGAGAAGTACGTTATCTTGAATTGTTGGATGTCAAGTGTAATGACGATAGCTAACCCTACCAGCGCCGGGGCACTTGCCGGGAGAATGATGACCATTGATAGAGTAGGAAGAGACTATGTGGGGGAGGTAGGCTAGCGGACACTGAAGGATGGTTGGTATGACGAAGAAACACAATTTCTATTGATTTTTGTCTGGGACGAAGGCGAATATGCTCTTATGTTGGTTGTGTTCAGCAGTGGTTCTGCACTGTCGAAGACGTTGTGTGGACTGGTTCTGGGAGTGACCAAGATGGTCAGGGGAGGCTAACGAAGTCATGAAGTGGGTTATAAATGATTAGTTTGTTCACGCAGTCAGCTGTCAAATTGTTAGTTAAATTAGCCCAGTCATGCATGTGAAGTAGACTGTAGTCTCATGACAACGCTACACTTCTGTATATCCCCGTAGTGATACAGATAGTCAGCTTGTTCTTGTGTCTCGGAATGATAGCTAGATAAAAGCAGCATTTTACTTATATGGTCCTTAACCATGTGTCCTATATTACCTAAAATCTACCCATTAGAAAGCTAAGACTGCCATCTCATCAGTGCAAACATCACCCGTACATCTATCCACACACGCGTTGATGATCTCCATCCCCCGCCCTGCCCAAACCCCCAGGCTACACAACACCCAAACAAGGCGTTCGTGCAACAAACCCTCAACCTACTATATAAACATTGAATATACACCACAACATCCGACCCTCCACAAAACACAACCCAAGAATGTTAGATCTATAACAACAACCCCATGAAATCAGCAACACTCATCAGTAGTCTCCTCCTGCTCCCCCCGGCGCTCTCAGCTGCTTTACCTGACGCGGTGGAATCTAATCAGCAGGTATGCATCTCACAAGGGTCTTAACATAGTCCAAGACACGGCTAAGTTGGGTAGGATCTACGGTGCCATACGCCCTGCTCGCGGCTTTGGAATAATTGCGGGTTTCCTTGCACGGCTTGTCATCCTGTTTGTGTCTTCTTATCTTTTCTTCGTTTTGCTTTGACAAGTACTGATGGGAGGGCTTAGACAAAAGGAGTGTGTTATAAAGCGGGGGGCCGAGATGAGTGGGGGAGTGGATGATGGGGAGGGATGGGTGTGGTGGACGGGGAATGAGAGTGTGGTGATGGCGTTTGTGTGGAGGTGGTTTTTTGGAGGATGAAGCTTATGAGTTTCTGGAATGTTGGTGAGGTTTTTATTACGATTGAATTCTACGAAGGAATAGTAGAAGTTTGAACAGAGTACAGAATGAATGACCAGTGGTCAATGCAATTAGCTGTGTTGAACACTAGCTACAGAAACAACAGATTGCAGTCCACATGGTAAACTACGTCCTGCGTACAAGAGTATCACGACCAACACCCATGGGGCAGGCGGAAAAAGATACCTAATGAATTACTGCTCCTGCAGCATCCAAGCACGAGGCCACTTGCCGGGTCCAAGGCAGACACCAGCCGAACAAGTATCAGTGTGGCAGCAGCCGGCGCTGTTCGAACAGGCACGACGGCAACGGGGATCACGCTTCTCAATGGCGGACTCGGAATCACGCTTCTCGATGACAGACTCGACGTCTTCCGCAAGAGGCCAGCGACCAGGTCCGAGGCAGACGCCAGCAGAACAGGTATCGGAGTGGCAACAGCCGGAATCGTTGGAACAGGCGCGGCGGCAACGGGGATCGCGCTTCTCGACGTCACGCTTCACGTCTTGGGTCATAGGAAGCTTGCCAGGGCCGCTGCAGTAACCACGCCAGCACATGTCAGTGTGGCAGCAGCCTCTGTCGTCAATGCGGCAGCGGCGAGGGCACTGGGGGTCGCGCTTCGGGTTGACAGGCTCGGAGGCGGGATGAACCATGTTGTCGACGGCGTCCTGGCCCAAGAGATTGTAGACAGTGGCTTCGTCAGCGTCGTCGAGCTCAGAGACGTCTTCTCCGTCGTCCTGGATGATGGTATCATCATGGGCCAGAATAGAAGTGTTGTCGGTGACTGGGGTTGTTAGGTGAGACTGTGAGAAGGAGGGAGGGAGGGGGATACTGACCTTCAGGGTTGATCACATCGTTGCCATCAGGCTGGGGAACGCCAACTGCAGTCACCAGGGTGACCAGCAGGGCCAGAAAGAGGAAGATGGGGAGCTTCATTGCTCAGTGGGGAGTCAAGGATGTATCAAGTGTAGTAGAGATTGATGGAAGTAGGGTGGAGATGGAAGTAGGATGAAAAGAAGAGAAAGATGGAGAGAGAGAGATGGGTGAGGAAGAAGAAGAGGAGAGGAAGAAGAGGAAGAGAAGAGGGGGGAGAAGGGGGACTAAATAGTTCAGCAGAAGAGAAGTCCAGTGACTGCGTGAGAGAAGAAAGTCTGGATGCAATTTCAGCGTCTGCAACTGCATTTCCTATTCGGGTATATGTGAGTTTCCTCAGGTTTCCGCTGGAGTGCTCACGAGGGATCAGTCACTCGATTTTCAGAATGGTGACTAGGATCTATACTATCCAGGCTGGTTTCTATATACTATCTATGAATCACTACTAGACTTTGTTAAGATAGTTTCCAGTGATATTACACGTCGACATGTCAGGCTAGGTGTTACTGAGAAGTAAGAATTCGCGATCTCCAGTGACTCTAGGTCCTTGACTTGTCAAGCTAGGTATAGCTAAGAAGTAAGACTTTGGCTATCTTGAGTGAATTCACTCATTAACTTAAAGACTCCTTGTATTCATTAAAGTGTAATATACTATCATTTTATATAACTTTTGGGCTTGATAGATGATAAGAGAAATATACTAGCCTCTAATCATGTCTAGGTTCAAGTATTACTAGATATTGTCACTATTCTCTCTACTTCATAACTGTACTGGATATCACTAGCATCCTGTAATCTGTTCTAAAATGTCTTTGCACACCTACCTGTTGAGATCCATGCTAACCAACCCGTTCGAACAGGCTCGAATAACTGATATGGATCCATATCAACCATAGTGCAATCTATCAATCACACAACCACGATACCCACAAAGTGCTCAAAAGCTTGATTTTCTGTCAGACCATACAGTCCTATTGGCCTCTTGGAAATACTCCTCTACTCCATACTTCCCACTGTCTAATAAGAATGAAGGAATATGATTGGGATCCGCGACCCACAGTTCTAGAATCACCAATGATTGCGGTCATTCGAGCACATCACAATCCACCCGCCCCTTGCCCACCATGCCTCCTGTGTACTCCGACAGTCGTGATGATATGAAGTGTTGACGGGTGAAGCTAGATAAAACATGGGCCTCATTCGGAATATCGTAGGTCGAGGCACTGTCATATTAGAGTGACGTAAACCGCACGCACCCCGCAAGCTTGATGCTGTCTGCTGTCAATGCAGTCAAATTAGTCCAGACTATTGCTCCAGAGATCCACAGTGGAATGGAAGGCGAATGCTTAGCGGTCATACCAGTGCGAGAATCGATCAGCTAGCCTCTGTCAAGCCAATATGGGGTTAGATGACAAAAATAGTCGGACTCCACATCCACAAGCGTGTAAGTTATAAGTCGTCCTAGCGCTGTTCGATTAGAATTCCATCCTAATTCCTTCAAGTCTGTCGTTAAGTTCCCACCTGATAAGGTATACGCTCGTTCATTATGCGTTCCAGCCTCCTTCTCAGTAGCTTCGCGCTGGCCACCAACGCGGCATCATTCAACCCTCTCCACCACCTGGCAGGTATAGCACCCACCTGGAAGCCACACAACCCTCCCCTGGACACCGAACCCCCCGCCGGCTGCAACGCCACCAAAGCGGCGTACCTGGTACGCCACGCCGCCATCTACGGCAATGACTTCGACTACGATACGTACATCGAGCCCTTTGTCGAGAAGCTCGCCCACAGCGCACAGGACTGGAGCGCAGCAGGCAGTCTGAGCTTCCTCACCGACTGGACACCTCCAAACGAAGAGACGCACATGGAGGAGATTACCCGCGTCGGCACTCAAGAAGCCATGACGCTGGGTGTAGAGGTGCAGGAGCGCTACGCTGATCTGAAGCCTCCCGCTAAGGTCTGGGCTTCGTCGGCTGATCGCACTGTCAGATCTGCAGACGGGTTCATTCTCGGCTTCACTAATAAACACCGCGATGAAATCAATCTCGAGGCTGTCCCTGAGGAGGAGAACACGGGGGCCAACTCGTTGACTCCGTATAAGGCTTGTCCTGCGTATAGTCCCGCCTACGGAGCCGACCAATCGAAAGTATGTTTCTCTTCATCACCACATAGTATCGACTACAAGAACCATCGCTAACATAGGCACAGGAATACCAAAAAATCTACACCAAACCCATCATCGAGCGTCTAAGCAACCTCGCCCCGTCCTTCAACTTCACGCTAACCGACATCGTCGGCATGTTCGAGCTCTGCGGCTACGAGACCGTCATCCGCGGCGAATCGCCCTTCTGCTCGCTGGATCTCTTCACAGCCAACGAGTGGCTGTCCTTCGAGTACGGCAACGACCTCATGTACTTCCACAACACAGGCTACGGGCGGCCTCTTTCCCCCCGTCTCGGATACCCCTGGGTGAGGGCAGCCACCGACGCCCTCGCCGACGGGTCCTCCGCCCAGGACCTGTACGTGTCTTTCACCCACCGCGAGGTGCCCCCCGTTATCGCCACCGCGCTGGGCCTCTACAATAACAGCGAATTTTCCGGCGCGAACAACGTCAACGCCACGATGCCCACCGACCGCATTAACTACCACCGCGCGTGGAAGAGCAGCGAGATCCTGCCCTTCCTGACTAACATCGCTATCGAAAAGATGGAGTGCAGCGCGGACGGATACAACCACGGAGAGTACTACCGTGTGCTGGTCAACTCGTCGCCGCAGCCGCTGACGGAGTGTCGGGATGGGCCGGGCGAGAGCTGTTCCGCTGGGGAGTTTCTGCGTTTTGTGGATGAGAGGGGTGTGCAGTATGGGGATTTTGGGGCCGCTTGTGGGGATCTTGATGCTCCTGGGAACTTGACTCTTTATACATGATTGAGTACAGATAATTGGCTATACTGTTTGAGATGAAGGGACTGTGTTTTGGCTATAACCCTCGCTATTCGGATTGCATTACTTTGCTTGACTTGAGCAAGGCTTGTATTAATATAGCCAATAATAATTAATATCGTCGTGTCTTGAATGACTCTGGTAACCTGACGGACTTCTCCGGTTCCGCTTCCATCACGGGCATACTACACTCTCCGTGGGTAACACCATTGCCTCACTCAATTAAGCAAGGCTTTACTTGGACTAGTCTGTAAATAGAATCAAAGCCAAGATGACTTCTACCCAGCAAACAAAGTAGCATATACTACATATAGTTAGGGCATCAACGCTAGACACCCCTAACACGATTGCCACAACCACACAGCCTACAACCAAAGGAATAAATACATTCCTAATAAGTAAATAATCCACCCAAACAATCCAGTCCAAAAGAACACCCGCAACAGTAACACAAATATCATGAACAACAATCCACCCCCTCCAGAATACCCCTCCAATTCCCCTATTAAACCCACCTATTCCACCAAGTATCACCGCTCTCTCACCCCTATATCATGTTTCCAAAGACGACGCAATCCCATGACGACAATGACGGTGCGAGCTGACCGACCCGGATGGCGAGGGGACACCAACGAGCGGGACCACAAGGGGACTACAGGAGACCAGGCGCAGACGCTAGCAACTGGTGAAAGTACAGAGGGGCCGGGAAGGTTTTGGCAACCGACAGGATTACGAGGGCTTTAACAGAGGAAAGCCAGGAAGGTTTTGGCAACTGGCGAGGAAAAGCGGGAATAGCCTCATGCTTGGCGGAAAATCATGTGAGATATATAATTTGGTGTCCCTCAGCTTGGAACCCGGGGCCTTCGGCCACCGGCGACTCGGAAGGATCCCGGAAACGGTGATATACTCGAGGATAATGCAACTCTCTCTCTCTCTCTCTCTCTCTATTCCACCAAGCGAACAGAATGTTTGCTGATTTCCAAATGGACTGGTCAGTCGCGTAACCACCATAAGTACTAGTAGGTATATACGTATGAATAGATCTGGGAAGGGATTTTGAACACATCCAGGCTGAGTCAATTGCTGCTTGGCGTGCTACACTCTTAGCTTGGCATTTCTCATCGTGTACTCCGTACTTTCGAGGGTGTTGGATAAGACAGATGAGGGGGTGTTAGGGCTGGGGTGTAACGTGACATTATTTTGTGGTAGTTACATAAGCTGTGGACTGTGACTTGGTTCTATCAATGATATTGTACGTCCGATGTGTAGGTGTTGCCGTGGAGTAGTGGGGAATAGAATGGTGGCATATCATGGCATCTGGATAAGACAGGTCTCACGATACTATGGTAGTGGGCGAGTCTACTAAGATAGACATATAAAGAGATAACAATTAATACTACCAACGGACCATAATATATACTAGTAGATAGACAGCTAGGTAGACAGCTAGATAGACAGAGACAGGTAGACAAGTAAACCAGACATAGAATACTAACGCTCAGCGCAAAACAAGCCAACCAAGCCCCTAAGCAGCCACACGCTGACCATAAACAACATGCACCCGGGTGTACAAGTGAATCGACAGATCCTTGAGCTCATTCTTGGACCCAACGACGAGGGCTTCGATGCGCTCGCGCGGCCAGCCCAGCATGCGCGTGAACAGCGCGTACGTGTAGGGGCCCATCGCCTCGAACATGTTGACTTGGTGGTAGCGGCCGATTTCCTTCAGCTTGGGGTCTTTGGGCCAGGGGGATTGGGGGAGCTATCATGGTTTTAGCATTCTCCATCGACTAGAAGGCAAATGAAGAGGAAAGAGAGAGGAGATACCTTGTAAATATCCTCGTGCACATTGGCAAACCCAGCCTTCTCCATGCGGCTCTTCCAAGTATTCACGCTCGTCATGCTCTTGCCGAACTCGTTCGACGCAACGTGCATGTTCTCGACCGCTTCCATCAGGTTCTTGGCCTTGTGGTGGGTGCCGTCGTCGGAGGTCGAGTTGACTTCGATGGAGGCGACCTCGAACCATCCGTTGGGCTTCAGGTTGGCCAGAGCCTGCGTGAACAGGCGGTCGTAGTCGCGGACGAACCCTTCCAGCTCGCGGCCGTGGATGTAGTCGAACGGTTGGCTGTAGGACCAGGGGGCTTCGTAGTCGTCGACTTCGAAGCGGCAGTTGGGGGGGATCCTTCATCTGTTAGATTTGACTTTGTCTATTGTGTTGTAAAGTGACTGTACCAAGAGGGCTGGATCGGGGAGAGGTCATTTCCTGGGTGGGTTAGTTAGAACGTCAAAATAGTGTCTTCCATCCATACCGATGACTTCCGCTTCGGGGTGCTCGCTATACACCATGTTAGTCCCTTCTCCCTTGACAACCAGTCAGACAACTCACTCGGCATAGTCGATCGCCCAGATACCCGTCCCCGTACCGATGTCCAGCACACGACCGGGGTTCTTGACGGGCGCACGGGTCAGCTCGCCGTTCAGCAGCATACGGTAGATGTGGTGGCTCTGCTGGAGTCAATATCCGTCGTCGTCGCGGTCGCATTTTGCGGTCAAACCCACCAGATCCATGCGGTCCTGCTCCTGCTCGTCGTTGGGCTGGAAGATGTCAGAACGAGTCGTCGGGATGTGAGCAAAATCCTGCCTACCAGCATGTATTCTCCCTCATGGTACGAGTGGTATCTGCGGCCGTTCTGCGCGGGTTGGTTAGATTGATTCGGTGCGGTCGCGTTATCGCTCGTTCGAAGCATTTACCTCATATCTACACGGTCGGTCAGTATTGTGGACCACAGGGTCCGATCGTGCTTGACCTACTGATAGTTGAACGCGCTGGAGGTGATACTCGTGGTGTAACTGGCGTCGCCGATTCTGCGGTTCCGGTTAGCGACAGCGGACGATGGCGGTGCAAATTAGGGTACTTGCGAGCCGGCAAAGGTGGAATCGTTATCGCTTTGGTTGTCCTATTGCAGTCAGCATGGGGATGTCGAGGATTCGAAACGGAGACCGACATCAGGCTCGATGATGGCCGGGCTGCGCTGCTGGGGCTCCAGATGCTGGGGCTCCGGTTCCAGGTGCTGCGGTTGCGCCTGGCTTTGGGGCTGGCTCTCGGCGGACATTATGATGGTGGGTCGCACGAATCTCTGCTTCTCGTTCCGTATATATATCGATTCGGGCAAGATTATTACGAGTATTATATCCCCCGCGTCCCGAAATCACAAACCACGGGCCGTAGAAATGAGCACAACGATCGGTCGGTTCAACAACGCGTCAAAAGAAGAATAACCACCCAAGAGGAGAAAGGTGGGAAAGGATCAGAAAAGGGACAAAGAAAAATCCTACAAGACGCCGGACCGGGCTTGGAGATTCCCTTAATAACGGGCAATCCGACCGGGCTACTCGTGCGCTGTCAACATCCATCCGGCCAACGATTCGCTACGGCGGACGCAGCTGCCCCAATGCCGCGCCGTCGATCATAGGCTAGTTGACAAAAGGAACAGGGGCGGCCTGACCCCGAGTGGAGGTTGTGGCACCTTTAGTGCTGGCTTTAGTCGCGATTAGTGACGGGTTGTGGACCCCGGATGGTGCCTCGGTTGCCCCTGGGGTGCTTTGTTTGGCTGGCTGGGGGAAAAGGGAAGAAATGGGAGCTGTCCGGTTGACTCCACGGACAGAGTCCAGGGAGGAGACTGTCCTAGACTAACCTGACGGCTAGTGTTGACATGAAAACCCCGACAGCTCGTCTTCATCAGGTTAAGTGGTGGCGTCTTCCGTCACGGGAGAAGGGGAGGCCAGTCTGACAGGTCAATTCTGGCTGCTGCATTTCTTCTGACTTTAAATGCAACCATGCATTAACAATTTCTTTCCCATCTGTTAGATCTGGAATGCCACGGGTGAGAATTGTATAGTTATTGGACAATGCCCTGTATTATTCCCTTTCCCCTCCCTGATGTCTGGAAATCCACTAGGGTATTCCCCACCCCCCGGCGGGCGGTTCATCGGGGCACCACCCATCCGTCGTTCCAACCTTTTTTTTTCTCTGTCACCCAGACAAGCCAGGAAAGAGACTTCGAGAATGGTACATCGATCGGCCATGTGTGTCCGTCATTCCCTAAATGGCATGATCATCGCATGATCCAGTTTTCAACCGGCGCCGATCGTGCCGCTTCCCCTTCCCATGCTACCAACTAAGTTAACTTCCTGGCAGACAGCCGGCCATGTGGCGGTGGGGATGTTCCGACCCCTCTTTCTCGTGGATTGTTATTTTTATGGACAAGGAAAAACCGTCAACTGACTCGTAGGATCCTTTATTCGCTAAGGGACAGAGAGTACCTATTGCCTAGTCCTACCATCGCGGGGTTTACTCGGATCCCGTAGAATCAAACGGTTAAACCCGCCAGCGCGAATCCCGCGGAGCGCTTTTACCCCATCCGGTATTGCGACGGATATCCTCCCCGGTCGGCCCTCGACACGGATAGTAGGATAGTAAGACACTATGGAGTAGACGGGGGGGGATTCTCCATGGCGATTGCATAGCGATCAGGACTAGCTGATGGCTAGAAAAGTACCGGTGGCTGCGACCGACTCTTTTGAGGAGGAGGGGTACGGTACTAGGTAGGGTTCTCGGGGATCACGTTGCCGCAGTCTACATGTTTAACGGTGGGCTAACTTTGGCTGCCACAGGTACTTTTGTTTAGCTTATCGCGTGGGGTAGTGGGCGAGTTTGGCGTCTGCGACCATGATTCAGGTGTTACATCATGCGGGATTTGGTTTCATTTTGGAAGGAGGGTGAGAAACGGTGTTGTGGTGGAGGGATGGTCCATCATGAAATGGCATTATTGTGGATAACTCGGGGACGTCGAGATGCGGCATAGTCGCCGCAATAACCGATTGACCGCTCAATTGGACAGTGGGGCAATGCAAAGATATCAATCTGGATAAGCAGTTGCCAGTCCCCAATGAAAAGGACGACTAGCTGCTTGTTTTTGAAATGTTTGCTCATATAAAAACCACCCTTCGGGGTAATGATACCCGATTATCTCCCCAGAACAGAGGCTGACGCCTATAATCGTAGGATTAGACAAGTCATATTGTAAGTCTAACAATTAGTCGAAACGTAATAATAACACTGTTCAGTCTCTTCCATCCAATAAAATCCCGGGATTTACTTCGTAAGGATTATCAAACAAGGCAGCCAAGAAGAATAGCCACGAGAATTTGTTTGGATTACTCCGTATAAATAGTTCTTACGCCCCCAAATCCGGAAAGGCCCGCTGATCGGACCAGAAAGGACGGATCCTTGGGAATGTCGATATCAGATTCCTTCGCCATAACTCAACACAGATGGGCTGAAGTGGTATCTCGAGTAGATTGCTTATGGTACTCTCGCCACTCCATACAATTAACCATGTGAATGGAGTCCTGTTTTGGAATAGTGCTGATTAGCCCCGGCTCGGTAAATCTTTACAAGCAGCATGGCAGATTGGGAATGACAAGGCGAGAAAAGTCACTGCAATACTTCCCACGCGGTGATTCTGTCTACACCTTGAACTTAGGGCGAATCCTTTTTTTAGACAGAGAACTTGGGCTTAGGAATGTTTGTCAATAAGCCTGTGGGCGTTCCTGATAGTTCCAGAGTTCTTGGTGCTGATCTCTAAACTAAAGGCACTATTTGCCTGGGCAGCTGAGCTTTCTGACTTTCTATGACTAAACTGTCGTATATGCGAATATGATCTGTCTCGACTAGCAGCAGTGTTCCAATGATTACCTCTGCTTATTTACTGTTTGATTGCTATCAAATAGTACTCGTACTTTTTTCTATGCTGGGTCCTGTTCATGTCAATATCAATTGCTTGTGTTTATTATGAACACGCTTTTGACTTTGGATATTCATATACAGCATCTATTGCCTAGTAGCAACTAAGCTGCTGTCGCTTTAGACTTAGAAGCCAGGATCATAAGCAATCAAGCATGCTCAGCGAGATAGATGTCTTGAACGGATAAAATACAGCAAGTTCAAGCATAGCAATCGATAATTAATTCCTTCGCCGTAAACTAAACACACATGGGCTTGTGTGGTATCTCGAACTACTGCGTATATAAAAGTCTAATGAGCATCAGCTGACTAGCTGCTCCACAAACTAGAGTCTCTCTAACTTTATATATTCGGGAGATATCAATTCTATGATCATCACTAAGCCCACTCTTATGGGATTAGGGGAAGTAAACGCGTCCTAATGATGGACTCTGATAATATCCAGAGCTATAGAAAAGCTTGCTTGATGGTTGCTTGAATTGATGAACATACAAGATGATCAAATGTGTGGGAAAGGACTACAAACGACGCAGGCCAGTTGACTGTTTGGCCGGTTGCTAGTCACTGCTTCTATAACTATATTATTTTTGACCCAGAGTTGACTATATTATTTGTTTGTTGTTTATCCTCCCTGGCTTTTTCCAACATAGCACATATAGAGACCCGACGGAAGAAATTCTCGTCACAGTTACTTTCTCAACACTTGCCATGGCTCAGTGTAATGATATATGGTCTTACTCGCCCCTGATCTACTGTAACCCCTGAAATATGAGCTGTAGTTTAGTAGTATATTGATATCTAAAGGGATTGTGATATCTAACACTCTCGTAATTACGAGGAGATGAATTATTATCCAAGCACCCGAAATATGATTGATACTATGGCGGATATTGAATGCTTGGATATCAGTCATATCAGGCCCGACCAAGATGCCTTCTGGTATCTCGCTCCAGTGTCTGAGATAGGTCAAATCACTGGTTTGGTAGCACAACTGCCATTGGAACACAGACACACCTAGATCTAAATTCTACAAAAAGACTCCGAGTTCAATATACACGACTGTAAAGTAAATTTTTGGATACCGTAGTAAATCAATATTCACAATATGATTACTGCCTCGTAGCCTAGCCAGCAGGCCCAAATGTTATCTTTTATGTCTCTCCGCGTGACTGCGCAGTGAAGAAACAGTCGGCTAGAATCCTAAAAATTGGTAGACATAAGCCCCTGACCAAAATTCAATGTTTCAAAGGGACAGATACATTGAGAAACGGGAAATAATCAAGTACCAATAAGCTTATAGTGTCATAGGTAGCACAACGTTTGCAAGATTCGAAGCCCATGAAGACTTTCATCCTGGAATTAGAGCCCAACGAACATGAAGAAGACAGGCGAATAAGGTCAATAGCATAGTTTGGGTAGTGGTAAAAATTAACAATAGTGGAAGAACCGGTGAAAAGAGCCAGAAGGATGACGATATGATGATTATGGAGAGTTGCGAATAGTTGCAAGATTGCCAAAGAGCCAAAATCATAATCTATGTGGGAGAACACCAAAGTTGCCTTGTTACACGTCTCACTATTCAATACTATTCATGTGTCTACCATGGATAATTGTCCCTAGTATCATACTATGTTAAGCCCAATGGACAGCTCAACCTTGTGGAAGTGACTGCAATCGGTGGGCATGTCAGCTGACCTGCAGAGACCTTTACCCACACAGTTTGACTATTTGTATTTTTAACCATTCTGCACGCTTTTCCATAGTCTGAATGTCATTGTTTTCCAGCCTTTCCAGACGCGGTTCCGTCTCCTATTCCCACAGACCTGAGATTTGTAGCATCAACGAACATACTGGACTGGGCAGGGTTCAGTTCTCGGAATTCGCCAAGACGACCTTGTAAGAAGGTGATGATAGACCGTTGCTTGGTGAAAAGGTGTTACGCACCAGGCGGAGGCCGTCAATTATATTGTTCTTATCCCCCCACATCCATCCTTTTTTGTGGCTTATCTACCTGGTCGTTGTAGATGAGGTATTCAAGACAGCCAGAGAGCACTGGTCATGTTAATGAGAAGTGTCATATCGCTTGGTTTCAATAGAGTCTGTCAAACGGTATTGGGAGTAAAGATCGAGGAACCTGAACAATCAAGTGGGGCAGAAGTTTGGAGAAGAGTTGAAAAAAGTCAGACTATTGCCGAATTTGATGATCCTCAATACTATGAAAAGGTTGTGAATAATTGAAATAGTTGGGAATACTTAAGGAAACATGAAGAGTCAAAAAAAATAATCTGCGTGGGCTGATATGTTAGTTGATTGTGTTATCCCACAACTCCATAAAGGTGAAGTTGATGGAATATAGAGAAAATGTTGACTGTTGTTGGTCGAGGCTAAATATTGGCACAAGAATAGAGCAAAGTAGAATATAGTATTTGCATGTGGTCCAATGCGACAAATAAGTCCACAGATATATACCAAAATAGATCTTGTCATATATTCCGTTGGACTGGAGCATATTATATCCCAGGGATTGGACGGAAATATCAACAGGGACTGGTGAGACATGAGATAGCGTGTCGATATTTTTAGTACAGACCCTGCAGGTGTCAACCTTCCATCTTACACCACACCTTTCTATCTTCAAGGATCGTCATCAATCTCATTCCGCATTTTTCTAATACTATAAAGTCTACAGAATATCCTTGCTTATAATAATAGCGATAGTCTGTTCCCGTTGGACATGGATACGGATAAATAACGGTGGCTGAGTTATGTCGGGATGAGTGCGCCGGATATCGGTCACAGCCAAGGAAGATTCCACCTCATTGACTTGGCATTATCTCCAACGGGCGTGGTACTCGATCCCCCAGTGAACGCAAGAGATTGCAATAGCGAAGGAATCGGTGTCACATGGAAAGCAGCCATGGACGCTTTGGTCTCGTCCATAGCGGACGACAAAGATACTCCCAATTGAGGACAGATGCTGGCCCTTTCCGGGTCCGACTTGTACCACACGTTTACCCCTGGCTTCAACCGTGTCTATGTCTGGGCATTTCGTCGCTAATATACGGAGTAGCCAGTGCCATCACTACACAGCGAAAATCTTATGTTGGACCCTCATCCTGCAGCAGCACAGACTGAAGATCAGGTACAGCATGCATTTGGCCAATACAATCCAATTCGGCCGAAGCATGACACTCCACATTGACATCACCTGTTTGTTTATCGAAGCCGAAACAGAACAATCCAAAGCACAGATTGGGCAACGCCCGTTCCAGAATGATGTCACGGTGCCCCAGGAACAGCCAATCTGAAACAAGATCTACGTCTGAGTCATCATTCCGCGACATGTGAAGTCCGCATCGGGGGCACGACCATCGCACAATCCAGGCTCTCCTTTCGGGTGAGATTACTTATGAAATTCCGATCGCTGTTGGGGTTACATTAAATGTGGCCCGGATGATATCAGCTAATGCGTACCATGCCACACCCATGACTGTCAGGAGAACGGAATGGCCCGTGTGGAGGGTGACAAAGCGGTCGCCCTGGGTTGCCAACAACCCGCATTTTAACACTTGGCTGCTCGATGCGGTTGGCGTAAGGCTGCATCTGGGGGGCAGAAATGTTCAAGTGTTCCTGGGGGCTGAGCCCAGGCCGATCTGGACCCAAAGCGGAGGCAGTCCAAAATGATACTCTATGCGGGTTATATCCCCGGACGGCCTAGGAACAGGAAAGTGTCCAGACCAGACTCTAGAATGGTGGTGCCTGATGCGGGCGTCCGAACAGATTGCCACTCGGCCTTTGTTTCACCTCCGTGGTGCGTGTCTGTGTCGGGTTGATTGGACAGAGAGCGTCGCCAAGCTCTGGGTTTGCTGAGTTAGCAGAAGCTTGGCTTACTCGAAGCCAATGGAAGTCAGGAGGTATGCTGACGGTGGATTTCTAACGTCATGGGTTCCATGGGCGGCCGCGTCACAAAGCCGGGATAGTGCAGTGGCAGGAATGGCTTCTCATCATTGGTTGTGTTTGCGTGATCGGGGTTCTAAAAAAAAACGAGGTCCTGGTCGAGGATTTAAGCCGGGCGTTTCCCAGGTTCTTCCCTGGATTTTACAAAATATTCTCCTCACTCAATATCTAGATTTTTATCAGATCTATACAATTTTGGACTCTGAGTCTTTTGAAGTCTCCCCACATACATCATGCCTACCTCTCGTACCTCCAGTGACCGCAGCGGATCCATTGGATCCTACGACAGCCCCAACGGCCACGCCTATAAGACATCTCTCTCCAAGCAAGCCGACCCCAACTCGGCCCTGAACGAAGCCCAGCCCAGTTCGTACCCTACCCCGCAAGTCAATAAACAGTATCAATTACTAACGATAACAGTGGCCAGCCTCAGCTCCGGAGACTCGATGACCGGCATGTCGTTGCGCGGGGTACAACATCGCGACAGAGAAGGAAACGTCATCAGTAAGTTTACTGTCTGTCCACTGCGATAGTATAACACTTGTGCTAACGATCTCCTCCAGCGGAACCCGATCTGGCCAACCCTACGAGATATCGCTTTGAGCGTCCCCTGGATACCATCCGGGCCCATGAAGCCGCTATCGACCGCCGCCGTTGAGTTATGCGGTGGGATTGGTAGTTTTGGCACGACGAGACGTATATTGGGTTTTTCTAGCGTTGTATAATATCATTTGATTTATGGGTAATAAAATTTTCTTTTTGACCTTGATTTAGTATTAGCGTAGGGGTCAGCCGTGTGTAGTGACTTCTCTTGAATAAACCTACAAGAGTATACAACCTGTCTGGTGAGACATGTCATTCCTCTACTGTACTGGATGGCATTTTCTATCCACGTTGACATCTATGTTCTTCGTACCCTTTCCACTGGCTCTCTCGAAGTCCCTCTGGTCTTATCTGCACGGCCCAGGAATCGTAGTCATGATGCCTAGATATAACCCGTGGTTTGAACTGGATTCAAAAGCCAAGCAGTGTTACCCAAGTACACTCAGTTTCTATCAACCAATTCAGACAGCACCCCGATTCCGGTTAGGCCGTTCCCAAAATACTACTACAATTAGCAATTTTGCCTGAACACCCAAATCCAACATACGTACATGTCCAACGTAGAAACCCGTGATTGTATTGCCGACAGGAATTTCCAACGCCTCACAGTAGAGTGCGTCATCCTCCACGAAGCCGAACTGGCAACTCCGTCCCCAGTTTGTGGTTATCTGTGCTGTATCAGATATGGCTCGAATGCACAGCAAACAGATATATATATATACTCACTTTAAACCCACCCATGCAAGAGTCTTCCGCCTCTGAAGTCCTGACTCTTTCTATGATTTCTCCACCGGGGCCGTCGATCGGAAAATTGATTACCTTGATATCTTCATCCCGAGGCAGGGCCGCGGTTATGGCTCGGCTGCACGTATCAGGAACCTTTGTTTCGAAAAGCACCTGGATATGTCTGATCGTCAGGTCGCTTTCGACAACCTTTACCAAGATCCCACACACCCGCCGGAGGTATATCCCAGCAGGTCCGCCGAAGTGGGTCCATAGTAGCGGTACGTAGTCTGGCCGCGGCGTGCTGTTCTGGGCATCGCTCAAGGGAAGTCCACGTTGTGGAAGGTCGGGGTACCATAGTGCGGTGTGGAGGAGGGACTTTTCATGATTTGGCTCGACGGGATCCGGCTGTGCTGCTTCTTGGACGGATAGACGGACCATTTTGAAACCCTGGGCGTGTCGATTAGTGTGAGTCGGGGGGAAGGTGAATGGAACTTACGTCGAAGCCGGCTTCGAGGGCTGCAATCCCTTTTGAGCATACTAGCCGCTGTGTGTGCGGTGCTATCTCGGGAGAGCCGAACCACTGCGATGCGCGTCCGTCGCCGTGCATCACCTGTATGCCTTGTACGCCGCGGGATCCAATGGCTAGTTTGAAACCGTTGAGGTTGGTAACGGGCTCAGGAAACCAAGCTTTGTCTGCACTGTAGCCAATAGATAGGGTGGTGCCGTCATCGGCGGTGACTCTCATGCCTGTGACGTACTTTTTTCCGTTAAGATCTAAAAGCGAAAATGAGACTTGGGCAAGACGTTCGGGGATGTTGATGGTCTGTGTGTGGAGCAAGCGGCAGCCTTGATCGAAGTTGAACCAGGCGATTTCATCAAAAAATCTATTGTCAGAGCGTGGTCTGAGATCGGCGGATACCTCTCGCCACGGCGTGACTGGCATTTGAGTGGCTTGGGAGCAATGGACAGACACTTCACTCGATCTGAGATTGAGGATTTGGTGGATCTGGAGAATCAGACCATTCACTCTTTGCCGGTTCAGAAGCTCAGGCGGAAGAAGCTCACGTTTGGTGCGATCATACAGCCAACACCAGTTGCTAAACGCCGGTAAACCCTGAATCTCACCCAGCCACGACCTCTCACCGCCCGGCTGGAACCTCGAACGCCAGAAATGCTGGCTGGAAAAGGTAGAGACAAAGGTTCTCGATGCAAGACGGAGACGGCAGATATCGGCTGTCGAAAGGAGGGCAGCGACGGTATCGCGAATCTCTTGCGGAACACTACTGAACACATCACCGTTGCCGCTGGCCGGACACGAGTGGCATGTTCGACGTGGAAGCGGACCTTCAGGCGTCCCTTCAAGCAAAGATATGATTTCCGGTACGACACAGGGGTTTCTAGTCCATGGGAGCGGCCCATCTTTCGTGTTCAGAGAGTGACAAGGAAACCCATCTTCCCTAGGGTCAAAGCCATAGTAGTCGAGACACCAAACACCTCCAAAAGTGTAGCCCCAAGCAACACCGCGCACCAACATGCGGAGTGGCAGTGAGCGACAGACCTCATACAACCGGGCAATAGGGACCTGCTCTGGATCGTAACTGTGTTCCAGCAGAGACCAACAGGCTTCATGGAAGACGAATCCATACCGGCCGTTTACCGGCTTACGGTCCAGGACGCCTATCTCGTCGTCTTGCGGAAACGTGTACCCGGGATCGTTCCATCGCGCGGTGTATTGCGGGGGCGCAATGCACCGACTGGTGACGCCCTCGTCGTACAGGCCAACGCCGGAGACGGATATTCCAGCGGGGCTGGAGTAGACTGGAATGGTCAGGTTAATCGGTGTGGCTGATGCTAGAGATTTACCTACTGGCGCGAAAGTGCTTCAGCCACGAATGGGAGTACCGGTTCTGACTGTCATATTTGGAAAGGGCGCATCCACACAGATTACAGTAAAGACTGAAATCCATGTTGATGAGCGGGGGAAAGGATGGAGAGTTGGGTTATTGCAATGGATACGTGGAGATTGCATCGAATAGGGATTAGTGCGAAGGGGTCGTTTGTAGGCATGTGGTAGGTCAGTCTTGTCAGCAAGGAAGTGATAGATCAGACCACTCACCGACTTTATTAGAGTCTGATTATAGAAGCCAGTAGATCTGCTTATTCACGACCTAGGTATGTAAGTAATGTCAGGCAGGTTCTAATGTAGCCCCAAAACTGCTCTAATTCGACATTCACTCATCAACCCTAATCATTGCCTATATTTGAGCAAGCCCGTTATTTGTGCAACACTCACTTTGTAATTTCTGGAAATCAAAAAAGCAAAAGCCTAGTCTCAACTGATACTACTGTCAATATGACAGCATCAATACAGTACTCGACCATGTAAAACCATACTCCAGGATCCCTGGCTTTATAGAATGAATATTCCGACGGCAATAAGATTTCCGACTATATCAAGCTCTTCAGCCGGCTTGGGTCTACAGCAGAAAACAAGTCGCGTCTCTATACGTAGGGGGAAGACAAGGAAGGGAGAGGTTTATCTCTCTGCCAGATGCTGCTAGATAAATACTTATATCCGGGGCGCAAGACAATGCCAGAGCGATCCACATCACAGACTGACCACTCTAGGAAGTCGCAGACTGAGCTCGAACTCCTCCAGTCCAGCGTGCCAGTGAATAGGTTTCTATAGTCATACGGCGTTATCCCAGTAATCCATGATATATCTAGCCTGGATGAACTGATCGCATCTATAATGACACCAATTGACAGGGTCACGGGACATACAAGCCCTAGGACGGTCTCGACACACCTACTGTCCTATTGACACCACTGTCTCCAGTCGATAAGGGACAGACACAGCTGTCAGAAAATGGCCACAGGATAGCCGATTGTGGCGAACAGTAAACAGAATCTGATCTGACAGACAAAGTCCTTCTCAACAAATATGACGCTCTCATAGGTCGACATGATCAATCTTATTGTATATACAAACTCCTACTTATCCCCAACTTAATGCATCTTCGTCCATGTTTCCCGCACTGCATCCCCCTTGCTAGCATGAATCTGCCATTCTGTAGCGTCAAAGCTCCCCGTACAGTCGTCTCTCCTGCCCAGTAGGTTCTGCGGACGGTATCCCGGATCTGCCTTCATCCTGCGAATAACAGATACATGTATCATGGCGTCATCGGGAACGCCCCGAGCCGCGCCCCTGGGAGGCGGCCACCGTGCTACCTTCCACCTCCCCTGCGGCAGCAGGTCAATCCGCCTGACAGGGAAGTACTCCATCGCCCTCCACGCAAGCACAGAAGCGCGAGACAGCCCGTGCCCAAACGACAAGAGATCGTGGAGTGTTCCGCGGGTGCTCGACTCCTCCAGCGCCGTATGGAATTCCACGCTCTCATCCACACCTTGCCTACCACCACCACCACCACCATCATCACCAACCGCCACCTCGGCACAGCCAAACCGGCGCAGCTTTGCCTTATCAAACCTCAACCCAGCCCGACTCGCCTCCTGCACCATCCACACAAGCGGCGCATGACTCAACTGGTGTTTCTCACGCTCGTCCGACCGCTGACACCCGCCGCCAATATCTGCATGCCCCCCAGGAAACCACACCTCCTGCACATCCTGCTCCTCCGCACTCCCCAGCACAGCCGTATTCAGCCTCTCCGCAGCATCCCCCCGACTCTTCCTCTTCCAAGCAGCCAGCAAGCTCGACGCCGTGCGCTCTGGCCCCAACCCCCCCAGCGGACCCGCACAAGGACACCTCGTCCCCATGGGCTTCAACAGCACAGGACGAAACTTCACCCTCCTCTCATCAACACTAACAGCATGGCGCGTGACCTGCGCCATCGAAATAATCTGCAAATCGACCCGGAAATCAGCAATGCTGTTTACGGTGTCGAAGACACCCAGGAAGCGCACGGGCTGGCTCGTCGGCCGACACAGCGTCTCGCGCGTCTCGGTCACAAAGTGTAGCGCGCGTCGCTTGGCCTCTGCGTCGCACCCGCGTGTCTTCCACGTCATGAACGCCTTCCATATTAGCGGGAGCATCTCCTCGTTGTCGGGGCCGAGCAGCCCCACGAAGTCGACCATCTCGACCAGGAACCGTGCTGTGAATGCCCCTCTACTGAAGCCGAATACGTAGATTTGTGTCGATGCCCGGTAGTGGCGCATGAGGAAGCGGTACCCGCCTAGTACGTGTTGGTGGAATGTTCGTCCCAGGGCGAGATCCACTGCGTGGGATGAGCCCGCCAGACGCCCAGTGCGGCGGATGGTCGTGCTTGCTAGGGAGCCGGGCGTTATCTGGGTGCCGATGCCGGCTGTGGGGGTTAGTTCGATATACATAGGCTTGGTAGAGGGGCGGGTGGGAAATACGCTGATAGTAACACACTGTTGGTAGGATGGGGTCAGTATTAGCTGATGAATGAACTGGACGGGGACATGCACTGCTCGTCGGTCCGCTCTAGCATGCGGCATATTCGGAGAATATTAGTCTCGGTGCCGTCGGTGCGGAAGGTATTGCCCGTGCCGTCGAAGCAGAGTACAATTTGCCTTTCAACTGGTGTTTGTTCTTCATCTGTCATTTTGCTTTGACCTCTTTTTCCGTCAAAGTTGATGCGGGAAGAAGATAGGGGGTATGGAGTATTAGTATGCGGTGAACAGCTAGCTCATAATTGTGTCTTGACTACGCTCGTCGAAGCAGCAATATGATATGTCTGATAGTGGGCTGTTTGCCTCGCATGATGGCCTCACTATAGACAGGCAGCCTGTATCAAGATGCGTATTCTTGCGCAGACAGCTGAATATGACGTCGTGTAGTCTGGCGTATTCCATTTTGCCAAGTATAAGAAATAATAATCACCTTGGAAAGAGCTGGTACCAAGCTGGTAATGCTCGACTATGAACTGTCTTGCATATTGAAGTCGCACAACATATTATGCACAAAGAACGACTAATCTCACGTTGAGGAGTGGACTCATAGTCGCGCCACTTGGCACCGTACCAGGCAACAGTTTCCCGAAAAAATCAAGACAGAGTCGATGGTCTCCACCCTCTCGGCCAACCTCGCCTTGCCATGCACTCTAGTACAGCCCCAAGTAAGGTTGACCGCAGGCTGCAGACTCGAACCGCCCAACGCGCTCTATTATTACTATTCGTATCATCTCACTGGCAGACTGGCTGTTCTAAAGAATAGCCGTAACCTATGCGATGGTGTCCACTGGGCAAGAAAGATATTTGGTTATGACCTTGGGTGACTGTATTCTAGGAAAGACTGCTTGGTAAATCAAGATGATAGTATATTTGTAGTGGTTTGCAGTACACTTTAGACCGAGCTTAAACCAAGTCATAATCACTTTCTAATAGACGCACCTCGCTGGAACACATGACATGCAAGCCCTAATCCGGTGTCCATACTTCACTCCCACCTATACATTCCCTCACTCAATGGTAACAATTAGATGAGTGAACGTTTCTGTAAAACAGGAGAGTGCTCGTTCAGCTGCTCCCACTCATGTGCATCATAACAGGCCTGTCGACTCAGCTTAACAGCCCGTTGTGCTCGCTCGCGCATCTCTCCCTCATACACGTCTAGGGCAGTTTTTGAGTCCTCTCCCCGATACACCTTGTCGATGGCTTTAGCTAGCCAGTATGCATCTAGCAGGCCATGGTTGCCTGCTTCGCCGCGGTCTAAATCCCTGTCAGGTTAGCACCACCCTATAAAAAGAAAAGAAGGAAAGAAACATACACATGGTCATCGCATGCGCAGCATCCCCCACCAACGTCATGCGTCCCTTATTATCCCACTCCAAACACTCCCAATCCGCCAGCTTCACCTCCGTAACCGGCGTCCCCTCAGGAATCCCCTGCACAGCATCATAAAAACAAGGCGCAAACCCCTCCGCCCTTCTCTTCATACCCGCCAACCGTCCCTCACTCGTCCCCTCAACCTCATCCTCCACCGACCTCGCCCTCCAAGACAGGCATATCTGCGCGCGAAACTTCTCCCCCGCCGTCCCGAGAGTCCCATTCCGCACGGGCGTCTCCAGCACAGAAAACCACATGAACGTCCCCGTCAGCGGATGACACCCCTGGAACAGCAGCGGATCCAGCGCCCGCAGCGGCGCGATCGCCTCCGGAGCCATATCGACCGCGACGCCTACGAACCGCACAGCCTCCAGCGGCTCATTGCGATACCCCCCCGGACACAGCGCCCGTCTCACCTCCGAGCGACTCCCCTCCGCCCCAATCACCATCTTCCCCGACGCGTGCGTCCCATCCTCAAACCTCACCGTGACGGCTGACCCCGACTCCTCCACCCCCACCAACCGCTTCCCCCAGTGTACCCGCTCTTCCAGCCCGGTCAACAAAGCCCGCCTCATGCCGTCCCTGTTCACACGCCACCGATGCGTGGGCGGGACCTTGAACTTGGCTTCCCCCGTCGCAAGGTCCAGAAATAGGAAATTGCCATTGTCGTTTTTCGCGACGTCGGGGTCGACCTGCTCTGCTTCGATGAGCGATAGGATCTCGGATGGGATTGTCTTGCGTAGGGGGTCTAGGCCCCAATGCAGTGTTATGGCCCAGCCTTGATCGCGGGCTGCCGGGGAGGCGTCGCGCTCGTAGACTTCGAAGGGGATGTCTTTCTGTTGTAAATTAACATTAGATGTGTTATAGGCTTTGAGGGAGGACGAGGAGGAGAGGTCAACCTTTTTTAGGGCTTGGGCTAGGGTTAGGCCCACTAGTCCGCCGCCGATAATGAGGACGGGGTCCATTCTGTAAAGATGGATGGTGGTGTAGAGGTGATAGAGGATGTTGAGATTGGGGACAGAGGTGCGAGCTTAATTGCTGACTGTTAGACTTAAACTTTCTTGTATATAATTCAGGCTATATAGAAGGCTGTGCGAGGCGGGGTCATCGACTGATACGTAGACAACTGTGAATGAGACATACTAGGGTCGTATGATTGATTAAATTGTATATCAAAGTAAGAACATCCCCTACAGCCACAATTACAAGTGCGTATTTAATAAACGTAGCGAAACCCAGCCTGATCAAGCCCATCAGGCTGTAATTTCCCCTCGATGCGACCCATCGCTGGCAACCCCATCCTGCTGGCCCGCGCGTTGCGCACTCCATACAACACTCGCAGGGCAGTAGAAACGACAATTCCCGCGGCGTTGACAGCCACGAGGGTGAGTTTTGCAGGGAGGTATCTGTATAGTTAGTCTTGAAGTTCACGTTAGTGGTTTTTACAGAGTACATACTCTGGTGCGTCGGCCGCTTGGAACGTCTGCGGACCGATGATATTGGCGATACTAAACGCAGCAGATATCAATGAACATCCGGAGACCTGATCATGTTAGCATGCTTCACCCAGCACAGCACAGCAGCAGAATGAAATACCCGCATAGTATAGTCCTTATAGTTCGCCCCCGTCCACGCAAAGATCAACGCCAACGGCGCCACCGTCGAATTCACCAGATAAATCCCTACCAGACACCCCCCCTGGTTCGACGCGGGCAAGAAACTCATCAGACACGACCCAACCAGCGTCGGCACGAGCAGCAGATCAATCGCCAACCACCGCGAATACCGACGCGCAATCGCCCACGTCGACACCATCGTCGCGGCGATACTAACCACCCCACTCGGCATATTCAGCAGCGCGCTCTCCTCACTCGTATACCCAAACCCCTTGATCAGCACCGCCGAGAACGTCGTAATCACCCCGCTAGGCACACACACCAGTACCGTCAACAGCGCCAGGAGCCACGTCTGCGCATCGCACAAGGCTCCAGCCAGCGATCTCCACCCGCTCTGCTTCCGCCCCACCCCGACCCTCCCAGCCTCGTCCTCACTCAGCCGCTGCGCGATCCGCGCCCGCTCCGCCTCGCTCAGAAACCCCGCTGTGTCCGGCGAGGACGGCAGCACGAACAGGACGAGCCCCGCGATCGCAACGTTCACTACTCCGATCGCGACGAACATCGCCCGCCATCCGTGCAGCCCTGACCCGGACGGCGTGGCGCGTTGCGCGGCGAACGAGATCAGTCCGCCGATGATTTGGCCGGCGCCTAGTCCACAGTACCAGAAGCCGTACCGCGGGGTGGACTCTTCTCGGGTGTACCACATTGCGGTGTAGATTGTGAGAGCGGGTGCTACTTTACTGTTATCTTCCATACATATGATAATATGAAAAAGAAAAAGAGGAGGAGAACCTACCAATAACAGCCTCCATCACCCCTAGCAGAACACGCAAAGCCATCATTCCAGCATAGTTGGTCGCTGCGGCCGAGCAGGAGAGCAACACGCCCCAACAGAGGATATTCACCCCGAGGACTTTCGTCACGGGGAATCGTTGCAGGAGGATTCCTACATTATCTTTAGCAACGCATCGTATACACACAGTAAAGGACGCACCCTGAGGAATCTCCGCCACGGCATACGCAATAAAAAACGCCGTCGCCAGCCAGGCAAAGTTGTTCCCATGCATTTTGAGGTCCACTTGGAGACCCATTACATTTGCGTACTGTTTTCGTTAGCAGCTGAATGGCTGGATATATCGGGTACGTACATTGAGGGAGACTTTGTCGAGGAATTGGAGAAAATACGTCAGGAACATGATGGGGAGAATGCGCCAGTCAATCTTTCGGAGTAATGCTGCGTCGCTGAGTTCATCGTCGAGGGAGATGGCGATGGGGGGGTTTTCTTTGAGTGTTTTGGGATCTGTGTCTGCCATGGTGTATCCTTGCTGTAGTTCTTTCTACCAATTCCTCCTGTGTCGGATGTGCTTCGAATGTTAATTGTAAGAAGAACAGCAATCCAGACAGCAAGAAAAGGGCGAGCGTGTCTGGAGAATCCCCCTGACAAAAAATATAAACATTCTTGTGTGATATAATGCAAGGATCCCGACAGAACGGACAGGGAGCGCAGAACAAGTGCGATACCAGCGATCCGTGCAACAATCAAATGCAAGACGACCCCGAGAAATAAAACAAGGATATTGATAGGCCATGCTCAATCAAACTACTACAGCCTGCCACGTTTGCGCAATAGACGCGTTCGTGCTCAGCCTCCCGTGCATTCCGACCATACGCCATGCCCATGCCACGCCACGTCTTTTCCCTCGAACAAAACAATGCCCAGAGAATCCACCCCGCTCTGACTTCCTTTTATTTCGAAACGGTGCCCCACTGTATCTGCCAGGGCAATATCCTCTTCGAGCGATAGCTGCAGGAGCGGCCCACTGCTGTATAGCAACGGGCTCAGGTTCAACCTCACGCTGTCGCGCTGTAGCAGTGGATGGCTTGCCTAGATAGCTGTAAATATTACGCACAGTGTTGAGGAAGAACAGTGTGACAATCACGTCGCAAATGTTGTCTTTCCTGTTGAACACGCTGGCAAAGTCTCCCTCTACTAGCACGACCGCGGCGGGTTGACAGCCTCGTCCGGGAATGAGACCGCCCGCTGCAGATCGGCTGTCGTGGCGTGAAGCGACCACCAGTCGATACATGGGTTGAAGGACATGCTGTGGGGAGGTGATCCTATCGTTTCCTGGCGTTAGCACGGCTCTTATGCTACTTCGGTCATCAGGCCTGCAGTCTGGCGGATTCTTCCTGGTGATGTTGATATATATCAGCTGACTTGCAGAGCCCTTTCCCCACACCTTTTGTGTTTTAATCTTGCATCACTTTCGCAACATCTTCGACGTTTCAAGTCATCAAGATCACTATCTGGAATGTTTTCATTGGTTCTTCCACAGGTTATGAGCCCGGAGCCTCTACGCCTACCGTGATATCTATTCTTCGCCTAAATTGTCCTTTAGAAGCCATTCCCGCTCATCTCACTAATCATCTCATTGCTTGCCAAGCTGGTAGTTTTGAATTACGTTCGTCGTGACTATTTGTATGATAACATAGTTGCTGTTTTTATGGGACTACTAGACTAGAATAACCAGCTCGAGTCAAACACAAAACATTTGATTCAAAAATGCAAACCACAGGAATAATACAAATACACCATAGTGATACCATCCACTGGCAATAGCCTTCTAGCACCATAAAGATAGCTCACAAACTTTGATGACTCCTAAAAGACATCACCCAATTGTAATGCATTGGCAAGCTTTCCATCGCCTCCTTAGCGGGCTCACTATCATTAAGACGGATATAGCCCGCAAGCAAGTTATAATATTCTTGCGCGGCTTCCCGCGGCATCCTCTTGAGCGCGGTGCACCATGCCCGGGTCCACATAAAGTGCGGGAAACGTTTGTTGGAAGAGTACAAATGCAGCATCTTAATCACATGGACCGTTGCGAGAGCCTTGTTCGTCTCGTCTATCCCGTTTTCCAAAATGCATGCCGCCCCGCGAAACAAGTCCATCTTGCCCGTACAGTCTGCCAGGACTCTGGTGATCCGCTCTTCCGCCGCTATCCGGAGCTGGTCAACGTGGTAGCAGAGCGCGAGGTTGTGCACTTCAACGAGTATGCTGAATATATTGAATGCGTGCTCTTCCCTTCGCTGCCTTTGGTCGTATAACGAGCTGTATTGACGGCCATAAGGAAAGAAGAGTCCCGGGGGCTGGTATCTCGGGAGTTGGACTTCTCCAGTGTAGAGGAACTCGACCAGGTACTTGATGCTGCGTAGGCTGAAGTTGGTTTTGACACGCCAGGGGCCATTGTCCTTCAGGATTGAGGCATTAGTGATGAGGTGGGCTGTGCCTGGGGGGTTGCTTACACTGAATTCGAAACATCGCCTGAGATATTTAGAGTACTCGGCAAGGAGACCGCTGTGCACCTCCTGAGATCCACCGTCCTTGCTGATAAGGAGCACGTCGGGGGGACATATCTCCTCATGCTCTTCGGGGGTATGACTCTCTTCGTCCTCTGACACGTCGGGGGTATATTCCTCTTCGTCGTCTACCACGTCGGGGGTATATCTCTCTTCGTCCTTCACCACATCGGGGGAATAGCTCTCTTCAGGCTCTACCTCCGGCGCGGGGTGGGGCACAAATCTAATAGTCATTGCGTAATGGATTTCGGAAGCTTGTAAGATATGATGATTAAAGAGTATTGCTGTGTAGTGTATGTATATGGGCGGGGATAGTTGGAAGTGGTGGGTTGTTCTGGGGTCTGGAATGCCATCTAGGTGGTAGGTACCCATGTAGGCTTCTTCTTCGACTGGAAGGGGCGGAGGTCGGTATATTTTATTTGAGTGGAAGGAGCTGGTGTCAACTTGTAGATATCTCAAGTAAGCGTGGCTACCGTAGGTGATCTTACCTCAATATTATGAAGTATGATGTTTTAGTGTACATCATTATATTAGGTGATATTTGGATACTTGTGCAATTATCTGTTAGTCCAGAGGAGTAACTTGAGGGCTGTAGATGAACCTTCCTACTTATTCTGGGAGTACTCTATACTAGGTAGGTGGTGGTCTTTGAGTCCGACCCTTTGAGTATGCACACGACTTGAATACCGAACATACCTAAGCTCAGCCTTGTTACCATGATATGCAGTATGTCCTACGATGTTCGACCATGACTGTATTGCTTATGGTACTCGGAAACAAACTGATCCGATCTTGTTGCATTGGGTTGACTAGACCATGAAATCCTAAGACATAACACATGAAGCAGAGTTTTCGTATATTCGAACAGGTATTACCATCAAGACAGCACCAGGTCTATAAGCCTATCGGAATCCCGGTCTGGAGCGAGGCCACACCCTTGGGACCCAGGACGTCCTCAAGGCTGAGCCAGGAAAACACCAGGTCGTCCGATTCGCTCGTATCATAGGCAGCATCATCTTGGATTGGGGTCTTGTTCTTGCAGAACACTCTCAGCTCTTTGCACGCCACGTCTCCATTCTTCCTCAAGTATTCCCGCATCACGTCGCCAGCGCTCGTGACAATCCGACTCATCAGTTGAACTCCGGTAGATGCTAGTCCCATGTCACGTGCGTTTTGGGCCGAGCCTCGCGCGACATGATGGATGAGGATGACGATGTTTGAGATGAAGGAGTCGTCGGGCATGTATGCCGACGTGAAATATTGGACGAACTTCTGGTGCTCTTTGTCGCGGATCAGTCGGAGTAGCTCGACGGAGCGTTTGTGCATGCCGAAGTAGTTGTACAGGATGATGGGCTCCTCTTCGAATAGCTTGGTCTTCAGGAAGGCGAGAAGGTGCAGTATGTCGATGTTGTGGGTCTTGGACCACGTTCGGGTGATGATGGTCTCCGGATTGGCTCGCTGAAGGTCCTTGCTGGACGGTTCGAGCTTCGATTTTCGTACAACCTCGTCCAGGATCCTGTCGATGTTTGCAATCCCGCCATCTTCCTCGGGATCACCAACGTACTGTGCGAAGAACAGGTTCGCGACTGCAGTGGTGGGCTTGAGTACGCGAGCATTCTTGCCGTCAGGCTTGTGGAATTGAAATCGTTTGCACCGGGAGTCACGCGCAAAATTGACAGCGGATGAGATGCCTGTGGCCAGCTCAAGCCTGGTCAGCGATTCATCGGCGTTCTTTGGCCGCGAACCAATGAAAATATGAGACTCGCCATGGATCTTGATGAAAGCATCCATGTCAGGCCATCTCAGGTCTTTGTGCGCTGGGGAATTCAGGACCAGGTTGTGCAAGAAGGCCAGCTGTTGGACGTCGTACCATTGGGTGACGAGCTGCTGGCCAACGGATTGCATTCGGGTATTAAGATTGAACAGGATCAAGCCGCAGAGGATAGCGTGCTGCGAGAAGAGTGCATGCTTCTCGGGCGGGGGGCCAACGCGGGTGAGTTTAGACTGGACTCGAAGATCTAGGAACAGATCTTGTATGATCCATGACTGGATGGTTGACCTTATACTTCGGATCTCCTCGTCACCCTCTTTTGGCCAAAATTTGGGCTGCGGGTGTGTTTTCGACAGTTGTAGATAGTCATCGATAGTCTTCTGGATGCGAATCCCAGACATTCGGAGGTCTCCAAATGCACCCAAGGTGCTGTGTCGCATGGTATGATGAACGTCGAGAAAGATCTGGGAGACGAAGCAAAGCCACATAGTAACCTTCTTGGTCTTGGCAAACTCAGCAAGGCCTCTAGTGATCGCGTCCTCAGTAGGCACTTGGATTTTGAATGCATCAAGCATGCAAAACTCGGGCAAAATCGAAAGAAGGATGATTTTGTCTTCGTTGAATTTCTGACCCAGAGACATCCGCTCTCTGTTCGCTTTCGGATTATAGGTGCCGAAGTAGCCTTTTTTAAAGACTGGCAGATGATTGTCCTGAAGGACGTCTGCGAAGGAGTCAAGTAAGATCTTCGTTGGTATATAGCACCAGTCGGCTATATCGGCCATGTTCTTGTTGTATGGCAGGCCAATTTCGGTGGATGGAGCTGGAGAAATGCCGTGGTTCCACACAGCGATATTTTAGACAATATCCTGCACAGTATCCTTTCCTTCCAAAAGCCCCGAAAGGGAATTGTACCACTCCGCCTCCACCTCCTGTATAAGTTGCTGGGCAAGTTGCAAAGCATTGTCAGTCACTACGGCGGCATTCATAAGATCGATCTTCTTATCTCGATACTCCGACCAGGTGATGGAAAGGAATTTTCGGATATTGCTCAAGTCCTGAAGTAAGCAGAGGGTCTTGAAGAACAACGGACCAAGATGTGCGTCTTCTTCCTTATTGTCGTCCTCCTCCACAACCGTCACCTTGACGATCTTTTTCGATTCGGCGGGGGTCGGTTGAGATGGCGCCGTATCCTGGGGTTCCTCCACCGTCAGAACAGCAAATTTGTTTAGAAAGCTGTCAGCAACGGCATCGTCACCCTGAGCCTCCGAAGTCGGTGGTGGCTGCTTCGCGTCTGGCTTCGGGGGTTGGTTGGTCTTCCATTCTAGAGTCTCGCATATTTGCTCCAGCGCCGTGATGAAATGAGCATGACGCTTGTTGTTCATGGAGTCGCCCTGGCCCAAGAACCAGGAAGTGACCGCTGTTCTCAATTTGATGGCACGTCTGGCGATGGCGAGAACTGACTGGGGTACCGTGAGAGCAGAACCGGCGACCACCTCGGCGAGCTTTTGCAGGTCTTTGGTAGTTGCACTGTATTGGATTGGGTCTGCATCTGAGCCATGGTTTTTGTTGTTGCGTTTACCCTTTCTCGTGGTAGGAACGGTGGCAGAGAGGGCAGGTGGTTGATAGCCACATTGGCTGGCGGTCTCCAGGAGCCACGTTGCAAACTTATTGGTATCTGATCTGTAGCGGGCGTAGCTACTCCCCAAGAAGTCAGGTAGCATATTGGCGATGAAAGGCTAAAGGAACAATATCCGCTGTCTGGTCCAGCAGACTAGCCTTGGCCTTATGAGATGGTAGAGGTAACAGAATAGAGGATGGCTGGAGAATGGATGTGGGGTTGTATTATAGTCCCCACCAAAGACACGTCCCGCCCGACTACGCGTTTGCTGTGGAATGACCGGTGGAGACAGGCAGATCAATGATAATACTGATGAGGTCGAAGCTAGGAAAGGTCGAAAACGATTGCAAAAAAAACATGAAGAGTCAAAACAACAATTTTATATGGAACAACACTGCAAGTCACCTGACACTGCCCATTTGGATGTCTCACAACTCAACATTTCAAACCTCCATGAATTCACTCCTTGCATCACCCATGGCTCCATGACCCCTTCGAAAGCTATAGATTTGGATAGGGTATGCCGCCATGCAGTCCTCAGCCTATGACGTACTCCTATTCCTACTAGCCATGCGGGGAACCGCCAAGTTCCCATTGGAACCCCACAGTCCCGTTTGTCCATATTCCAACAAACACAGGAGATAAAGAAAGCAGATATTAAGACAAACAACAAAAAATGGCAAACACAAATCTCTCCACCCGCATCTCCATCAGTTGGCCCCCGTCCTCACCTTCCGAACCAACTGATACCCTTGTCCTGTCCGTCAATGGGTGGTATGTGGACTTGCGCGTTGACAAGGCTACTGGTGGTTTAGATTGGGCGATAGCTGGGGAGAGATTGGTTGATGAGAATGATTCTAGTAAGTAGTGTTTGTCTCTAGATAATATACCTATGTGTGTGTTTGTCAATATACACTCAGTAGGTAATTGTTGAGGAAGAGATATGACACTAACAAACAACAGGCGTAGTGCGGTTCACACACGCCCTTGACTCCCACGGCGCCTTCTCAACAGCAGACTGTGGGACGTTCTCAACACTTCCAAACGGAGACGACCTGGAAGTCGGGGAGATGCCGCGTGCCGATGTTCCAGGGGCACCGGTTTGTGCGTACGAGGAGGTGTGGCGTACGCTGGTGCCACCTGTTGGCGCGGAAGGAGAGGGGCACTGCGTGTCGTGGGTGTTGGAGGGGAGGAAGAAGATTGTAGGAGGTGAGCTGGTGAGGACGTTTCTGGGGAGGGCTGGTGGGGTGTACCTTGCTTTGAGACAGACGCAGACTGTTGAGGGTGAGGGTCGTCATGTGCAGCGCGGAGGAGAGGTTAGTGCTCGGCGGGAGGAGTGGGGGGTTTTGTCTGGGTGGCGGGACAAGTATGTCTTTGGGCCCGATGGTGGGAGTCTACCGTCGATGAGGGATGTCGGTGTTGAGGATCAGAGGGAGTGGAAACAGGGGCAGACGGTTGTTGTTTGTGGGGAGGAGTATGTCGTGCATGGACTGGATGTTGCTTAGGGTTCTGTCATAGATACATTCAAATTTATGTAGATGGTTTGGAAGTAGTCAACATCAATAATTCATGGTATCAAAGACAACACCAAATATCCCCATCCACAAGCCCCATTATCAATCCATCAAAAGTATCAAATATATACAGCAGCAACACCAATCGCCATCGCAGCAACAGCAGAAAGACTAACCCCGTTTGCTGCCGCACTCCCCTCCTCAGCACCAGCCGAGCCTGTCTCAGCCGGCCCATCGCAATGCCAGTGGTCCCCGTGCGGTTCACAGCCCACCGATTGGCTAGGACTAGGCATCGTCGGCGAAGCAGAGCCGGTGGCATCGCCTGAGACGCTAGATGTAGCGGATACATCAGTCGACGCGGGCCCGTCACAGTGCCAGTGGTCGCCATGAGGTTCACAGCCAGTAGACTCGCTGGGGCTTGGTACAGAGGGAGTGACATTGCTGCTTTCTTCTTCTTCGGTGGAGGTGGGTGTTTCTGCTGGGCCGTCGCAGTGCCTAGCTGGTTAGCATTATGACGAAGTATAGGTAGAATAAACGCACCAGTGGTCACCGTGGGGTTCGCAGCCAACAGAGGCAGTGGGCGATGGTCCGGGCTCTTCTTGAGCCAGGGCGATGGAGGCCAGCCCTATCATGAGAAGAGTTGAGTACTTCATGGTGTTGTTTGCGAGAGAGATCTTGAAGGATAGATAGAGGGTATGCTTTTGGATTTCTCAATTTTCAGCTGAGAGGGTACTACCATCTTTATACTGGCAGCCCTCGTCCAGTCTCATCATTCAAATGCTTTCGATGTGCAAAAAGCCCGTTGATGCCAAGCAGAGCGGGAGACTTGGCACCCTCAAGGTTCTCACGGCGCTCCAGCTTTTCTTATAAATTCCCCGAATAGGACAGGATTCCATTTTAAATTTTGATTGCGATTTGCATGCATGGAGATGGATTTATTCGAATTTCGAGGCTTGAGGCCGTTCGGCCAATTGCGTTGTTCGTAAATGTGCGGCAATATCAGTCGATATCTATTATCGTGGGCTTCAATGCCAAAACTCTGCCGCTCGCCAAGGTTGCTTGAGAACCTTGCGGACTGGTGTGAAAAGTCCGTGTCGTCCAAACCATTGAATGATGATTGCTCATATACAAGTCTTCACAGGGGATCAAAGAATCTGTGTGCGAAGTTACCTTACCCATATCATTCCACGGGTCTTTGGGTGCTATATCTGGATGACACTAGGGTTGAATGTGCCGTTCAACCATCAACAATCTATGTTGGACGATCGTATTTTGACAAATTGAAAGACCCAAGTAGCTGCAAAAGACTTTTTTTTAGTAGAACAGACTGCAATAATCCATGTGGAATTGCAATCGCTCAGCATGTTAGCTGACTTGCAGAGCTTGCAGAGCTTTCCCCACACTACATGTATTTTCGAATTTCTGGCAATCTTGCAAACCTTTGTAACCTTTTTCGTAGCTTTGAGATCATTGATTTGAGCATCTTTTTAACCGTGTAATCGGTCCTTCCATATGTGAGACGGAAGACAAATTCCTGAAGGAACAAAACACTCCATAGCAGAGTTTGAATCTGCGAAACACAAGTGCTTAGCACTCGTATTAGGACTCCGCCGACACGATCTCATCTGACATAATATCTCGCGTGAATGCATTGTATCCAGATCGACATCGTATTTCAGAACAATCAATTGACCAGCTGTCAACAATTGCTATGTCAAGAAACAGCGCCAATCAGAGGTTTGGCTGTCTGCAGGAGTAATGTCTTGATAGACAAATGGTTTTGCTGGACTATTCGAAACTAGTAAGCAAATATCTCAGTGCTCTGTAAGATGCTGATGGAACGAGGAATAAGTCGCAGGTGGTTGGTGCAACTTACTGACAGTTAGCGAAAGACGGTAGATCTCTTAGCGAAAGACTAGATCTGAAGTCCAACTTTCTGGCGAATAAATAGACATTACTATGCCTCTTCCAGCTAAGTTGCATCTCCGTTACATCGGAAGACAGTCTTGATCTCGAGACGACATGGACACGGCCAATTATCTCGCCCGACAATCTATAATCATCATCAAGTGGTGTGATTTCAAACGGCCCCTAAGCTAGTTCTTCAACATCCTCAGGGGTAGCTATGAATTGACCACTGAGATAGAGAAATGTAACCACCCTGCAGGCGGGACAGACGCCCAGCTTATAAGGACGAGGCTGAGCCCGAGGGATCGTATTAAAAAGCGGGCTGTGCGTGATTTAGCTGCAGAGTATACAGCCATACCCGAGGGCCACTTGGCGATCCAACGCACGCGCCAACTATGGATGCCCCGTCTATGGCCCCCATTTCTATAATTGCTCCCGCCCGCTCGTAGGGCAGACTGCCAACGGGTTTATCTTGGGTATGATTCCCTGAATCCTGAAAATGGAGGAAAAATTTATATCACTTTTGTGCAATGGAGTTTCGACACTTGAGCCCGGGCCAGCGGCCGAATCATAGCAGCCACGGGTCGAATACGTCGCTTCGCCGCTCTGAGACAGACAGTTTACTCTCATCGAGAAGCACTCCCCAAGCTCTGCTGCCTACAATCAGACAACACCCCAAGGTCGCGTGGGCCACGGTGGGGTTAGCATCCGTGTTCCTGCTAGGTGGATACGACTCCGTTATCGTCACCACCGTCCCGTCCGTGCCCCAGTTCCAGAAGGACTTCGGCGAACGCTATGACAACCGACATATCATCCCTTCGATGTGGCTTTCTCTCTGGTCGGCCCTGCCGTGCGTTGGGAACATCGCGGGCGCGCTCATGGCTGGCTGGGCGCAGGATCGATTCGGGCGCCGATGGCCGTTCGCCATTGGCAGCGTATTGTCTGCGGTCGCTGTCGCCATCGCCTGTCTCTCGCCGCTTTCTGCAGACATTGACACCCGACGCAGCGTGTTCCTGCTCGCTGAGATCGTACAAGGATTTGCGCTGGGCCTCGCACAAACAACCGCTCAGACATACATGTCTGAGGCGGTCCCCACCGCCATGCGCGCGCCAGCCATGGCGCTCATCCCTACCCTCGCTTTAATCGGACAATTGATAGGGGCTGTGGTGGTGTTCCTGGGCTCCGCAAAGACGTCCCGCAGCGCATATGTCGTCGCATTTCACTCAATGTGGCCGTTTTCCGCTGTGCCCATTATCGTGGCACTGCTCATCCCCGAGAGCCCCGTGCATCTCCTGCGCCAGCAAGATTTAATCGGCACACTCTGCTCCCTTCGGAAGTTGTACACGGAATCAACCGACTGCGACCAGCTCTTCAAGAACCTGCAGCACCATGTGTCGCAGGAGGATCGGGAAGAGCGGTCCTCTTACGGCGACTGTTTCCGCGAAAGCAACCGACGGCGGACTCTGATCGTCATCTTTGCCTCAATGGTGCCCACGCTGTTCGGGCTTAATTTGCTATCGGATAGTAGCTACTTTCTGCAAATGGTTGGCATGAAGGCCAAAGAGAGCCTCATCATGCTGGTGCTGGGTATTGCCCTTGCATTGGTGGCTAATGCCCTCGGTGTATGGGTGAGCAGTCAGGTGGGGCGTCGAACTCTCATTCTGACCTCTATCGCCATTACCACCGTGTTGTGGCTAGCGGTTGGAATAGTAGGTTGCTGGTCGGGCGACTTCGTCCCATGGTATGTTGTCTATCTTCCTTGTATGACTTTCTGTGTCTAACATCAACAGGTACACCGCGGCAAGCCTGATGGTCATCATCGTCGTCTGCAGCGTCGGCGCCTGGCCCGCTTCATACACCGTCATCAGCGAAGTGTCATCACTGCGTTTGCGAGCCAAAAGTATGGGAGTATCCATCGTCACGCGCAGCGTCGTCGGCATCGTATTCAGCCTGGTGTTGCCATATCTGTACAATCGCGACGCGGCGGACCTACGCGCCAAGCTGGGCTTTGTGTATTTTGGACTCTGTGTCCTGGCCCTGGCGGGAACGTGGTGGGGTGTCCCAGAGATGAAAGGGCGGAGCAGTGTTGAGATAGATTACATGTTTAAGCTGAGGGTGCCAGCGAGGAAATTTGGTTCATTAGTGCAGGGAAAGCAGACTGGATAGGTTGTTCATTCTTTGATAAGTGCATTTAGCGATGATTTCCGGTTATTGTATTGCATCATGTATCTGTCGTCTACATCAGATAGACATGTCGAAAGTACAAGTTACCACATTTAAAAGACGATGAATTGAATGAAATTGATGCCTCAGTCACGATGTGTGTTGATGTTGATGCCTTGAATGCCAGGCGAATAAAGGATAAAAGCCCGATGGGGCTAGACCCACTGCCCAGCATAGCATAGCTGACATAAGAGTGGAGTCGACTCCTATTGGTGGATACTCCGCTAGACCGCCTCCGGAACAACAATGATCCCCCTCTCCGCCATCAACTTTTTTTTTCTGCGCCGATCAAAAAATCAACGCAGACGTGCCGGTTCACCATACATCTCTATCCACACCGAACATTATGGCTTCCGCGAAAGATCAGAAGCGCCGGCGGTCGCATAAGACTGCCGACAAAGTGAAGTCTGCACCTGCCCCCGTCGAAGACGTCGAAGCCCCGGTAGACACCAAGAAGACCAAGAAGCAGAGGACCGAGCGGGCTGTCTCCGAAGATGAGCCCACGGTTGCTCCCCAGGAGTCTGCCTCTGAGCAATCGGAGGGCAGCGACAATGAGGACGAGTCCGAGTCGTCATCGACTCCTGCCCTCCCCTCTGCCAACGGAATCTCCCTCCCGACCGATGCCAACCCCGTCAAATTCACCGAGCTGAACCTGACCGAGCCGACGATGAAGGCCATCGCGGAGATGGGATTCGAAACGATGACCGAGATCCAACAGCGCACGATCCCCCCGACCATGGCTGGTCGCGATATCCTCGGTGCTGCCAAGACCGGTTCCGGAAAGACCCTGGCGTTCTTGATTCCCGCGATCGAAATGTTGAGCGCGCTGCGTTTCAAGCCCCGCAACGGCACGGGTGTCATCATCATCTCCCCCACGCGCGAGCTGGCGCTGCAGATCTTCGGTGTCGCCCGTGAGCTCCTCCAGCACCATTCGCAGACGTACGGTATCGTCATCGGAGGCGCCAACCGCCGCGCGGAAGCGGAGAAGCTGAACAAGGGTGTCAACCTGCTGATCGCGACGCCCGGTCGCTTGCTGGATCATCTGCAGAACACGCAGGGATTCATCTTCAAGAACTGCAAGACGCTGGTGCTGGACGAGGCCGACCGTTGTCTGGATGTTGGTTTCGAGGAGGAACTGCGACAGATTGTGCGCATCTTGCCGTCTGAGGAGCGTCAGACTTTGCTGTTTTCTGCCACCCAGACTACTAAGGTGGGTTTTACCTTTTTCTTAGATTCTATTGTTTTTATTTTTTCCCTGGCTGACCTTACAATAACAGGTCGAAGATCTTGCGCGCATCTCGCTCAAGCCCGGACCCCTGTACATCAACGTGGACCACCGCAAGGAGCACAGCACGGTGGAAGGCGTCGAGCAAGGCTACATTCTCTGCGAAGCGGACAAGCGTTTCCTGCTCCTGTTCACCTTCCTGAAGAAGAACCTCAAGAAGAAGCTCATCGTCTTCTTCTCCAGCTGTAACTCCGTCAAATACTACTCGGAGCTGCTGAACTACATCGACCTGCCCGTGCTGGCCCTGCACGGCAAGATGAAACAGCAGAAGCGCACCAACACCTTCTTTGAATTCTGCAACTCCTCCCAGGGTATCCTCATCTGTACGGATGTCGCCGCGCGTGGCTTGGATATTCCCGCTGTCGACTACATCGTGCAGTTCGACCCGCCGGATGATCCTAGATCTTACATTCACCGTGTCGGTCGGACGGCGCGTGGCTCTAAGGGCAAGATCGGCCGCACGCTGATGTTCCTGCAGCCGTCGGAGGTTGGATTCCTCAAGGCGCTGAAGGAGGCGCGAGTGGTATGTCTATCTACCTTTTCATTTATTCTACCCACGTACTAACAATTACAGCCCGTCGTTGAATTCGAGTTCCCCGCCAAGAAAATCATCAACATCCAATCCCAACTGGAGAAGCTGATCGGCCAAAACTACTATCTCCACCAGGTATTTCACCCCCATCCATAAACCCATCAATCCCCACTAACAGCAATCAGTCCGCCAAAGAAGGCTACCGCGCCTACCTCCACGCCTACGCCTCGCACTCCCTCCGCTCCATCTTCGACGTCAACAAGCTCGACCTCGTCAAGGTCGCCAAGGGTTTCGGATTCCCCACGCCCCCCCGCGTAGACATCACCGTCAACGCCAGCGGGCGGTCAGAGAAGACGATGGGCCGACGCAACTACGGCAGCCAGGCTAAGCAGGGGCCGCGGTTCAAGCGGAAGAGGGATGATTAGCGTGGTGGAGTGCATTTATGAGGAGTGCGGCGTTGGTAAAAATATCTTTGTCTATCTTTCTTTTTATCGTATGTGTTGATATTAGGTAGCATGAATATAGACTAATTGTTTATTGTCTACTTGTGTGGTACTTCGTAGGGGTTTATTAGCTGCCGCATGTGTAGTGGTATGCCAGCATTATTTGTACATTGCGGATCAAGAAGTTCTAAATCAAGTATCATACTGATGATCTGAAAATGAAGTAATGTCATTCTATGCCCTAAACATCTGCTAAATAAACCAAACTATAAAAAGTACCTAAACCCCTTATTATCAATCTCCGTTTGGTCCTGTCAAAATCAGCATCCTTTCCATATGAAAGTAAAACCCACCAATAGGATAGAAAACATACCAGCATTCCATTCTCAATTCCCTCTTCCGTACTATTCAGCCCCTCCATGGCAGCTCGATCGCGCTTCTTGTTCTCGAAATACATGTAGAGGTATAGAGCGACGATGGAGACTAGTTTGATGGAGTATCCGACCAGCATGCTGCATCCCTGTTAGTCAACTCCAAAATACCAGACGGCAAGAAGACATAAGAAAGGTACTCACGCAATATAGGCACTATGATACCCCGGCGCCTCACTATCCTTAAAAGTCTGCGGCCCAATAATATTCCCCACGCAGTACCCAGTGAACAAAACCGCCCCAGTAATCTGCTTCTTGGTGTACCCCGCGACATTAGAGCTCACCATCGTCAAACTCATGCTGAACCCCAGACCCTGGAAATAGCACAGCCAGAGCGCGACTAAGCGCCCCCATTTGTTGTTGTTGGGGAGGCCGACCAGCAGCGCGGACCCAAGGATGCAGATCGTGTTGGCGACGATCATGCATGCGCTGCGCGAGTGGAAGCGGCCGTCGTACTTTGTGGCGACGAATCCGCCAATTATCAGCGCGAGGAATTGCACGGCGCCGCCGGGGATCTGCATGTATTGGGTGCCGAGGGTGTCGAAGCCGAAGGAGCCGACGATGATGGATGCGAACTGTTGTTGTTAGTGCGGGAATGAATGGGGAGGGGTGGTGTAGCGTACGCTTGTTAGTGCTGAGTTGGGAACCTGCGCTCCGACGGCCATGATGAAGAGAAGCCATGTCTTGGGGTCTTCCGCCGCCTGCCACACCTGGTACCACTTGAAGTGGTGGTTTTTGACGCCCTGGCGGTTAACTGCCACGCGGTCTACTGCGATGGCGCGCTCCCTCTCGGTGAGGAACTTTGCGGTTGAGGGCAGGTCGGGGAGGAGGAGAAGGGCAACGATGCCGGTGGTTATTGAGAACGCCCCGAAAATGAAGAAGACGTACATCCACCGCGGGAGGCCAGTCGTGATGTGGCCCACGGCGTAGCCGATCAGCCTGGATTATTAGTATGGGGTTATAGAGGGATAACAGGAAACTCACCCCCCGAACATCGTCGCGATCCCGTTCGTGCAGTACCATGCCTCCAGGCGGAGAGGCTGCTCCCTCGTCGTGTACCACATGCTCATCATCAGGACGAACCCCGGGTTGACGGCCGCTTCGATGAAGCCGAGGAGAAAGCGGTTGGCGGCGATGCCGGCGAAATTGTGGCATGCCGGGGTGGTCATCAGCAGAGCGCCCCACACTGCTTATATTAGCGACAGGACAGCACAACGAAGAGAAGACCGTACTGATCGTTGTGATGGAGAGGAATTTCCCCATCGGTAGTTTCTGCAGCGCAAACCCCGCCGGCCATTGTGCGATCAGATACCCGATGTAGAAGATAGAGCCTGGGGATGTTAGCACTGCGAGCGTGCCATGATTGAAAGCGTACCAAGCCATGAGTAGTCCTGTCCGTGTAGATTCGTGCCCTTTTTCAGCCCATACACCGACGCGAAGTTGATGCTGTTTTTGTCCAGATATTGAAGCATGTAGATGACGAACAGCAACGGCACCAGTCGGAAGTCGATCTTCCTGAGAACTTTCTTCCCCTCCTCGGTCGTATAGTCTAGCCCATGACTCTCCTTGTAGATGGCATAGTTGTCATCCCGATCGGACAGCCCCTCGGGCGGCACGGACGACACAGCGACCTGGTCGTTTTCTTTGGTATCCCCCGACATGATGGAAATGCAATGGTCTTGTTGCGCCGCACAATCGCGCTCCGGGGGCCTCCATCTTTATAGGTTTTGTCCAGACTCGCTCAACCTCTCCACGTGGAGGGTCGCGCGGCAGAAAGCGAATAGCATTGAGCTCGACAGTGTCGGCAGCTCGCGACATGATTCGATCCCAGTAGAGATAGTAAGCTTTGTACAAATTAGCGGAGGACTAGGATGCAGCTAACTGAGAGATCGCTCGTGCAGACTTCCTGAAGTGTCTTCCAGTTGGCTGAAACAGGGCCTGGAATGAGGTGCGATATGGTGGGTGATCACGACATCAAAGCGGCGATTGCGTGTTGGCGGGGAATACCGCTGTCGCGTTGGGGTAGGCTACTGTCTCAAACAGATTTGGGGGTTTAAGCAGAAAACATTTGTTATATAAGCTTCTCATCATTGGTATATAGAAGCAGTTGATGTAATTGCGTGGATGTTGTCGAGTTATAGAGTAGAGTGCATAACCATTTGATATATTACTAAGCTATCATTATAGAGGTTATCCAAGTTGTGCAACACAGCATATTGCCCATCAATACTATGCACGAATCGTAGTATCAATTGTTGTCTAGCAGCTTATTTTGTGATATTCAAGAGATTTATTTCCTTTGTTGATTTTGTTATCAGTGGCTAATAGTATATAGCCTCAATGTCAATCTGTAGGGATACTTTATACAATAGCCCTACATAGTGATAGGACAAGATCGATAACAACTTCATCTCTATTTTGTCTATATTTCAACTTCCATACATATTGAACAATACACACTGGGTTGACAGTAGCATGTTCATACACGTGAGTAGACTTGATACTCATCGTGGGAAGTATATAGGCGGGATACATTCAATCGTAACGTAGGATATGTTCATATACCACAAAATGCACCTCTCGTCTGAACCCCTTGGTCTGGTAGACACCAGGTATACAGCCTCACAGCTATAACCCAACCAAACCCTAAGCCTTTGCCTCCCCACACAATACAGCCCTACCCTCCTCCCACACCCGCCCATCCCGCCACAACCCCTCAACCAACGGTGATCGTCCCGGCCTCCCACCCCGCGGCAACTCATTCAGCCAGCCCCAGCGGACTTTCTCCTTAACACCATTCTCCTTCCAACCATTGATATCCGCCGAGGGCATCTCGTTAAACGTCGGTAGAAACCGCAACAGTTCCGGATCGTGAGCAAGACACACCAGAACAGACGGCGAGGCGTCGAACGCGCGCAGCGTATCCACAGACTGCTGTGCTGTGGCTGGGTCGGTGTTGACGCTTGTCGCGTGGCTGGATACCTTGAAGAATGGGGTCGTTTTCGCGTCTGTACTTGATGTCGGCACAATTGGATGCTGGTCGGTGAAGAGATTGCAGGGGCATGGTGCGGGAAAATAGGCTGGATCGTGGTCGAGGGCTCCATCTGGGATGTGCTCTGGGAGAGATACTGCTGGTGATGGCCTGAAGTCCCCCACGAAGTGACAGATGTCGCCTCCTAGGAAGGCGAAGGTGTCTTTTGTGGTGCGTGCTAGGGCGCACATGTGGCCGAGGCAGTGGCCGGGTGTGTCTAGATGTTTAGTTTTTAGTTTTACCTTTTGATATGATGGGGATGAATTCCATACCAAGAAGATAGAACGAGCCGTCACCGAAGAAGTCCATCGCGCGAAATCCGCCGATTGTCAGTCCTGTCGTGTCAAAGTTGACCTCAATGACATCTCGGCCTGCAAAGGCCTCAGCTGAGAGTACAGAGTTCGGGTTTTCGGGATACCCAGGTAACAAGAGCGGGGATTTCGTGACTCCCGGACCGACGACGAGACTGGTTGACGGAGGAAAGAGGGCCGGGTTACCGGTATGATCCCAGTGATAATGCGACCAAATGATGGATGCTGCGCGGGTTAGCGTTGTTCAAATAGGAGACAGGATACCATACAGATGGTGTCGAGCTTAACACCATTCCCCTCTAACACCTCCGTTACATCTTGGTTGATCTTCAGCCCTGACAAGATGTGAGCGCCTCGATTTAGGGTTACCGGCGGGAGATTCCAATAGTCTTTGCGCGTGCCCAGATCGAACATGACTTTCTGGCCGGTGGTGTCATTCTCAATGAGAAAAGCGACGTCAGTCAGGTTAAGATGCTCGTGGTGTTCTTGCACGGGGTCGACGAAGGCGAGAGCGTCGACGGTCATGACGGTGGTGGTGTCCACCAGGCGCACGCGCACCGTGCGGTCGGATTGGGGGAGGTCCAGGCCCATATTCTGCATTTTATTTCTATCTGGTGGATGAGTCTAGCGTACTGACATGTTTCTGTATATATACTAGATAATTGGACACGTCATTCACCCCGCCTAAGATTGATCGCGTCTAACTCGGTTGGGCTGTCATTTGCCTATCTAATGCAGTCAAATGCTTTTCAATTAATGGTGTCATTTGTCAGCTGCAGATCAGAGGGTGCATTGTCTGCAGGGCTCTTACTCAAATTGGAAGGCTTGTTTTTGGACGATCCTATGATCTACTGAATCAAAGATATCCTGCCCCTTATCTCAATTGATATATTGATCGACTACAGAGAAACAAAGAAACTCCATTGGCACACGATCGGAGAGCTGTTGTCGATCTCCTCAGCCCACGATCCAATTCTATTCTATTTCTTTACAATTAACCCCGTTCTTGTTGGATTGCCTTCTGGAGTTCGCATATTCAATGGCTTACCACAGAATGTAGATCATCCGGCCCGTAGCCCTAACTACCCGCATGAAGTCCTCTCGTCTTCAATGCTTGTCCGTCCTGATAGTCTCCTAGATTCTTGAAGATAACACCATAATTCATTAATCCATCGGCAATTCCGCCGATCCACGCAAGGCGCACGCAAGGAGGTCACACAGCGTGCCAGAATGTCTGATCCCAGCGCAAGGGGTTCACAACACATGTACCGGTTCCACCAGAACAAACACTGCAGCTGGCCGTATTCAATATCCGACATGTTTAAATGCAGCTGGGCCCAGGAATCACCCCGCTAGGTTCCTCCCCTTTCTTGCCATAATGGGAAAACTCCATGGCCCTGACCACCATCTCCCTCTGGCGCATGGTCTTCGACCAAGGCGCCGTCACCCACGACGTCCTCCACCACCAATACCCGGGCACCGGCACAGATGACGATCCCTATCAGGTTTCTTGGGTTCCTAATGACCCACGCAACCCGCTTGAATTCCGGACGGGACCGCGCTGGGCCATCTGCGGCCTGGCGTCCATCGCCACCCTGACCGTAGCGCTAGGGTCGTCGACCTACTCTGGCGGCACGGAGCAGATCCGCGAGGAATTCCACACCAACCAGGAGGTGACCCTGCTCGGTATCTCGATGTGGGTACTTGGGTTTGCCCTCGGGCCGATGGTGTGGGCGCCACTATCGGAGGTGTACGGACGTCGACCTATCTCTATACTCAGTGCGCTTGGTTTGACGATCTTCACGACTGGCTCGGTTGGCGCGAAGAACATCCAGACGCTCGTCATCCTGCGCTTCTTTGCGGGCAGCCTCGGATCGTCACCTATGGCTGTCTCGGGGAGTATCATTGCCGATACTTTTCCGCCTATTGTTCGGGGTATGTCTACATTCCTTATCCACTATATGGTAAAAGGCTGATCCATCAGGCCTCGGAAGCAACATCTACGCTGTCGCCGCCTTCATCGGCCCTGCTCTGGGCCCTATAATTGGCAGCTATCTCGCCTCGGCGGCCGGCTGGCGATGGGACCAAGGTCTCCTGGCCATCGCGGCGGGCATCCTCCTCTTCACCAACGTTATCTGCCTCCCTGAGACATACGCACCTGTTCTCCTCCACGCCCGCGCAGCGCGACTCTCGGCCCTAACAGGACAACACTACACCCCTCTCTCCCCCACAAACAACAATAACAATACTATATCCCTGAAAAGCAAACTCCAAACAGCCCTCGCCCGCCCCTTCTCCCTCCTCATCCACGAACCCATCGTCCTCTTTCTCTCCCTCTACTCAGCCATCATCTACGGAATCCTGTACCTCTTCTTCGCAGCCTACCCAATAGTCTTCCACTCGAACTCCCTCCCATTCCTAGCAATCCTAATAGGCAACATCATCTCCATAGCCCTCACCATCCCAACCTTCTACTCCTACCGTCGCAGATCCCTCGCCTCACCTACCCCCCTCCCCCCAGAAACCCGCCTCCCCCCCTCCTTCCCAGGCTGCATCCTCCTCCCCATCTCCCTCTTCTGGTTCGCCTTTACAGCCAACAACACCGAAAACAACCCAATGGTAACAGCAGCAGCAGGCCTCCCCTTCGGCTTCGCCATCGTCTCCGTCTACATGCCTATCCTCTCCTACCTGATAGATACCTACGGCCCGCGCTACGCCGCCTCCGCAATAGCAGTCAACGCCCTTCTGCGCTCGCTGTTCGGTGCTGTCTTTCCCCTCTTTACGCCTGTTATGTATGCGCGTTTGGGTGTTACATGGGCGTCGACTGTGCCGGCGTTTCTGGCCCTCGCGTGCGTGCCTCTGCCCTTTGTGTTTTGGACATTTGGGAAGAGGGTGAGGAGGAGGTGTCGCTTTGCGGTGGGTGGGCGTAAGTCGGGGTAGGTTTATTTATTCAGGTTTAGGGTGTTTACGTGTGTTACTGTATGTTATACTGTGTAGGTCTTGAGTGGGTACAGTTTGGAGATACTTCATTAGAACGACACATTCAATGTTAATTCCTGACCTGGACTAAACGAACTAACCAACTAGATCCATCTGTACCATTCGGTAGAAAAAGATAACCAATATTTCTCTCCGTCTGTAACATTCTGGAGAAAATCTTCGATAATCCATTCATCTGTGTCATCCTGTCAAAATAACCAATAATTCATCCATCTTTACCATTCTGTCAATAAATCAAAAAAATTGATAATCAATCCATCTGTACCAATCTGTAAAAAAAAAATCCTCCACCCATCAAAGTAGAACTTTCAGTAGCCTCAGTAGTCTCAACACAGTCGTCAGCCGAAGCCGTCTCCCTACCAACAGGCGACTTGCCATGACCAGTCGCGTCTTCGCTAGCCGTGACCTCCTTGCCATGCTTAAGAACACAGCGTTTACCGGTAGGAATGGGCGCAGGGCGGGTGTGGCGGGTGGTAGAGGGCGCCGAGCCAGGCGGCCAGGGATCGCTGTTGGAGGCGGTGCCGCGGGGGTCTCCCTCTGACACGGTGGTCATGGTGTCTGTCTCGGTGATGGAGCCCGTTGAGAGGCTGAAGGTGTTGTCAGGCTCCGTGGGGAGCGGGGTGGTGGGGAGAACACTGAAGGAGCCGCTGGTTGGCCCGCGAGAGCTGGAAGACTTGCCCGGCGTGAGGGTCGGCTTCTTTCCGGGCGTGGTAGGCACTGGGATGGTTCCGTTGGAGGTTGGCACAGGAATGGTTCCGTTTGAGGGAACGCCCACGCAGACTTCGCTTCCAGGGATCAGGTTGTCGCAGTGCCGCTCCGACGAGACATCTGGGTTCCACTCGTAGAAGGCACTCTCGGCGATGCCGGCTCGGAGGGCAATGACTCTGCACGAATCGCTGAGCCCGACGAACCACCAATTGTTGCAGTTTGGCGCCACGTTGAGCTGGTGGTGTCCTGCGGTCGGGCCTGGGTCGTAGGGTGCAGTGCGACTTGATGGGGTGTTGGCGTCTGCGACACAGTACCAGGTATCTTCCTATTTGACAGTTAGGACTTGAGTCTGGTGAAAGGGGGGAGGGGGGGAGACGAACTGGAAGACCGTTGCAGCGTCTTGCCGCGGATGGATTCCACGCGATGAACTGCTCTTCAGTGAAGGTGCCGAAGTCGAGGACGATGCCTTCGCATCTCTGGAGGCCGACAGATTGGTACCATAGTGTGCAGTTTTTGGCCGTGTCAGAGGGCAGGGGCGTAGGCGCAGTGGTCACTGTCGGAGGCATCGGGGGATATTCATCCGGATAGGCCATGACACAGTAATAGTAGTCGGGTTTGAGACCGGTGCATTCTGGTGCTGGTCCAAGAGCTGGGTTGATCTCGTGGAATCTTTTGTCGTCGACGATTCCCTCGTAGAGGTCGAGGATCTGCGAGCATGTGTCTCCCTAGTCTATGTTAGTGTACATCTGGAACTGCAACGGCGGAGGTCTTACCTGTGTAGCGTGGTAGAACTCCTGGCAGTCGGTTGCGAGGCCAGACTGGGTTGGAGAGGGCATGAATGGAGTTATTGTCATCGGTGGCCGCAACATCGGCGTGTACTTAGTCAGAGGGGGCGCCGTGTTGTTTGTAGGGTAGATGTAGGTGAATGTCTCTGTCGGCTTGACCCCAATACACACCCACCAGTCAATAAACGGGCTGTTGCAGTTACCTTTGAGCGAGGGGTTCCACTGCAATCTGTTTGTAGTATCAGTTTAGTACTCGTGAGGGTGACCAGGACTAGGAAAGGTACTCACAGCAGCTCTAAGCTCACCCATGAGCCAGCACGAACCAAGATTCTGTCACAGTTATCTCCCGGACGGACCTCGTACCAATTGTTGCAGTCTGCCGGTTGTCCGGGCTGCGTCTTCGTAGGTGGCCAGGAGGCGGTCGTTGTGGTGTTAGCCCGAGGTGGTGGCGTCCAAGTCGTTATGGGATTGATGATGGAGTAATTTCCGTTGGTCGACGGGCCACTCGTAACGGGGAGTTTGTCAGGGGGAGGAGCCCCGGTACCAGGAGGGACACTCGTGCCCGGAGGAGCGGTTGTCTCAGGAGGGGGCTTAGGTGCATCGGTTGCCTTAGGAGGAGGCTTCTCGGGAGGTGTATCGGTGGGAGGAGGGGAGGGATTTTTAGGAGGTTCATCACTGGGAGGAGAGGGATCCTTAGGGGGTTCATCGCTGGGAGGAGGCGGGACAGCAGTCGGTTCAACAGGTTTGTCACGGGGACCAACCCCCACGCAGTACGCATAGCCAAGCCAGAAGTTCGTGACACAATCATCAGAGACGGCCGCGTTCCAGCGGATGAAGTCCTCGTGTTTGAGGTTAAAGGCGGTTTCCACGGTGTAGCAGCTATCACCTTTCTTGATGGTGTACCAGTGGTTACAGTCAGAGGCAGTTCCAGAAGGGAGAGTCGAAGCACCAGGGGCTTTATCCCAGGTGGTGGTGGCATCTCTCAACACAATATGCTGGGAGGAGACCAACAAAGCAAGAAGGAGCTGAAAGAAAAGAAGGAGAAGCGCCATGATGGCAGATGGCAGGATGGTCGTGTTCAGAGAAGGTGAGGGAGGATGGGAGGAGGATGGGAAGAGGATGAGAGAAAGAACAACATCCAAAGGAGAAGAAGGGGGTATTTATAGACAGAGAGTGCGCAGTTCTGCTTAGGAATAGGTGAGAATGATAGACAGATGGTGAGTGAAGTTATTTAGTGAAGACATATGTAGTATATAGAAAGCTCCTATGAATGTTGATATCACTGCATCTTAGCTATGAACTGCGAGAGTCTAGATCATGAATAAGTGATGGCTTCATGGTCCCTTTTTCACATGATTTCTGTACTACAACGAGACCCACATTGCAATCTAGTGACGGTGAGTAGTGATATCTAAACAATGAATACATACAAGCAGCCACGTAGTGCTGTGGGGTCATGAAGATTCTGCCATGGTGAACACTGGGTTGAACAGACAGATGTCATATTTCCAGGAACTCTACTCTCCCACTATTCACTCGAAAGTATCCATCTATTAGCAGGGTATGATCTACTTGGAAACTATTCTTTGTCACTGGCATGTGTATAGATAATGTCATATGTTGGGGTACTAGTTCTATCAAGTCCCCAAAATATTGTCTAGCATCTAATGCAGTGACTACGACTATACTGAATCAGACTACTCAAGAAAGCTAATGGTGCCATGATACTTTTTGTAGCCGAAGAGTATTGTTTACAACAAATAAGAATTGACACAAGACGCGAAGTAGATTGTCTGAACTGCATACATAAACCTAGTCGATTCATGTCTCGAACGACTACCACGACACTTTGTTGCATCAAAGTCAAAGCCACGTTCTCTTCCCAGGATCTTCAGGTCAAACGATCAACTACCATTCCAGAACAACCCGAACTATCCAAGCCCAGACTATCCAAGTACAGATAGTGCGTACCTCCAAAGTTATCAACAACCCGGAGCCGAGCGTTGAAAGATTCCGTAAGCGCTTGACCGAGGATCGTTGTGCAGGATGGGCCGTGGGGTCAGGTATGGCTCCTCGTACATGGTAATTAAGCCCTGGACGTCAAAAGTGGTGGGAGCAAAGGTAGGGTCAATTCTGCGGTTTCCAAGGCTCCGAACCACGGTGTAATGCGTGTTGTCTTCAAGAGGGTTTCTCCCGTTCCCAATGTAGCTTGGGGTTGTCATAATGGACGACCAATCTACATCAAGGTCGGTGGTAACCCCACTGCCGGGTTTGATGATGTTGTCGTCCAGACAGGGCAGGACTTCGGCAGCACGGAACTTGTGTCGGCGCGCTGTGCAGCCGTCCTCGCACGCTCCGTGCTCGCCCCACATCATCTCAAAGCTGAGCTCATCTGACAACTCGTCATAACCTTGGAAATTCGGGCAGTTGAGTTCATAATTATTCCAGAGGTTGCCTCCGGCCGCCCAGAAGTGGGGGTTGTGGCTCTCGTGATACAGCCCGAACGCATGGCCGAGCTCGTGGGCGAAGTTCGCTCCCGTATCCAACATCCCCACCGACGTCTCGGTAGTCCACCGCGCAACCAGAGAGTGAAAATCCGGGTGAGGCTTCTTGCCGATGGGGGTGGACAGCTCCATGAAGGATCGGGTGATGATAAGACAGTTCAACCCGTCTCTCTGGCAGTCGCGACGGTCGATTTCCTCCACCTTGAAAGTTTCCGGAAGACCGGAGGCATACCAGAGGTCCATTGCCGTTTGAACCCAGGTTGACAGAGTTTCCCTGGAGGCTGGGTCCGAGAAGGAGTACTTGATGGTTCTGCGATCCCAGCGCATGTTCTTCTCGGTATGCTCCATACCAACCCATTTGGCGTTCGGGAATCTCGCAGTCTCCCAAGCAGCGCTGCCAGCATTGGCAACACAAGAGAGTGACAGAGTGAAGAGCAAAAGCAAGACAATCTTCCAGAGCATCTGGAAAGTCATCTTGTTTGAATTGGAAGTAAATATGCTTCGATGTTGCGATGTAAGAAGAAGTAGATGGTTGAGGTAGACGGATCGGACACGTTGAGGAATAGACCAACTATGTGGCAGTGGGAAGTCCTTTATATAGGGCGATCTGGCCGGTCCAAGCCACCTACAGACCAGATGCAACGAGCCATAGTATGTTGATGTCATGGCATGTTTTGAGTCACTGGCTGGATCCCATCGCCATCCATTCCCTGATCTTCAGGAACAGAACCAGTCATATAAACATATCTTCAGGACTGATTGCATGACCAACCTGCATACTAGGATAAAAGACATGGTAGCCTAACCTATACAACCAATCACTTGTGTTATCTCTAGGTATGGATGCATCAAAGCCACTGCAGACTTGCAGTGGGAAGAGGACAGGTAGATATGACATATAGTAGTATCTCCCCCTCTGTATCTAGATATTCCATGGGATCTCTTGGCACTGCTGGTCCTGTACATGACTGTGCCAATAATATAGTACTGTCTAGCAGCATACCTGAAATTGATATATATAGTACCACTTGATATGGCTCTTATAACTGCTGTGACTCTACTAGTTCAATTTGGTAGAATAATACTACTAGAACAAATGTTAATATCGAAAGACACGAGTCTGTGAACACACCTAGTGCAGCCTGTCACTGGCAAAGTGATAGAACTAATCTAAACTCTAGTCTATCAAACCAGCCACTTTGGCTCATGTGTTGGTACTTGGTATGTATGATTTAGTGATAAGCTTCATACAGTGAATTATATCAAGACTAACCTTCTCAAACCACTGGGTATAAATATCTCTTTTCTGCCCACTCGTCCATCTCTTGTCTCTCACCATCCACAACCCACTATCTTTAACTTCGTGTCTTATTGACAACTGCTCTTTTACATATTGGTCACAAAGTTTCAACAAGTCTCACCATCATGGCCAAGTCACACCTTGTGGCTATAGCCTACACCATCATCTTTCTGCTCTTCCAGGCAGTTGTTGGATTGGAGGGCTCTAACCTCACCTTCCACCTCCTGGCAGGGGATCCTGACTACGGCTGCACCGCCGACAAGCCATGCAAGGTCGGATGCTGTGGCTCCGTGTGATTTCCCTCTATTTCTCATACCACTACCCCTAACTAACATACCACAGGGATAAAACCACTGGCAAAGGGGTCTGTGGCCTTGGACCTGATTTCTGTGGCAAAGGCTGCATCTCGAACTGTGACCGCAAAAGCGAATGTGATCCCGGATGGGGCACAGATTGGTCTGATTCTGCGAAATGTCCTTTGAATGTCTGTTGCAGCAAGTTTGGCTTCTGCGGTACCACGGCCGACTTCTGCGGAAGCGCTACAGTGACGTCTCCCGAGTGCCCTGGCGGATCAAGCGCAATGGCCAAGACCATTGGATACTACGAGGCGTGGAACCTGGAGCGACCTTGTGGAAGTAAGTTTCCAGTACCCCTTCCACGTCGTGATCGTCAAGCTGACATGAACAGCTATGACGCCCATGAACATTCCACTGGGCTACTACACCCACATCAACTTCGCATTTGCCCTCATCAATCCGAAGACTTTCCACATTGCCCCCATGACGGAGCAAACCGATACTATGTACAAGTCGGTCACCCAACTGAAGACCCGCCAGCGCGATCTCAAGGTATGGATTGCTATCGGGGGCTGGGCAATGAACGACCCAGGTCCGACGCGGACTACCTTCTCGGACCTGGCTGCGTCCATTGAACACCAAGATATCTTCTTCGAGTCTCTGGTTACTTTCCTCGTCAATAACAATTTTGACGGCGTGGATCTTGACTGGGAGTACCCGGTGGCTGATGACCGCGGGGGAAAGCCAGAGGACTACAAGAACATGGTCACGCTGATGAAGAGGCTCAGGGAGAGACTGAACCAGACCGGTCGTCACTATGGTATTTCGATTACCTTGGTATGGATCTTCCTTTTCCTATACGCCTACTTCTGCCATAGACTAACACTGCCCAGCCGGCTAGCTACTGGTACCTTCGGGGTTTCGACCTGACCAACATCGAGCCGCATATAGACTGGTTCAACGTCATGACCTACGACATCCGTGAGTTCTGCACTACCCGCTCTATTGCTGATAGCTAACACGGCGCTAGACGGACTGTGGGACAGAAATGTGACATCCATTGGCTCCTACGCCCTAGCCCACACCAACTTGACCGAAATCAACATGGGCTTAGAGCTCCTCTGGCGCAATAACGTCAATCCGGCCCGCGTCGTCATGGGTCTCGGTTTCTACGGCCGGTCATACACCATGGCCGATTCAGGCTGCATGGCATCCGGATGTCCGTTCAAGGACCCAGCTCGTCCAGGTCGCTGCACTGGCCAAGAGGGTATTCTTGCCGGGTACGAAATCAACGACATCATCAAGAAAGGCGGCAAGGTGACGTACGACAAGGAAGCTGCGGTGAAGATAGTGACCTGGGACAACGACCAGTGGGTGAGCTGGGACGACGCCGAGTCACTCAAGGTAAAGTTGGACTTTGCCAATAAGCGCTGTCTTGGCGGGACCATGGTTTGGGCGGTTGACCTGGACGATGGTACTTTGATTGGTTCTCTGGGAGAGGCGATGGGGAAGAAAAAGCAGGATGTTCCGGATGATCTTCCTTCTTATCCCTCGCAGGGAGATCTTGGTACTAGTATTGACAAGCCTGCGTGAAGTTGCTCGGGGGATTAACAATTTTCAGCCTCGTACTTGCGATGGTATTTCATTTCGATAGCTATCAGTTTTGATATGTACCAGTTTCAGTACGTATGAGTTTTGCTAGATATCAGTTGTTGCCCTATCAGGTGTCGCTTAATCGAATGAATTTCATATTCTACTGCCTGCTGCTTCAATATCCCAACCACGTTGAATAAACGAGTATAGTCTCTCATAAATATACCCTTCCATCACCCTGTAGTCAGAAGACACGTCGAGATAGTTCTTATACTATACCATGTTTTGCAGTATAAGGTTACAAGTTTACCCACGAAGCCCAAAAGGGTCATGATGTTAATTGTAGTCGAGCGGTGATTTTTGTCCACCAATTTATAGTCATTTCGACTGACAGGAAATAGGATGCGGAAATGGATTATCACTCGGCTACAAGAGATATCATGACCCTTTTGCGCCCTATGGGTATTCAACTATATAGATCATATCATATTGCAATAGAGGATTACTAAAACACTCTGTCCTACTTGAAAAGTGGCCTTCTGTGGCTACACGCTGTACATCAATAACTTATAGATAGTCACTTGCTTTTATCATATGGTAGATCTCTGGGGACACTACATCCGCTAGGATGGCCAAGAGAAGGAGGTGGTAGTTCCATTAGATCTGAGTAAATACTACTGCTCCCATTTCACTGTGGATTGCAAATACAAGACATGTGGCCTTTCTATTTCCCTTGGCTTTAGGACGGGGGTAAAGATGGGAGGTGGATGATTCACTCTATTCTTCAAGGAAGGGAAAATGTTTGATATCAAGGGCATAGACAATAATTGATAATTGGATAGTCCTTGTTGCAAGTGATAACATGTTATCACTAACAACTTGAAAGAATTAATATGCACATGTCACTGAGAATCAATCCCTATGTAGAAACATTTCATTCAACTATAGATTACTATTACTGATCACTGAAGTTTATATTCATCAAGTTAGTATTCCTTTACTCATGATATGACTGTCTATATCACAGAAGTAACATATATTTTGACCAATAGCTACTTCTACGAGAGTTACTAGAATTGGATTCTCTTGTCTATATAAACCCCTTCTTCCCCCCAGATATCCAGCATTTATCCCTCAGCTCCCCATCCTTCTATCCTCCTACCAAGCACCTACCTACCTCTTGCCAGCATGGCGCCTCTCACTCTTTTCATTCTACTCTTTGCCTTCTTGGTGAACCCTCTCTTGGGCTTTGCCATAAATGAAACCAAGCTCATTCATGGAGACACTGTCTCAAGCTTGATCCAAACCAGGGACCAAAGAGTCACCGATCTCGACTGCGTCAAGAAATGGGCTGCTGTTGGCGATAGTTACACCGCGGGCATTGGAGCCGGAAGCTTGTACCGTGGCGAACGCGAGGATCATGCATGTTCTCGTTATGATCAGTCGTACCCCGTCATTCTTAACCGCATGATTGGCCCTGGAGTTAAGTCATTCTCGTTCAAGGCATGCTCTGGTGCGCGCACCGCCGACATCAAAGAGCAGATCCGCAACCTCGATAAGAACATGGACCTGGTTGTCTTGACTGCCGGTGGAAATGACCTGTGTCTGTCCAGTATCATTTCGCGCTGCATCTTGCTCCCACTGACTCAGGGCCGATGCCACGAGATTATCTCCAAGGCGCGCGACAGCATCACCCGAGTCCTCGTGCCCAACGTCCAAGAGCTCCTCCAGGAACTAGAGCCCAAGATGAATACAGATGGAGTTGTCATTTTCGTGCTATACGCTCAGTTCTTCAGCGTAGAGAACGAGGATTGCGCTAAATACCACGACTGGACGTTTGGCGGGTTGAGGAGGGAAGGCTTCAAACTATCCACCGGCCGCCGCAGGGAGTTCAACGACCTCGTCGTCGACGTGAACAACGCACTGACAAATCTGGCGGAACAGTTCAGACAGGAAGATCACGGCTTCTATTTCCGCACCGCTAACTGGGACAAATTCGTGGGTGACTATAAAGGACGCTTCTGCGAGCCGGGCAGCTCAGGCGTATACCCCGACCCCGCCCAGCCCAACCTGCAGTTCTTCAAACACTTCACCAAGAGAGATCTCGAAAAAGACATCGCATCCAAGAGGGATCTCGAGAACATAATCGACGAGCCTCCACTGGCACGCAACGCGACCATGTCCGTCCCAGGGAATAGCCTGGGACTCCGCGACAACATCAAGCCCGACTGCCCCGGCGACGACGGTATCAATTTCGGTTTTGGCCTCCCCGATCGATTCGGCAAATACTTCCACCCCAACGAGAAAGGTCACATCACGATCGCCTCCTACGTCCTCGAAGCCATCTATGCGGCGCGCTCCGCCGTGCTAGGCCTTCCCCAGCCCATCTGCCACATCGTGGATAACTTCCAGTGCACTGTCCCCAACGAACGGGCGGACCTCGACGCCAGCAGACGATACGCCGACAGACAAATCCTCCACGACAATGCTTTATCGTTCTGCACTGGAATCACCCCGTCCGGCATTGACTGGACGGAGCAGAGGACCTTTGAAAGGGGCACCCCCGAGGAGCACACCTTTCTCATCACGACCCGCAACGGCGCCGAACACTACGACCAAGAAGATTGCCTTGAATCTTTCGCCAAGATCGTGGACAGCTGCAAGTCCTACGACGATACCTGGAAGTATGGTGGCTACCATGAGGAAAACAACCACCGCTACCAGATCAGCATCACCAATAGTGGCCACCGGCGCCTGCCCCATGGTCCCGTCAAGACCACCTGTGAGGCGAAGAGACATGGTAAGTGGACCCACTACAAGCTCAAAGGGTACGGCGGTGCTACAGCCGGCAACGCCAACAGGGCACTTTTCCCGTCCATCAAACTCTGCGTCACCCCCGGTGACGTCCGGAAGACGCAATATAAGCAGAATGTGAGGGACTGGAATTTTTACTACCCCTACGACGAAGGCCACGAGGAGGATCCCGTTCCTGAGGGTTACGAATGGCAGCTCAACTTCCGGTCTCCCGCTGGCTATCTCGAACGATGCTTCAAGAGCAACAGGGTGCAAAAACTTGTTGGCTTGATATGTATTTTCTCTGTTGCTTTGTTTACGATTCGCTAATTTGGCTGCCTCTTAGGAACTTACTGGTTGTAAAGGTGAGAAGAACGCTTGAGTGTAGCTGTTTCTTCTATTTTGCCTTTCAGCCTGTCTCTTTGGAACTTTCTGGTTGTAGGGGTAAGGAGGACTCTTGAGTAGCTGTTCTATTATTTCACCTTCGTTCCAACTTTTGTCCAACTTGGCTTTGTTTCGGATTGTGCACATCATTTGGATAGTCTATGTTTGAGACCGTCTAGTTTGGACACCTTATTCTGAATAACATCATTTGCCTTGCATCTCATCCATCTCGTAGTCTAACCAGTAGAAGTAGTTCTTCAACTACATGAGGTCATCTCGACAGCGTATATCTCATCCCCTCGCTCTATGTAGTTTCTAGATTGAACATCCTTCGAGCCTGTTCCATTTCCTCAAGGCTTCCCTCTTTTTAGCCTCTCATATAACTATCTTTCCATATACCAAGGAACTCTGCTGTCTTGGTTGATTTGGGGTACAGCTCGAAGAAAGTAGTCGTACAACCATACCAATCGTAACACTTTGCAAAAGACAGAAGCCACGTGTACAAAACAATTAAGACACCTAACAAGAAGGACTATCTAGTCACATAATCGACTACAAGAAACCCTTTTGTTATGGCTGCCTTCTGAAAGAATGACAAGTGGAGGCTTGGAGGTTTGGCTGTCCAGGCAGCTACCCCTCCATCTGAAAACTCATCCTCGGCACAAAGCAGCCAGACCTGGTGATGATCAATCTTACATTGATGATGATATTAACAATGACAGTGCTCCTGTGACCTAGGATAAGTACCAGGTAGACATGAATCTGGTTGCTAGTAGCACGTCATGCAGAGCTCACTTTAACTAGTATATACTTAATAACCCTGTCACACATTCTCTTCACTGTATATCATGGTATATTCATAAGCAGAGTGTATGTAGACCACCCTAGCTACTCCGTAGATAGATGATAATTAGTAGTTTGAATATATCATGTTGTTGCACAGCTATATTAGTAATATAATGACACTCTACAGGTCTAGACTTGACAAACCAGGAAAAAGTGGAATAGTAAATAATTATGCCTCAATATTCATACGTGTCTTACTGGGATTGGATATAGGTGGGTATACAATAGATAGTTTACCTTGTCATAACCTTTGATACATATAACAGTAGATTATCACTAAGAGAAATTGGACTGTTAATGATAAACTAACCTATCAAGTACTAATATCAACAGTGTATAACTGATATCTAGAAGTAGATAATTCATGATATCTAACAAGGTATCACATAAGACATATCCATTTTACCTGTATAATTTAGAAAGTGATAGAGACCTTTCATCTACATGTTCAGTTCACATAGTATCACGCATATTGATTTTTCTCTATCCTATTATCTGACAGCTATCTAGTGAGTGGTAACTCATCCTCTATAGATATAGGTCTATATACTTCCCTCATCACCAATAACCCAATATCGAATGATAATAGGTAGATCCAATCTATCACAGATTATCATAATCGGTACCCATCGCCACCTCCCGCGCAGCCTCCAAATCACCAGAAACACTCTTCAGCTTCCCCTCAATCCGGCCCACGCAATCAGGTCCCAGAGGCAACCTAAGAATCCTGCCCTTCAGATCCCCCGCCACCCCCTCCCCAGTGACAGCCCCAAACACCCTCGCCACACCCTTGACCGGATCCCCCTTCGGCAACCCCCTCGCCGGGTCAAACTTGCCAAGCACAGTCTCCACAATGCCTCCACGATACGGCTCAGACAGCCCGACGTCCGTCTTCCTAGCCGCATCCAGGAAGTTCGTCTTGAACGCGCCTGGCTCAACGATCAGCACACTAAGCCCAAACTGCGCGACTTCGCGCGAAAGAGTCTCCGACAGCCCTTCCAGCGCAAACTTGCTCGCTGCGTAGAGTCCGCATGTGGGCAGTGCGTCTTGTCCTGCCACGCTCGACACGTTGACGATTGTACCTGTGCCCCGGGCGCGCATAGATGGCAGCGCCGCCTGGATGAGCCGCAGGGGGCCGAAGAAGTTGGTTTCGAATTGAGAGACAGCTTCCTCAGGACTGTATGTGTTTTCATTAGACATGTGGTGAAGATGGTGGTAGTATGCCACTCACGTTATGTCTTCTACTGCCCCTAGCACGGAGAACCCTGCATTGTTGACCAGCACATCGATGTGTCCATAGATGCTCTCTGCGTGGTGGACTGTCTCGCGAATAGTTTCCCCCTTCGTCACGTCCAGCTCGATGACCTTCCCGCCTTTAGCCTCGATGTCTTGGACGGTTTGTGCGGACTTTGTGACGTTTCGTGCTGTGGCGATGACCTGGTGACCTGCTGCTAGGGCATGCAGGGCGAGATAGTATCCGAAACCAGATGAGCCGCCTGTTATGAACCATACGAGGGGTGCCATTTTGCTGGAACCTATTGTTATGGGGTTGTGATATGGGTGCGACTCCATCTTTTGTATATATAAGCTAACCGGAGGTAAGAAGGAGATAGTAACATAGCACGGCGTTAATATCGGGGTTACTGCTATCTCCCGCTGACGAAGATCTTGCTAGGGCTTATAGTGTATATATTGGGTCAGTGGTCTTGATATAGACTAGAGTTGTTGCGCTTATTGTGTTTCTCTCAATTATCTACTCGGAATGTTTGGGATAATCCGGTCTCTTTCAACTAATATGTATAGGGCAAGGCGCTAGGGAATGTTTTTTTTTTTTTTTTTTTTCGAAGGGCGCTAGCATCCAGAGTCAACTCACGGGATAGAGCTTCAGCTTGCAGATTGAAAATTCCAGATAAACATCCAGAAAGAATTTCCACATCGTGAGCTCCCCACAAGACTATGAGACGGTCCGTCCGCGAATCCCAAAGATTTCTCGAGATTACGGACGGGAGTATACAAACCCGAGTATACGACGAGATAGATCTCTCGGCGAACTTTGACCCCAGTGGGACCCACTCTCTGGGTTAGACAGCCCATGCCAGACATGACAGATGGCGTATGTAAACTGTGGTGGGTCAACCTTTGGCTTTTCCTATTGCTTCAGCTATCTAGCAAATCTTGGTCTATGCTCCGAGTCTCTACATCCAGCTACTGAACTATACTTTGGCGTCTGATATATCTCTCCAGCTAACCACTTAAATGATGAATCAGTAAGATCTCTCAAAATTGAATGTATCGTTGGTCGCCCAAACCAGTGCTGACATCCTACATTTCGTGAAGAAGGTCCGTCACCAGTGGCGCATCTCATTCCCAATTGATTATCTTCCTGTGGCACATCATGCATAGACCCCTCAATCTCGATCCAGACTGGTTCAGACCAATAAGACAGGGCGCGAAGTTGATTTCACGATCGACCGCATGTTTAGCTCCCCTGCAGATCAACCGCAGCTGAGCTCACAGATACGGCAGCCACAGAGACACTGGTGTGGGCTGAATTAGACTATTGAACTTTGATAGTTTCACAATTATGGGGGTACAGTTGTGATACTGCGCCGCGTGGCTTGAAATGTTCAGCTGGATATGCACGAATTTGGAGTCCCCTGCATAGCGGGACAATGCATGGTATGCAATCTATCAATAGTTCAGGACTAGATTGTCCCGGGCTGAATGGCAGCCTCCTAGATATGGAAGTGCTTCAGCTATGGGTAGAACGCATTTCCGTACTATATAAGGGGTATAACCCCAGATATCTGTCATTCAACCATACTTTTTGATCCCATCGAATCCATACTGAATACATCAAATATTCAAAATGAAGACATCCATCCTCTCCCTGCTTCTAGCAGCAACAACAGCCTACGCCAAAACAGACTACACCACCAACGTAAATACCAACGCCCATCATCCCACACGTTGGCCACCCCACTAACATCTACCCCAGTTCGACAACCTCAACCAAGGCAAACTAACACCCAACCCCCTCCGCGAACTCACCTACGGCGACGAATTCCAAATCGGCACCTACGCCGTCCAAGCGTCCAACGAAAACGCAAAGAGCAAAAAACTGCTCTTCTCGGGCCCGCGCGCTGTGGGCGAATCCTCCGGCCGGATTAAGATCGCGCCCGAGTCCAAGGCGGATAGGTTCACGCTGAAGAGCGTGCAGATTGGGTGTAGTGGGAAGAAAACTGGTGGGAAGAAGAAGACTGTGCCGTGTGAGTTGGAGATCTTGGGGATGAGGCCGTCGCAAAATTTTGTGTCAAAGACGGTGAAGTATACTGATACTAAGAGCCTGTTGACGCTGGATGGGCTGGATGAGGATCTTTGGGGCCTGCATTCGGTTTCTGTTAAGGTTGTTAGTGCTGGGAAGGGGGGTGAGCTGAAGGAGGATGTCACCCTTCTTGTTGATAGCTTGCAGTATTTTGTTGGGGATGAGTAGTTGATTGTCAGTGGGGTTTACTCACCTTATCGGTACTGTTGTTGCAAGTGTGTTGTATATTTATTGTTTTAAACTCAGCTTTGCGTTCTCCTTGACATCGAAGAGGATTGGGACTGGTAAAGCATAGTATACATCGGTCACCTATAGTATACAGTCCAAGACTAAACTAACGTAAAGCCATAGCAACGACATCGAACATAGTATATGCACAATGTAACTGCCGAAGTATCCGGAGATTACCGAAACGCGGGGTATCAGAAATACCCGCATGTCAAATAAAATACAGGTGGCTTCAAAATGAAACCAAATACCATGCACCAAATAGAAGTATATCAAACATACGCAGGCTGCGGCATCCCCGGCGTCGCCTTATAAGAGATCCTCCCAGCAGGCAAAAAGAACAACGCCAAAAGCGCACCCCCCCTCACCTCAGGATAATGATGCGTCCCAGGCCCCGGCGACGTCCACCCGGCGCCCATCCACCCCGCCATGCCCATAATCTCAGCCGTTTCATCCAGCGGGATCACGACGTTGATCTCGCCGTAGGGATGCGCGTGGTACTGTCCGCGGAAGACCTCCTGGCTGTCCATGTAGACGGCAGTGATGCTGAAATAGCGCGTCTCTTCGCACGGCGCGAAGATGCGACTGCGCCGGTATTTGGGGCCGTCGAGCTCGACATTTGCGACCCAGCCTTCGGTGAGGCCTTGTTTCGCTAATTGGCTGAAGTCGTTGTAGTAGGGCGTGCCGGGGCCGTAGTTTTTATTAAGGAATTTTTCAAGGTCTTGGCCGGGGGTTCTATCGTTTGTTAGTTTGGTTTGGAGTAAGGGGGTGGGTGGGCGTTTGCTTGAACTTACAGGTCTTGAACCTCGTTGAAGAACTCTTGTGCTCTGCTAAGCAGTTTTTGGGCATTTGGGTGGGAGTCAGACATGGTGGATAATATTGAATGCACTTTATCTAACTGGAAAATGTATAAACGGTAACATGGGTGGGTGGGTGGAAGTTATATACCGATTTGCGATCGGAATTATACACTAAGGCTGATCGTCAGAATCGGTATTCAGCAATGACTTATTCCGAATGTGGAGATCTTCCCCGCTTCTTTGATAGACCTTTATCTAGATATCCTGGAGAACAACCCACAATTGGCTATCTCATCCCTCTCGCAGCGCACGATGGTTAGACAGATCCGTCGGAATGTTGCTATCGGCCACTCATGGCCAGCCACGATGGTTCGCTTTGTACCGGTATGGAGCTATATAACTGGATAAATCGCCGTCGCATCCACACAATGGAATATATTCGCGATCGGAAATATTGGCTGTCCGACAAGTATAGCCCAAAATCCATCTAATATGGTCAAATATGCACCCCGGGAAGTCGATTTGCTAATAGTGGGAGCAGGTATGCAAGGGATCCAACAACCACCCGGCACATTTCTAACCAGACCAGGTCTCCACGGCCTCACAATGGCCAAAACCTACCTGCAGACCGACCCATCCGCGAATATCCTCGTGGTCGACGAGGCCGCTTCGGTCGGGGGAACGTGGGCCCGTGAGAGGCTATACCCAGGGCTTGTCACGAACAATGTATTTGGCTCGTACGAGCTGAGCGACTTTCCCTTGGTGCCGGAGAAATACGGCGTCGCTGGTGTTGGACATATCCCTGGCAGTGTAGCTCACAGCTACTTCTGTGATGTAGCTGACTACTTTGGTATTACGCCATGTTTGATGTTGCGACGGCGGGTTGCGCGCGCGACTCTCGATGAGCGTTGGTGGATTGTGCGTGTTGAGTGCGTCGACGGGTCCAAGGAAGCGGAGGATATTATTGCGAGGAGGCTGGTTATTGCTACGGGTCTGACGTCTACACCAAGTATCCCTCAACTGCCAGGCTCGGATCGTTTCACGGGCTTGATGCTGCATTCGAAGCAGTTAAAGGAACAAGCGCATACCTTGGCAAAGTGTCAAAATGTGGTCGTGCTCGGCGCGAACAAGTCTGCGTGGGATGTGTGCTATAGGGCTGCCAAGTCTGGCGCACAGGTCCACATGGTGATTCGACCCTCCGGTGGAGGACCGAGTTATGTCTGGCCGAGATCGTTCTTCATCGGGCCGTGGAAGGTCTCTTTGGCAAAGATATCCGCCACGCGAGGGTTTTCCCTGTTTGATCCTACGCTGTTCGGGGAGAGGGGCGCGTTTTCTTGGATCCGTGAGTTTCTCCACCGTACGCTTGTTGGTAGTTGGTTATGTCAGTTGTTTTGGAGCTGTCTTGATAAGCATATCAAGTCGATTAACGGGTATCGTGGGAATCCAGAGGTGCAGAAGCTGGAGCCGTGGACGACGCCCTTTTGGATGGGTAACTCGCTGAGTATTCATAATTATGAGACCAGCTGGTTTGACCTCGTTCGCGAGGGAAAGATCCATGTTCACATTGCCCGAGTTACAGACGTCTCCACGAACAGCGTCCATATTGCAGGTGAAACCGAAGAGACCCTAAATGCAGATGCGATTGTGTGCTGCACGGGGTGGAAGGCAGAAGTCCCGGTGGACATCCCCTCTACTACCTGTGACAAACAATATGCAAAGGCCCACGATGAGATACTCCAGAGGATTCCTTACCTCTCGTCATCTCAAAGAACTCGCAATGCCCCCCCAACTGGGCAAAAGAACCAGACGTCGGAAACCGTACCCGCTCCAGAGCTCTACCGACACATTGTCCCGTGCGATAGGGACTCCCTTCGAACTCGCAATATTGCGTTCATTGGGATGCACTCCTGTCTACATGCTTTTATCGTGGCTCAGGCCCAGGCGCTATGGATCACCGCTTTCTTCGAGGATCAAGTAAATCATCTCCGTGATGTGGATCATGAAGTTGTTGAGTATAACACCGCGCTGCACAGCGCATATACGCGGCTACGACGGCCCAAAGAGCTGGGTGGATCAGGCGGAAAATATCCCGACTTGGTGTTTGATAGCTTGCCGTATGTTGATGTTCTACTGAATGATGTGGCGGTCGAGTCGAATCGAAAGGGGAGTTGGTGGAGGGAGCTCACGGAGCCATATCGCCCTGGTGATTATGTTGGATTGGTAGACGAGTGGCTGGTCAGGACGAGTAGCTAGATTGATCGCATTTCGCTGGGGATGTTGTCTTATAAGATGCATCCTTAATGATAGCTTTATGATTACACTGTCTTCCAGTATATCTTGATAATCCACCTCTATAGTACTTGAAACATCGGACCCTAGTAGGTTGTATATCAGTCAGTACTCCGCGAGTCATTATCATCACCCCCATTCTCCAATATTTCTTCCTCGGTGCCCACCCGGTTCAACTCATTGAGAACTTGCTCCATATTTATTAATATACCGTGCTGCTGGCGCAAGCCATCCAATTCCACCAACTTCGGCCACAACGCTTCTGGCCACTCATCTCTCCGACTTTCCGCCTTCTCCTCCCTGCTCATGGCCACCAAAATCTCCAGCATCCCATCTTCCAAGAACGTATCCCACTGAAATGTCTCCTGCACGTCATGATGAAACATATTATGGCAACTAAACGCCAAAGTCTTCCCAATCTTGCGCAACACAGACAGTCCATTCCACCGCGTCTGCGGCCTCGCGTGCTCCCCGCAATGCCGAACAATATTGTCCACCGCCCGCTCGATCTGCTCGATCACCCTCAGCGCCATCTCACACTGCCTATTGTCGCTCATCCCCCCACACGACACGTTGATCACCTTCCAGATGTGGCGAGAGTAGCTGTCAAAGTTCAGCACGCGTCGCCGCTCCTGCGCGCGCTGCTGCTCTACCCTGTGCTGCACCATCTCCCCCACGTCTGGGTGGCGCTGCGCTGCCTCAGCGATGATCTCGGATAACTGCTCTGGGCGCAGCTCCTGCATGTACTCTTTGATCTGGTCGGCTGTGAGGCGTGTATCTTACTCGGATTTGTCTGCTGGAATGTGCACGTCGCCGGCGGAGTCTGCACGCGCGTGCTTGGTGGCTGGACCTTCCATGGTTGTTTTGTGGTTTTGATCCTCAATGGGGACTGGTATACTCGTGAGAAGAAGTAACACTAGTGGGCTAATCTGGGGTATGTGGGATGGCTAGGGAATTTACAGCAGACGGCGATGGTATACTCCGTAGCTAAAACTGCTAAAACTCGGATAGTCCATGTGGGGCATTGGATCATACCAACTCTGCTGACATTGCAGATTACAGCTGATCGTGGTTCAGAACTGGCCCTAACTCTGAGCCACGATCAGCTATACCCCGTTCTCTTTCAATCCCACAGAAACGACTCTTTCCGCGTAGAGCCCTGCCACTTCTGGCCGGCCCACTGTGGGTCCGGGATGGCTACCATGGGTCACAGGGTGTTCCATTCACTTGGATCAGGAACAGTCGTGATTCTTCGGGAGTTATTATGTAGATTATGTGGAAATGTGGATTCTGAATGTGCTTGAGGTGGTGATGGTGTCGTAGATTGTTACTGAGTATTCAGTATGGTCTATCGAGTCTGGGCTAATGTGACTTCACACCACGGCATGGCTATCTGAACAGTTAGTGCACATTGGGCAGTACTGTATTGGTAGGATGAGATCCTGCTGGGGTCTAGACACTGACTTGGAACTTGTCACGGCATGGTGCTTCTGTGATATCTGGTTGTAGGGTTATACACTGGGTATAATGGCAAGAATGGCAATATATATACAGATACATATATACATGTATATCAATTTGACAAAATATCACAATGACTGGTCCTCTGCCCGTCCATTCCTTCCCATCAACTGAATTCATTTACAGTGACATGTACAAAGCTTGGTCCTAGCTTATACGGTTGATGGTCTGTCATGAAATCGGCCGGGATCCGCCTTGGACCGATCCTATCCTTGATCCATTTTTCTCTCTCCAACCCTCTGTAACTTCCCTTAGATCTATCTCCTTCTATATTTCCCTTCACTTTCTTCTTTGAAGTCAACAGATTGGTTAACTCTAAATTCTAGGCCGATGCAAAGCTATCCACTGCCACCATGATTGGCCCAGCCGTACTCCGTAGTTATCGCGCAGTTCAGCCGAGAAACAATTTCAGACATGTGGGTCTGGCTATGATCCAATTCGCTTCCATCCCAGCGTGGACACCGACAGTCTAATAGCCTATGAAAGACTGCAGAAACCGACGATCACCGGCTCAAGGCTCAAGGCACAAGTCCGAGGCTTTCCCACTAAGCCTAGAACGCAGGGGGCTGCGCCCAGATTCACAATCAGTCAAAGCTTGCGCTTTCTTCACTATTTATCTTTATGACACCCACGGATGGGAAGCAAACATGACCCAGATCATCTTGGCTGGAGCCCGCTATAATCACTAACCCCTCCCAATCGTCATGTCTCCTGCCTGTTTCGCCATGCATGATGGCGCCATCACCGTCATCGACATCGATCTCCCGTGCGGCGTCACAAACTCCTCCCACCCCCACGTCACCTGCTGTGTCGCCGGCGACTATTGCATGAGTAACTCCATCTGCAAGCATGCTCCTGCGAACAGGCCGGAAGTCTTCTACAATGCCGACTGCACCCAGGAGGCCATGGAAGACCCCGCCTGCGGCGTTCGATGCGGTTAGCTTATCCCTCCCGTCTCACCGTCGTCCGACCATACATAGACTCATAAATGTCACGCAGGCGGCAAACATCGCTCCGACCTCACCTACAACACAGCAAAGGGCGTCTGGTCCTGCTGCGGCGTCAACGACGACGGCACCGCCAACTGCGACAACGCAACCGACGAGATCTTCCCCGCTCCTCCGCCAACATGGCTCGCCACCATCCAGTATCTCCCGCCCGAAGGGACGCCCACCTACGCGACTTCCAAACCGACACCGACACCGAATAGCAACACCAGTGCCGTCAGCGCAGGGACAGCAGCGGGGATTGGAATCGGCGCTGGACTAGGCGTGGTTCTCCTCGCTGGCGCGATCGCCTTCTTCTTCCTTCGAGGCCGGAAAAAACCCATCCCCGCCCACCAGTCGACGTACTACCATCCCGTGCCCGACCAGACACCGCTGACCGCGCCGCCGTCTCTGTCCCACCGCTCGTGGCAGTCGTATCTCGTCGAGCCCCAGTCGTCGGCCGTGTATGAATTAGGGAAAAGTCGGGAACCGAGCGAGATAGACACGTCTTATCAGCCGCATGGGCGGTAGCATCGGTGATGTGAGAGCTACGTGGAAATGTGTAGCTTGGGCGGTTGACTACGCTTGCTGTGTGTATTGCTGCGATAGACAGTGTATATAGAACTACTGTGGTAGCTGCAGCTGGACTGCACGCTTTACAGATACATATTAATTGATTCAAAAGATACATGTCCTTAAGCTCCGTGAATGAAGTAGACAGACGTATATAAGTCTGGAACAAACAGCCACGGTTCGTTAGTATCATAAAGCTAGAATTAGATATAGTCAGCTAGACCAAGCAATCAATATATATGCTATCCAAATCAATTCATCATATACCCATGAATAAAACCTAAGTCCAAGCGTCCCAGCTCAACCCATCCCTAAACTCCAGACCGACCTGCGGCCCCTCAGACCCCACAATATACCCCTCCTCACAAGCACTATACGACACCTTCGGCTGGTCATCATAGAATTTGTCGTACTGCGGCGCCAGCGCATCCTTCAACGACGCGACCCCTCCCTCCGGGTGGAGCACATTCCACGGCTTGATGCACGTGGGGCCTTGGCAAGATTTGAGCACGAGGAGCAGGGCGTCGAGCCGGTCGAGGACTTTCCGTAGCGGCCGGCCGAGGAGGTGCGTTGCGGTTGGGGTGTTGGTGTAGATGTTTGTTATTTGGTAGGGGTCCGTCTGGTAATGTTAGATTGGGGTTTTGGATATGTAGATAGTGGAGGACATACCGAAAGATCGTAGAGCTCGTGCTCGTTGGAGCACCAGACCGCGTAGTAGAGGTTATACCCGTCGCCGAGAACCCGAGCAGACTTGTACGTGTTGTTCAAGAAGCGGGTCTCGCCGTTGGGTCCTGTTTTCGTTAGCTGTGTCCTCGCATCAAAAAAGACCTTGCTACTAGTAATGGGTGGCATACCAATCCGAGCATAATCCCCCTCAAGAACAGCCTTCCCCCAGAACTCCACAGTAACATGCTCATGCGCAATCCCCACCGACGTCTTCGCAATAGGCATCGGCGTGCCGTCAAAGTCCTTCCGCAGGTCCACGCCCGCGAGCTCGAAGAACGTCGGTGCCAGATCGATATGCGTAGTGACTGAGTCGCTGGTCTGGCCGGCGGAGATGCCCGGTCCGCGGATGAAGAACGGAACCCGGATGTCCTCCTCATACCCCGTCGTCTTTCCGGGGGTCATGCGGTGCTGCCCGATGTGGAAGCCGTTGTCGGACGAGTATATGATGTACGTGTTGTCGATCTCGCCGCTTTCTTCGAGTCGCGTGACGAGCTTGTCGACAAGCTCGTCGACGCTTTGCAGGGAGCGTAGGCGCTGGCGGTAGTAGTGGTCCTGGTAGTCGACTACCGTCTGGTTCTGGAGCTCGAGCTTGTTCACCCAGCTGACGCCGGTGCTGTTCTTCGGGTTGAAGTTCGCCGTGCGCGGCACCTTGACGTCCTTGAACAGGTGGCGGTGTCGCGGTGCCGGAACTGGCTCGTGCATGATGCTCGGACCAGGGGTGCTTGAGCTAGACGGCGAGATATCCGAGTGCGGCGCGATGGGCGCAACAGTCAGGAAAAACGGGCGATCCTCGCGCAGCGCGTCTTCCAGGAACCCTAGCGACTTTTCGCTAATCACATCGCCCGTGTACTGACCTTCATAGTTGCGCGGAGGCTCATGGTTACGCTGGTAGGTAGAGTTGTAGTAGGAGTAGGTGTGCGGGTCGAGCAGGAAGTCCGAGCCGTTGAAGCCCTTGACGAACGGCTTGTTGTAGGTGGTCAAGCTCTGCGCGTTCATCAGCTTCCCCGTGTAGAACGTGTTGTAGCCCGCGTTTTGCATCCACACGGGGAACCAGTCCTCGTTGAACCCGCGCTCCACGAACTTGGGGTATCCGCCCCACGGGGGCTTCACGTCTGTGACGTTGGTGTTGTGCGCCTGGCGGCCGGTCCAGAGGCTTACTCGCGACGGGCAGCATAGTGACGTCGTCACGAAGTGGTTCGTGAAGTCGAGGCCTTTGTCTTTGATGTGCCGGAGGATGTGCGGGGTGTATGCGGTTGAATTGAGCTGCAGGTCTTGGTCGTCGGTTATGACGAATAGGAAGTTGGGCTTTTTGGGCGTCTCGCGACTGAACAGTGTGGCTTGATGGTTTGGAAACGCGCTGCAAACGGACAATAGACCGCTTGCGGCCAAGAGTGAGGAGACTTTCATGGTGAGACGACTGATGAGCTGGTGAGTAGAAAGCGGTGGCTTGCAGCTGTTTAAGACATACACAGCACGCTCAATGCTCGACAGCTCCGCACTATGGCGTATGGCACAGACAGGATGATGACATGCTCCATCGATGTGACGATAGCGAAATAATATATTTTTCAGTCAAGACATCCAATACGACCAAAAAAAAGGCCCCCGCAGGAGACTGAATCCCAAGACGCGTTCTCCATTTAGGGCTTGGTGGGCACGGGGCCGCAAGGGGTCCTCCCAATTGGGTTGATCGATTGGTCTGCATTGGAACTATTCTCATTGAATCTTCGCGTGTGGAGACAGCTGAGCTTCTTTTGTTATGCCGTGTGGTGCTAGGATTGACCAGTCGTGCGCTAGAGACCCATGTGGCTGATCGGACGGCATATTCTATGCCTCATCCCTGGAGCGAGGGAGCCATAGTTGATATCACGGAGCTTCCATTGACTTAGAATAGTCAAGACACTCGTCTCAACCTCAAATATTTTCTCTTTTTCTTCAACCTCAAAGCCTGTTGACGCGGTATAATGCAGGATCATACGGGGCAGGGGAAGCTAGTCTCCACTTGTGCGGAGTCAGCCCCACAGCTAATGACGTGCTCGACTCTAAGATGAGCTCATATTGGGGAAAGCAGGTCCACCTGAGAAGCCAAATTTTGCATTTGATTGGACTCGATCATATTGTGCATGAAGCTCACTGGTCGGACATACTGTCGGTTAATGTCTGGGTGCAACATGCAGTGTGCAGTCGGATTGCCTAGTGATTTCATTGATAAGCTCTATATCCAATTTAACAAGAGCGTATCAAAGGAGAAATTAGCCCGTCGGCCCTTACCGCTCTTTCGCTCTCTATGGAGCTCATTTGACAGCTAGACCAATAAATAAAAAGGGAAGTTTAAGCAGGGTAAGAGTACAATGCAAATCAAGTGTAGGACATGAGTCGATATACCGGTGAGATCCAGTGCGCCACGGGTAGCTCTGGATACCAATAGCATCTCATAGCAGTGACGTCAAGCTCTAATTGCGATAACAAATCGAACGAAACTATAGCCTACTTCTTCGATGCGAGTCAACGATGATCATTTTGAAGACATTGAACCTTCATGTCTAGTTACATATGGTTACCTCAATCAACACCGGCCTTGAACCATGGGAAACGGACAAACGGACTGAGGACAGACGAATCTATCCAGATGGATATGCATGCTATCCACCATTCCAACATCGCTGCAGTCCCCACAATGCAGGTCCACGATTAGCGCCAGATATCAGCCTGCACGGCGCATGTTGTCCCACAATCCACAGGCACAGTATACTTGCGGTTTGGGTCGCTCTCCCACTGCACGGTTCCATCGGTCTTCACCCGGATATACTTGTATTTGACGGTTTGACCAGCCGGTAGGATTACTGTGGTCGACCAGAGGGGATCATATTTGGTGTACTTGTCCGCGTTCAGGGCTACTCCCTTATCCGGTGCCCAGTTGCCGAGCTGCGTCGTTGAGCCTACTAATTTGATGTTTTCTCCCCAGGCTGTCATCGCGCGCAGCTTGAACGTCACGGCGACGGCGGTCGGAGTTGTGCATGGTGTGTTGGTGGTGGTGGTGGTCAGCCCCCCTGGTCCTGTGCTGATCGCTGGCCACGTTGAAATAGTAACGCTGCTGTATGTCCCGGAGGCTGAAGTCGCAATACACACCGAAGGCACGCTCGTTGCCGATTGCTCACCCCACGCGGCTGGCATCACCCCATTGCGACGGTTATTTGCGGTCAACAGCGCTGCGTAGGACCAGGTGAGATCGCGAGCGGATGTCTGAGAGCCATCCAATTTGGAGAATTGCTCGGCCATGGAGCCATTTAGATGGGAGTAAGTTTGCTGCAATGTTAGGCTTTTCATTAGAGTTAAATATGGCATCTGGGGTAGGAATGCATACCACAATGCTCATAAAGCCGTCCGCGTATGTCTTCACAGCACTGACAATACTCGAATAGGCTGCGCTCGAAGAGGAGAACGTCCCCGTAGCTGCGGAGCTATAGATTCCCTTGAAGAACGGCAATGACACATCGCTGATAGTCAAACACCCCTGTCGGCTCCACTGGTACAACGCGTCGTAAAGCTGCTCTGCCGCAGCGAGGGTGCATAAGAACCACGGGTTGCCGTTGTAGTAACTGTCTTCGGGATACCGACCGACCGCTACGGCGGCACCACTATCAATCCTCGAATTGATGCCGTATAACGACCTGAATGCATCTACCACCACCTTGTGATTTGCCAGAGCGCGCGGTGAGCATGGCTGGAACGTCGAGTCGTCGCAGCCTGCTTGGGGATCGAAGGTGTGAATACTACCGAGCAGTGTGTTGGCGTCTTTGCCGCTGCGTCCTCCACCAATATTAGCAAGGACGTGACTCCCTGTCCAAAAGTTTTGCAAAAGACAGAGAACTTGGGGTGCCTGTGAGTCACAGTAGGGACAAGTTGCGCCGACGCTCCGTGAAAATGCACTCCCCTCTACCAGCGCACGGTGCTGCACAGCGAGGGTGAAAAATGAGGACCCGGAAACTTCTTCCCACAAATCTGCATATAACAAGAATGAGTGACTCCCTTTCCCAAACGTACAACTAATGCGGTTGGGAAAGCGGTTACCATATCCCGTTTGATTCCAGTATTGCGCCACATAGGACAGATCGTTCCGCACCACCGGCCATACCAGACTCGATGCCACGTTGGTATATCCGCGTTCCTACAGCCATCAATATTATGATAGGAATTCTAGAGTGTCAGACATACAATCAACCACTGGCCAAATGCGATCATCCCCGTGGCTCGCAAAGCAGGTCCATCACGCTGCGGTCGGCCCCACGATCCCGTGTATGCCGTCTCGTCGACGTTGAACTTCGGTTCGCCTAAACCCCCACTGGACAAATCACCAGAAGGATTTGTGACGCCTTGGATTTGCGCCTGCGAGGAGATCCACTCTTCAATGATCGATAGCAGGCCGGCATCCCCGTTGCGGAACAAATCCACCAGTGTTTTAAGCACCAGACTTGAATCACGCGTCCACGTATAGAAGTCTGCCGGTTAACTTGTGTTTCAAGCCTGTAGTGATAATGCTTACAATCAGGATTGCAGGTGCTGGGGCTGGCCACGACCACGCCTGTCTTCGCTCCCGGCACCCAGACGCCGCTGGATCCAACGTTATTCAGAATCGCCTGACGTGCGTACTTGATTTCACTGCTTAACCAGGTGTCTAAAGATGACTGTCGAGGCTGTATAGATACAGCGGCAAACGCTGTTAGACCTAGGCTACAGATGCCTAGGGCGCGTGAAAGAGGTGTCAGCATGGCGGGGTTTTGTCTGTTGAACTGTGGACGGGATTTCAGGGTCATCACTTGATATCTCGAAGAACCGCTCCATCTTATGGGTTGTAAGGATATCACTGCTAGGTCTTCGGTGTACTGCAAAGATTATCTACCTCAGCTGACTAGAAAGAGTAGGTTGGTCGGTGCAACCCTGCAGGCAGATCTGCATTATAGCATGTCGTACCGACAAACTCTATATTGTTGCTCCTTCCTGGCTCGTGCAGCCCTCCATTTTTTCGTGTCCCTAAGTTCTACGCTCCCATCATACCATTCTCAATAGAGATTTTCCAAATTTCTCGTGTGTGTTATATTAGCGGCCTGTCGAGGGTTTGCATCGGGTGAATCTGGAAGCCTTGTTCAAGTCTGCTGGAGTGAATGAGTACATATTGCCACTCCACTATGAAAGACACCATGTTTCAGCTTTCGTAAGTAACCCCATCTCAGTGCGACACAGTCCATAAAAGCAACTATTCTCAGCGGGAATGGCCCTGATTACCTCCCAATTCCCCCTTGACAGCTTTTGGTTGCAAGGAGTTTGGATGTTAATCAAAAAATTAACGAAAGTCATAATTGCGTCAGTTCAACTGGCAGATTGTCCTATCAAATCATGACAAGTATCCCGTTGCGTACATCATGCCTTTCAATACGCTTACCGGATAATTGTCTCTCAAAGTGGTTATAGCGAATCATATTCACGCCAGCAATAACTGTATTGGAGGGCCTTGGATAGCACACCGAATAGTTTAGCGAACCACGAGTAGTGATGGTGGGTATTACGAGTGATAGATTATGCAATCAAAGAATCAATTGCTGGTCTGTTGAAACCCTCCTGGGGGACTCTGACCCACAAAGTCTTGCGTAGACATGACTTTTTCTACGTGGAGGCAGATATCAGGTTCCTCAGATAGATTATCACGTTGAGTAGTGGTGCTCTCCTTGGTCTAAGAAAGGATGTAGTGTGTCGAGATAAATCTGTATAGGACCTTGAATAGCATCAGACTTTAGTCAGGTGAAGCAACTGATTGGTCAATGGCCCTGTTCAGTGGTATATATCAAGAGGGTACTAGATTCCAGCCTGTATCGGTGCAATTCCATGCACCAGTCCTGGCCATCTCGCATAACTTCCTCCTTGTAATGACACATTTGACCAACTTCGTACTTATCCCGTTAAACTTGTCAAAGCTTGCGAGCGCACGATATAGAAAGCCAGCGGTGTTTTGGCCTCTAGGGTGGCCGCTCAGGCCCCGGTTATGAGTGCTAGCGAGCGCACTTTTATACCTTTTTGAGGTGCATACTTGACAGGTGCTCCTCTCAGCCCTGTTGTATTCAATGTCTTGTGTTTTTCTCAATCATTTGTAACGCATGGTTCACGGTGAGAACATGGTAGTTGTGTGGGACCGGGAGCAGTCGAACCCTGTCATCAAGTCATTCTCCCGGTGATATGCTCCGGGACGATGCGAGAGATGATCACATCGAAAGCTCCATTCTATGGTCCAATACAATGTGACAAATATTGTCACCCTGGGCCAAAGAGACGCAGCGGCGCCCTTTTAGAGGGACGAGAGACGATTGATAAGCCTTGCGGACAGCACGCCGACTGTTCTTTAGAGATTCGTGACTCCCAGTCAACGCCAAATGAGTAGGTGCAGAGGTTGAATTCTATCTTATCAAGACCACCACATACAGCATGCTGGAGAAGACGTCTGAAGACAGTATGGGTGTGACTCGCAGTACTTCTCAGTTGATTTTAGTCCTTTGTGTCATGAAATCAATTGAGTGTCGCAATAAAAGAAGAATCATCACTCGGCTAGAAAGCTATCAAAGCATGTTTGGGCTCTGTCAATCACCCTATATCCATGGCGGCACTTGCTTTTGATTTATGGTGTACTCTCAATTGGTCTCTTTGAAATACCGACGGCTTATGCACCTCAGATGGTCGAGTCAGGTGTCAACCACCTGTCGCATATGATGCACGAGTCCGGAGTCAGAGCTCGGCATATCCATAATAGAAACTGCAGCATGAAACTATACAACACCAGAATCATCCTGATTATTTCATATCGGCAGGTCACTCTCAGCCCTTTCCGACTCCCCTTTTGGCCGATCTGGTCCGCAACGGTTCCCCGCACGGGAATGATCTGCAGCATCAATTACGGGGGAAATTTTCCCGCGAACGTGGGGATAGGATAGGGGTCAACCCCCGTCAGCCTGTCCGGCATTCTTGTGTCTACCGTTGTCCGTGAAACGATCTGCCTCGGTTCACATGGGAATGGCAAATTATGGGTGTCATCGAGATGCAGGAATCGCCGACGCTGTTTTACATGCTCATATGGCCGGCACTTGGGATCGTGGATACCAACCGATTGTCAATCGCGTCGTGCATTGACTGACAGGCCTGCAAAATGGCAGATCTGCAGACGCAGAATGCGCCGTTGTGGGCGCGACTAAAAAGTGATAAAATGGCTGCCAGACCCTTCCTAGCTCGGTCTTTCCTTTGACAACAATCTACCCACCTTCGGCACCATGATCTTCTCTCGCCTTGCGCCACTCCTCGCATTGGCGTCGGCCGTTGTCGCGACGCCAACGGTGACCATCGCAGAGCCCTCTGCCACCATCATCGGCAGCGATGGCCTGAGCCAGGTGGAAAAGTTCAACAACATCCCCTTCGCGCAGCAACCCACCGGGTCGCTTCGCCTGAGACCCCCTCGCCCCTTGGATAAGCCGCTCGGAACGGTCGAAGCAACCGGAATCTCGAAATCCTGCCCGCAATTCTTCTTCTCGACGGACAATACCGAGTTCCCTGGGTCGCTGGTCGGCCAGCTGGCGAATCATCCGCTGCTCCAGAAGGTGGTTAGTGAGGGTGAAGACTGCCTGGGACTCAACATTCGTCGCCCAGCGGGCACCACGCCCGAGTCGAAGCTGCCCGTGCTGGTGTGGTTCTTCGGTGGTGGCTTTGAGCTGGGCTCGTCGCTGATGTACGATGGCACGCCCCTGGTCAGTAGTTCGGTGGACCTGGACATGCCGGTCATTTTCGTGGGCATCAGCTACCGCGTCGCTGGGTTTGGATTCTTGCCTGGGAAAGAGGTTCTGGAGGACGGCGCGTCCAATCTGGGCCTGCTGGATCAGCGGGCAGGGCTGCAGTGGGTCGCCGACAACATTGCAGCTTTTGGAGGTGATCCGGACCGGGTGACGATCTGGGGCGAGTCGGCAGGCTCCATTTCCGTCTATGACCAGATGATTCTGTTTGATGGGGACCATACTTACAAGGGAAAGCCTCTGTTCCAAGGCGGCATCATGAGCTCTGGCGGGGCCACCCCAGCGGAGCCGATGGACAGCAAGCGGGCCCAGCGCATCTACGACAAGGTGGTCTCGGTCGCCAAGTGCGATAAGGCTCCCAGCTCCTTGCAGTGTCTTCGCGAACTCGACTACGACGATCTCCTCAACGCTACTAATTCCGTGCCGGGGTTGCTCAGTTACTACTCCCCCGCGCTGTCGTATCTGCCTCGTCCCGATGGAAAAGTCCTGACGGAGAGCCCCGAACGGCTCGGCAAGGCCGGAAAGTACGCGCGCGTCCCGTTTATCATCGGCGATCAGGAAGACGAGGGGACCTTGTTCGCGCTGTTCCAGAGCAATATCACCACCACGGACGACCTCGTCGACTATCTCAGCGGATACCTCTGGGACAAGGCTTCGCGCGAGCAGCTGGAGGAGCTGGTCGCCTCATACGAGGACACCAACACGCACGGCTCGCCGTTCCGCACCGGCATGCTCAATAACTGGTACCCCCAGTTCAAACGTCTGGCTGCGATTCTCGGCGACGTGCTCTTCAACCTCTCGCGACGGGTGCTTCTGAACAACGCCGCAGAAGTATCCCCCGACGTTCCCAGCTGGTCCTACCTGTCGTCGTATAACTACGGAACGCCCATCCTCGGCACCGTGCACGGTACCGACATTCTACAGGTGTTCTACGGCATCCTCCCCAACTACGCCTCGCGTGCTATTCACACCTACTTTTTCAGCTTCGTCTACGATCAGGACCCGAACTCGCGTCGCGGCGATCTGATGGAGTGGCCGCAGTGGAAAGACAAGAAGCAGCTCATGCAGTTCTTCAATGATCATGCGGAGCTACTGACTGATGACTACCGTTCGGATTCGTATGAGGTACTTGTTAAGATTGGGGATTCTCTACATATTTGATATGCTGTTGGTAGTGCTTGGTATAGCTCTATCGTGTTGTTGTTTGATATTTGTTCTGGGATGATCTACGATGTCGTGATGCTGTAACTCGTTCAGAATTGACATACCAAGTATATTGAGTAATTCATCTGTCATTGTTAGTGTGAGTCATGCCTTACAGAGATGACTTCAATCTGTATTGTAACAATAGCGAACGCAGAGCATTCCCATTAGATGAAATGTCTAGCATGTCATTGTTACAGCATAACAGTAGAAGCTTCGAGAAGAACGAGTGCTGTTACCTCTTTCCAGACGAAAAAACCAGCAGGCCAGAAATCACCTCATCCTAGCAACCATATCCATTCTCTTCCTCAGCGCAGTAACTATGAAAGTCAAGAAACAACCCAGACGTAAACACCTGGCAATATCCCCCGAACAAAGACGCATAAGCACAACAATAGTACAATACCAATGTTACCCAAAATAGGCCAGACAAGCTTTTCTTTAAGCTCGGCATTAGCGGCCCGCGCATTCCCCACCATGTCGTTGGCCCGCAACGCGATATCAAACCCTAACTGCCGTCAGGACTATATCACCCGTCGTCAGGAACGAGCGGCATACACGGCTCGTTCTGTACGATGACCAGCATCGTTGGTATCTGGAACCGAAAGGTCGGGATCATCGGATGTGTGAATAGACTTTCACCTGGGTATAAATCTGGCGAGCTGGCCCGTCGCCCACGACTTTTCTTCTTCCCTTCTGCAACCATCTGTCCGTATACCAACTTTCGTTATCAATAAGCTTTGGAGATCGACTATATCTTCGTACGTCACTCGCTCGTAGTTAACAATCTGCCTTGAGACTTTGTCTTGTGTCAGACACTCGCTTACCTCTTGGAGATTATATACATCTTCAGCCTCCTCCAGTCCTATACCAAACGGGACTACACTCGCTTCTTACGACCTTACTGCATCAGCAGTCATTACATCACACCACATCAATACCTCCTCCATCTGGGAACATCCAGACATACTCGGCATATACCTCCGTCTGATAATAATCAGACATACTCGCCATCCACCTCCTCCATCTGGTAGCGTCCAGATATCAATCGACATTACTTCCGTCTGATAATCAGACAAAGCAACATCAATCACATCTAAAACACCATATAAGACAACATATAAAACAACATAAAAACCAACATGTCGACCTGGCAAGACCTGTTCGACACCGACCCTCAGGGCACCCGGGCATTCATCGACCCACGTGCCACCGACCTCAACATCATATACGACACCACAATGACCCCAACCAACATGTTCGAAACACGCCCACATGCCCCTGCCCACCGACCAACCTCGCAGTGGCATAGCGACATCGAAACATACCTCCAGACATCAACCGAATCCGACGGCGAAATCCGACCCTCCGCGCGCTCACTCACCAGACTGCGTCGCTTCGACTCACCACCACGCCCTTACGTCTCCCTTCGCCCTCACCATTGGAGACGCCTCCAGGTCGCCCTCCTCTCGGTGCAGCTTCCGCACAACCCGCAGACGCACCCGGCTCCGCCACTCCGACCAGCGCCCCACCTCGAAGCAGTAATCGACCGTGCGTGGGCCGATCCGACACTCGTCGCGGGTATCGAGAAGGCGGCGGGGAAGCATGGGGCTGATGTCGTCTCTGTGATCTTCGAGGTTACGGGTGTGTCCTACCCTTCGGGGACCGAGTTCGGGGGTAGTAGTGGTAGTGGTGGTGATGGTGGTGGGCGGTCGGAGGGGGAGTCCGACTCGGTGGCGGAGGCGGATGATAAGGCGAGTTGTGGTGATTGGGGGGACTCGGTTGGGCACGCCGGGTTTCGGTTTTCGCAGCGGCGACGGGTCCCTGTGGCTCGCGTCATGCTCGGCTCGCACGTTTCGTCGCTCGGCCGGCTCATTCTGCAGTTGCGGATTGGGTCTTTGTTAAAGAGGAGGAGATTGAATGAATGGGGGTTTGACGTTTCCATTAATACGCCAACTCAGTTTAAGTGGGGGAAGATTGATGAGGAAAAGAGGTGGTGGTGATTTGTTTTATTTCTTTTTATATGTCTTTCTTGTTTCTTCTACGTTTCTTCTTTGTTATGTTTTACGTTTGATGTCTGTCATGTCTTATGTCTTATGTCTTTCATATGTTTTGGGTCTTTGATATCTTATGATTTTTATGCTTTCATGTTGTCTTCTATTCATGTATTTTAGTACAGGCCTTGGTTGGGTGGCTGGGACGGGCCTGGGACAAGTGACTCCTCAATCCACTTGTTTTATATCATTATCTTATCTGTGACCAAGTAAAGTAGGCAAGTATGTTGCAGGATATCACAGGTTTGGGAAAATAAATGAAAATCAATAGGAGGTATAATACGAGTGATATAGGTCGAAGGATGGACTCCGCAGAATATAAAATAATCAGGTGACCCATGTGCCCTAGTCCGATATTGCACCTCACCTATCCCTGGTCTCGCTTCGACTCTCCATTATCAGGTTATGATATTTCCGTTGGTCATGCCAATGAACTGGTACGGTCCAGATAGCGTGGAGGTAAAACCAACTCTTCCCGATCAGGTATTTCCAAGTTCTTGGTTTCATCTATTCTGATAACGGTGGAATCTGCGGGGTCCATGGCCTGTGGCGAACGAGATGATAGGGTGGGACAGCCACGCGAAATCTCTCCTACCGTTCGCTTGTCAGTAGGGGAAACATCGGAATGGCAGACCAAGTCCTGCCAAGGGTCAAGGTTGCATTGGAAAAGCCTGGCCAAGACTGGCGCCCAGGCCGCGCCAAGTCGGGGTGCGGGTTGGTCCCTATCAGTTCCTCCCGTTCCTACTCGTTTCCCCGCATATTTACCTATCGGTCCATAGAAACTCTACTTCAATTTGGGTTGATCTCTTCCCCCCTTCTCCCCTGTCGTCTATGACCCTAAGAATTGCCAATGCTACCATCCTGTTGGATTGTTCGTATCCAGGCCCAACGCCTCTGTCACACGGACCATACTCTGCGAGATTTATATCGATATGGCAAAAAAGGTCTGCCTCGCCAGACCCCGGTTACTTGCGGTGGGCTTGGCCTGCTGTACCACCTGAAAGTCAATGGATGCATTCCCTGCTAGACCGAGTGAATGGAACATTTCCTCCGATCACGCGTGACTGGGATAGATAGCTGTTCCCCGATAGGATGGTTCGAACTGAACCCTAGACGTTTTGGGTTGCTCCTTGTGGCAGGTGGGAGGGAATTCCTGTTGTCTATTAAATACATGTCTACAGGGCCCCCTCCCCCATAAATCTTCGGGCTTTTCCTTCTCTTTTTTTTCTTTTCTTCTTTCCCACCTCATCTCCCTCATAATTTCCATCCATATCTGCCATCATGAACGCTTCTGATCCGGTCGATGTGACCGAGATCGCCAAAGCACGCGCCACCATGACCGACAGCAAAGAGATCTCTGTTCAGCGCCAGCGATCGTCCAGTCCCAGCATCGAGGAGATCCCTGCCTCCAAGGAGATTGCCGTGGCCGAGGTGACGCCGGTGGATGACGATCTCGACTCGAAGAAGACGTACCCCACTGACGATGATCTGCGTACGCTGCGTCGCGTCGCAGGCAAGATCCCTTGGACGGCCTACACTGTAGCGTTTGTCGAGCTCTGCGAGCGTTTCTCCTACTACGGCACCACGGCGGTCTTTGTCAACTTCCTCCAGCGTCCTCTGCCCGATGGTTCCACCACCGGTGCGGGTGGGGATGATGGCATCCCAGGCGCCCTGGGCTTGGGTCAACAGGCCTCGACTGGCTTGACCTTGTGTACGTTTCCACCCCTCCCCCTCAATTGACCCCAATTGATGTGACCACTCGAAAACTGGTCGGTTCCTTGCTAATTGTCACAGTCAATGCCTTCTGGGCCTACATCATGCCCCTGGTAGGTGCCTACATGGCCGATCAGTACTGGGGCCGATTCCGCACCATCATGTTCTCGATCGGCGTCGCTCTCGTCGGTCACAGCATCCTGATCGTCTCCGCCATTCCCGCCGTCATCGCGCACCCCGGCGGCTCGGTCGCGTGTTTCTCGATTGGTCTGATCATCATGGGCATGGGCACGGGCGGTTTCAAGTCCAACATCTCCCCCCTGATCGCCGAGCAGTACCGCGAGGATACACCCTACATTCAGACCCTGGAGTCCGGCGAGCGCGTCATCATCGATCCCGCCGCTACCGTCTCTCGCATCTACCTGTACTTCTACTTGATGGTCAACACTGGCTCTCTCGCCGGCCAGGTCAGCATGGTCTACGCCGAGCGCTACGTCGGCTTCTGGCTGTCGTACCTGCTGCCTACCATCATGTTCCTCTGGTGCCCTATCGTGCTCTTCCTCTGCCGTAACAAGTATCACTTTGTGAAGCCGACGGGGTCGGTGTATCTGCAGGCCTTCCGCCTGTGGAAGATGGCGATGAAGGGACGCTGGTCGCTGAACCCAGCCCGAATGTATGTCCTTCTCATCTCCTTCTCAATGATCTAGCGACATGCTGACCGACATAGGTTCAAGAAGAATGACCGTCCGTTCTGGGACGGGGTCAAGCCGTCCGCACTTGGCGCCAACCGCCCGGAGTGGATGACGTTTGACGATGAATGGGTGGACGAGGTCGCTCGTGGCCTCAAAGCCTGCAAGGTCTTCCTGTGGTACCCTCTGTATTGTGAGTCCTCCCCTAGCAGACGACTTCGACAGAAAACGGCAATCTAACATAATCAATCCAGGGCTGGCCTACAACCAAATGTTGAACAACCTCACCTCCCAAGCGGGTACGCCTACCCGCTCCCTCCCCAACACTCCCACCACTAACAAAACAAACAGCTACAATGCGTCTCGGCGGCGTCCCCAACGACATCATCAACAACCTCAACCCCCTCGCCCTCATCATCTTCATCCCCATCATGGACCGCCTCGTCTACCCGGGCCTCCGCCGGATCGGCTTCCAATTCACGCCCGTCAAGCGCATCACAGCCGGGTTCTTCTTCGCAGGCACGTCCATGATCGCAGCAACAGTCACCCAACACTACATCTACAAGCTCGGCGACTGCGGCAAGGAGGCCAACTTTTGTCTCGACAAGCACAAGAAGTACTCCCCCATCTCCGTCTGGGTCCAGGCTCTTACCTACGTGCTGGGCGGTATCTCTGAGATCTTCGCCTCGGTCACCTCCCTCGAGTATGCCTTCACCAAGGCCCCCCGTAACATGCGCTCTCTCATCCAGGCTGTCGCGCTCTTCATGAATGCTTTCTCCTCGGCCATCGGCCAGGCCTTCGTTGGTCTTGCGGAGGACCCCCTACTGGAGTGGAACTATGCCGTCGTGGCTATTCTGGCTTTCATTGGCGGCGTGGGCTTCTGGTCGACGAACTATAAGCTTGATCGCCAGGAGGATGAGCTCAACCATCTCCCTCAGAGCCAGTACCAGGGGAAGCAGCCTAACGTCGATGAGGAAGGGAAGGCTTGACTGGGTGTAGTTTCGTCTTGAAGTGCTGTCGCGCATGATTTGTCTATCCTTGAATCGCACGTGTAGTCAAAATATGACCAGTTGTTGAATACTTCGCGTATCTCTACTATTTCAAAGGAAGGAAGTTGCAATAGTAAAAGGTTCAATAGCAAAGTAAAAGAACAGTCCGATAATGGAACCATCAATTTATACGCCATTAGACAACACCCTATATACTACTCTCCACTCAACAGATTCATATCCACATTGGCCCAAGTCAAACAAATTCTGTACCATCCATCCAGAATCACTCAACAGGTATAAGACCCATTACTCCCTCCCAGCCAGATTCTTCGCCTGATCCGTCGCAGACTTCTTAGCGTCCTCGGTCTTCTTCTTCGCCTGCTCGTTCACGTCTAATTAATTAGTTAATATATATAATGAATTTGAAAAAGAAAGTCCCAAAGAGAGAGGTTTGTAGAAAGTCTAACGAAACCAATTACGCAATCGAGAATGCTGTCTCGCCCTGCGCACATGCTGCTGCTGCTGGCTGGGGACGAGCTTGATTGGGGAGTGTGGGTTTGTTTGTGTTTGGGCTTGGATTTGGGCTTGTTTTTGACTGTGGATTTTGGGTCTTGTGGTTCTTGCTTGTTTTGGATTCTTGTGTATTTGTATGTGTGATGATGATGGTGATGGTGATGGGGACGGGGACGGGGACGCAGTCGATGAGCACGTACTGTCCTGTTGGGATTCTTTGTCTGTCATTTTGTCAGTTTATCTATTACCCATGATAATTAGGTGTAGAGACAGGGAAGAAAAGAGAGAGAGCATACTGTGGAATAAGTTATCGAACTGCTTCTTAGCGCCCTCCTCAATCTCGTGCACCTTGTCTTTGAGGGAGTCCATTTTGTAGCTCTTGGTTGGTTGATAGCTAGCTGGCTGTAGACCGTGTGTGGTAGAGAGCAAGTTAAGGTTGGATGAGGCTTGATGAGAATGGAATATGGATGAATGATGATCTATGTGGTTTGTGATTGTGTCGTTATTTGTATTGGGGCAGAGTCGTGACATCACTGTAGTCGATGACTTCAGATTTCTGTTTTGGGGACACTCGCTCTGGCTGTGTCGTGAGGTGTGATTACATACTCACCTCTTCATCCCATTATTGACTTGATAAAGTATTGTCTGATTATAGTCTATTGTTCAAGGGAAATGGATATGTAATCGACAGTCTACTTATCATAACTTATCATGTAAAATCGATCAAATATGGTATCATCAGTTACTGCACCTTCTTCTCCCCCACAAACTCCATCGCCTCATCCACATTCCCATTCCGCGCAAACTTCACATCCTCAAGGTAGTTGTTCCGCGGCTTCCACGGCCCGCTGTCACCCGCCTTGGGCAGCGAGTCCGCCGCCGTGAGCACGTACGTCGAGTTGATCGTCAGCAGCGGCTGCGGCTTCAGCTGCGCTGCCTGTTTCGGGGTCAGGCGCGGCACAGCTGCCTGCGCGCCGCGCCGCTCCAGCTCGCGGAGTAGACGGCACGCGAAGAGGGCGGTGGCGTCGGCGCCGAGCGTCCACGACGCGTTGGCGTACCCGAGCACGAAGATCGCGTTCGGCAGGTCTTGCAGCATCAGGCCGTGCCAGAGGAACTTGTCTGCGATGTGCAGCGGCTCCCCGTCGACGGTCAGCGACGCGCCGCCCGCGACCTGCAGCCGCAGCCCCGTCGCGGTCACGATCATGTCCGCCTCGAGGTGCTGGCCGGAGCTGATGGAGATGCCGGTCTTGGTGACTTCCCGGATGGTGTCGGTCGCGATGGAGGCCCGCCCCTCGTGGAGACTCTTGAAGAAATCCCCGTCGGGGCTGACACACAGTCGCTGATCCCAGGGGTTGTAGCGCGGGCGGAAGTGCGGCTCGAAGGGCACGCCCTTGGGCAGCTGCCGCCAGACCTGCAGGCGGAGGATGAAGCGCGCGACCGACGGGAAGGACTGGCAGAAGAGGAAGAACCAGCGCGAGGTCATCATCCAGCTGATGCGCTGCATCTTGCGGTACAGCGCCGTCGGCAGGATGTAGCTGAGCCAGGTGCGCTGGTTGTTGGGCAGCGACAGGATGTACGTGGGCGACCGCTGCAGCATCGTGACGTGGGACGCCTTTTCTGCCAGCTTGGGCAGCAGCGTGATCGCAGTGGCGCCGCTGCCGATGACGACCATCTTCTTGCCTGTGTAATCCAAGTCCTGGGGCCAGAATTGCGGGTGGATGACCTGGCCCTCGAAGTTGTTCAGCCCCGGGATTTCGGTCTGCAGCGGCGTGTTGTAATCGTAGTAGCCCGTTCCGAAGATGACCATCCGGGCCGAGACCGACCGCACCTGGCCCTGGTGATCGACGCTCAGCGTCCAGGTGCGGTCCTCTGTCGACCAGTCTGCGCCCAGCATGCGCTGCTCGTACTGGATCTTCTGGTCGATGCCGTGGTGGCGGGCCGCGTTGCGCACGTAGGCCGCGATCGCGTGCCCGTCGGCGATGGCGCAGTCCTGGTCCCAGGGGTACCACTCGAAGCCGAAGGTGAAGAGGTCCGAGTCGGAGCGGATTCCGGGATAGCGGAAGAGGTCCCAGGTGCCTCCTAGCGACGTGCGCGCCTCGAGGATGGCATAGCGCAAGTTGGGGAACTGCGACTGCAGGCGGTAGGCCGCGTTGATGCCGGAAATGCCGGCGCCGACGATGACGACGTCGTAATCGTCCATGTTGAGGAGGTCGGAGGTGGAAAGGAAGGCAGGAGGAAGGAAGGGGGTGAAGATGAAGGGGCGACACCGACCAACATGGGGAAGTGTCGGTCGGATATAAATAAAAAATGACAACAATGTCCAGTCGATTCGCGACGACTCCGATTTGGCATTAAGTCATTGGAGACTTGAGCATCCAATCAGATTATCGCCTCACATGTTCCTCGGTAATATAGGTAGGTAGGTAGTAATGGTTGCCCCATTCAGGAAGGGTCGCGAGTCGCGAGACGCGCTAGACTAAAGCCTAGAAAAGATTAAGAAAAATGGGAAAAGGCAGATCTGGGGGGACCGAGGGACAGAGTACAAAATAGACCAGGATTTGGTGGATCATCGTGGGGTTCGGTCTGCTGGGACGCTGGGAATGGCACATCTTTTCCGGATCGGGTAATGGTTGCGATTTCTTCACATGTACTCCCACCCGCCATTATATGGCTCCATTCCCAGCCAATTCCCCTCTTCTCTGGATAACATCAGTCCACTGCTGCCCGCCCACTATGTTCAACGGCGTATCCCTCACCCTGCGTGAGAAGCTCGACTTCATCCCTGCCCTCGGGACGCTATGGCTCACCATCGTGTGGGCCATGTTCACCGGGCTCTGGCGCTCCGAACACTATCCCAAGAGCTGGCTCTTGCACATCGGATATGCCACCTTTCGCAAGGCCACCGCGCGATTATCCATCCGCCAGATGCAGTATGTGCTGCCTCCGACCAACAAGATCTATGAGCAGTACGCGCGCAAGGCCAAGCAGCTCGCCAACACAGTCGATTTGGGGGATGGCGCCTTGGGACACTGGATCGGAAAGCATGATGCTGACACTGTGCTGATCTGGTATCACGGTATGCTCTCCTTTGGGGTATCATTTTGAACCTATTCTGATAAAAAGCCAGGTGGCGGCTTTGCTCTCCCGGCCAACATGGCGTATTTCAAATTCTTCGGGACCCTAGTCGGTGACGCCAGCCGCGCCGGCAAGTCGTTCTCGGTCTTCACTCTGACCTACTCACTGGCTCCCACGGCCACTTACCCCACGCAGCTACGCCAGGCCGTGTCAGCGCTTCGATACATCGCCGGCCAGAACCCAAGCAAACAGATCCTGCTCGGCGGCGACTCCGCTGGCGGCAACCTGGTGGGCGGCGTAATGTCGCATCTGGCGCACCCTCACCCGCTGATCGACCCCCTGACCCTGTCGCAACCACTGGGTGGCGCCGTCATGATCGCGCCCTGGACGATGATGATTACCGACTTCACGGACCACGTCATCGATTCGCGCGGGGATCTCATCACCGAGGCCGTCGCGGCACCCTGGGCTGGCTCCTACCTTGGCACCGCCCCGCGCGATAACTACACGGATCTGGCCGATGCCCCTGTGGAGTGGTTCGAGACCTTCCCCGTCCGTAAAGTTCTGGTCTGCGCCGGCGAACGCGAGATCCTCCTGCCTGTCATTGAGCAATTTGTGGAAAAGCTCCGAAAGGGCTTCCCCAACGAGGTGGAATACTGCCTCGGCAAGCGGGAAGGCCATGTCGCTCCTGTCTATAACCTGCATATCGGGGATAAAACAGAGACGGAGCAGGGTAAGCGTGTGCGCAGCTGGTTGCTTGAGGTTGTTTAGGTTGTTTATTTCTTTTGCTTCGTTATTTAGCCACTCTGTGTATAACCACGGGTTTGTGTGTACATAGCTACCGGTTTAGTTGGTGTATCAATCGAGGAAATTGAATCTATTCATGAAGTGATGACTGTCTGTGGTCGATAGATAGTGGCTGTCACCTGACTACAGCAGTGACATCTTTACAATTCTGAACTCTTCCTCTCACAACAACTCACTCATCATCATATATTGTATCATCTTATCTTTATTCAGCCATGGAGCGGCCTAGTCTCTCATCTTCCAACAACTTAAAGACAACATGGCAAATCCTCCTGGGTGGGCGCTTGCCGCAGTTCAAGTCGCCACGGTCGAAGGTCTTCGCGACAATGAGACGCGTTATCAATTATACATCTGATGCTGTATGGCAAAGCATCTCATATGGTGTTATTTTACTTCTTTTCAGACCTGTCTATATAAAGCATTGTCTCTATTTGACAAGATCAGCGGGATCAAATCTATAAAAAGAAGTCATCCTTGTGTTGGCGGCAGGACTGCATATACCAGGCGCCCATTACGCGCCATGCTTTACCCCATGAGGCTGAATCATGTATAAGTGATGCCTGCCTCACCCCGTTCCTTTTTTCCTTTCCACTTCTCACAGACTTTTGACCTATAACAACAATCCAAGAAATCGATGATATGGGAGACGCCGGTGTCGACTCACAGATTGTGTCTAGCGAGGCAGGCTACAAAATTGCGGGACTCGGGCCCCATGCCGTCAACCTAACTTACAGCGACTATACCGTTGGATGGATCTGCGCGTTGCCAAGGGAGTTGACAGCGGCGACAGCTATTCTAGACCAAATACACCCGAATCTTCCCAAGCCGTCAGATGACCCTAATGCATACACACTAGGGTCTATCGGCAAGCACAACATTGTTATAGCATGTCTACCGAGAGGAGAAATTAGCAATAGTTCAATTGCAATCTCGGCGACGCAGATGGCGCGCACTTTTCCGTTTATAAAATTCAGCCTCTTGGTTGGGATCGGCGGCGGTATTCCGCCCAAGGTTAGTCTCGGTGATGTTGTTGTCGGCACTCCAGGGGATGAGCATCAGGGAGTGGTGGAGTGGGACTTTGGAAAGGCACAAGACGGTAGGCCGTTTGGTCGGGTTGGCGGGCATAATAGCCCTCCGACGGCGCTGTTAACAGCGTTGGCGAAGATGGAGTCCCAGGGTGAGCTATGGGGGTATAAGATACCTCAGTATCTGGACGATATGGGGAGGAAATGGCCAAACATGGTGCCGGCGTATACTCATGCATCATGTCGCAAAGGGCACAGTATCGCCCGCATAGACCTTGATCTAGAACAAGTGGAAATGGATGCACCCGAAAGGCGATCCGAAGGCATGCGCGTGCATTACGGGCTAATAGCGTCGGGTAGCCAGGCAGTCACGGATGCGAGATTTCGTGATAGTCTTGATGAGTATCTTGGCGGGGACGTGATGTGTGTTGAGACAGGCGCCGCAGGGCTGATGGATGACTTCCCATGTCTTGTCATTCGTGGAATCAGCAATTATGCTGATTCACAGACGACCGACGAGTGGCAGGAATATGCTGCAGGTGTAGCGGCAGCCTGTGCGAAGGAGCTTCTCCAGTATGTACAGCCAAGTGAGGTTGTCGGAGAGCGCTCAGATCAGGACATCCTGGGTCATGGTTAGTCTTCAAAAAGTCTCTCACTGTCTCCAGTGACGATTGCTGACAGACTTTACAGTCGTTGGCACGCTTGAAATAATAAGGTCCAAGATGGCCAGAAACGAGGATCTCGAGATTCTTAATTGGCTTACACCAATTGACTATGGCCCCCGTCACAGCGAGCTGATAAGAAAAAGACAACCAGGCACTGGCCAGTGGTTTTTGGACTCTGATGAGTACTGTTTTTGGCGAACCTCCGACTGTCAAACGCTATTCTGTCCAGGCATTCCCGGAGCAGGGAAAACAATGATGACCGCAATCGTCATCGACGACCTAACTACACGGCTCTTGCAGGATCAGTCTGTTGGAATAGCGTATATATACTGCAACTTTCGCCACAAGGATGAACAAAGGCTGGAAGACTTACTCGCAAGCCTTCTGAAGCAGTTGTGCCAGGACCGGCCTTTCGCGCTAGACATCGTGCGACCTATACATAACAAGCATAAAAACAAGCAAACACGGCCATTGCTTGGAGAAATTATGCAGGCCCTCGTGTCTGTTGCGAGAATTTATTCAAGAGTCTTCATCATCGTTGACGCGCTGGACGAATGCCAAACCTCCGATGGTTGCCTAGCAGGGTTTCTATCGCAGCTCACCAACCTCCAGGCACAATGTGGTGTAAACATATTCGCCACTTCCAGGTTCATTCCGCAAATTTCGGAGACATTCAAGTCCAGCACTAAATTGGAAATCCGTGCGCATGACCAAGATATACGGGGATATCTACGCGCCCGGGTATCACAACTACAGTCTACCATTCTGGCATCACATATTGAAGATATTCAAAATAGCATAACAGAAGCCGCAGATGGAATGTAAGAAATGATATTCAATACCCGTCTACGCATGCTAATCATGAGCTAGGTTTCTCCTGGCCCAGTTACACTTTGACACGGTCAAAACACGAAAAACAATCAAAAAGGTTCGAGACAGCTTGAAAAGCCTTCCTACCGGGTTCGCATACAAACATCCATATAACGATACTATGCAACGCATTTGGGAGCTGGACAGTGATTCTCAAAAGCTCGCGAGAGATACTCTCTCATGGATCACCTACGCAAAGAGACCGCTCTCGCCAACTGAACTTCAGCACGCCCTCGCCGTGGAGCACGACGAACCCGACCTCGGCCACGACAACCTTCCACAGATTGAAGAGGCGATCTCCGTTTGTGCCGGACTCGTCACGGTAGATGAAGCCAGCGGCATCATTCAATTCGCCCACTGTACGATACAAGAATACTTTCAGCAAACGCAGAAACATTGGTTTCCAGATGCAGAGACTAAAATAGCACAAACATGCATCTCTTATCTATCGTTTCGCGCGTTTGAGACCGGACCGTGTCGAACAGGGTGGGACCTTACGGAGCGTCTGCACGTGTATCCGCTCTATGACTACGCCACATGCAACTGGGGGCATCACGCTCGTGGCGCTTCGACTTTATTCTCTGAAGCTGTGGAATTTCTGAATTGTGAGATGAAAGTAAAGGCGTCAGTCCAGGTGCTAAAGCAAGGGGGTTTGTCAAAGGATAAGCAAATGACAGGAGGTCAGTTGGCGGTACATTTTGGTATTGATGGAACGGTCAAAGCTTTCCTTCAGAGAGCAGGGAATGATGCACGAAGTACATTTGGTCAACGCAAAGACAGCAATGCCTTGAAGATTCGAGATGTGTCTGGTCGGGCACTGCTGCCTTGGAGAGTGGAAGATGGAGACAGTGGTCGACTTGACCACTGACCAGGTGGGCCCTGGAGTCAACGACTTATCTGATGTTACAATATGGTTTGAAGTTGTTGTTCGGATTATATTGAATGACATGAGCCATGGAGCTGTTACAGTCTAAATGCACTATATCAATTGCTTCCTTGGCGATTTTTCTTATACTATTGCTCTTTATTACGCACCTTACTTCTCTATTTATGACGGATACGAAACGCAAGACCGTAACAGTATATATTTTCAAAATGGGTATTCGCTGTACAATCAAGCTTATCATACATCAATGAACATTTACTTCTGCTCCTGCAGGGACTGACACTTGCGGAGATTGAACAGATCCCTGGAACCAATTCCCCGGGCGCGCTCCTGCAGCCACGAGGGAAAGGCACGTATCAGGCTGATGAAGGTGAGCCGGCCCGGCAGGATCACCTGGCCGCTCTTCTGCTGGACAATCTGCCGCACGATGGCTTCCGAGACCATCTCGACCGTCAACACGGGCTGCTTAAACTGGTCGCCGGCGTCGGTCAGCTGCTGGATCATGGGTGTGCGCACCCAGAGCGGATGGATCACACTGAGCTGTTAGTTGGGTTTCCTTTGATTGTCTGGATTGTCAGGATCATACCTAGTGCGCACTTTGGGCGCATTGTACCACGTCTTCAGCTCCTGACCCAGTCCCTCGTGGAAGGCGAGGGCGCTGGCCTTTGAGCAGCAGTAGTCGACCATCTCGCCCAGGGAGATGAAGCTAGCCATGCTGGCCACGGTGATGACATGGCCGTGGTTCCGGCTGATCATGAAGGGCAGGAACTCGCGCACCATGAGGAAGTGGGAAATGGTGTTGACCTCAAAAGTCTGGCGGATCTTAGCCTCGGGCTCCTCCAGGATGGAGCCGTCGTGGCCCACGCCAGCGTTGTTGACCAGCACCGTCGGGTCGCCGTGGTCGGCGCGGATCTGCTGCGCCACGGCGCGGATGTTGTCGGACGTGGTGATGTCGGCGTTGTAGAAGGCGACATTTGCGGGCAGCTTAAACGGGGGCTCTTGGATGTCGAGGATGACCACCCGGACGCCTGCCGCTGCCAGGTCGAGCATGATCTGCTTGCCGATACCGCTGCAGCCTCCTGTTACCAGGGCCAGCTCACGCGCTGGATCCCAGGGATCACTGCGGGTGAAATTGTTGGCTGTCCATTTGTTGAGACACTTGTTGGTCTGGTGCAATGCGCCCAGCGCTCCTAGGACAGCGACTGCCTTGGGGACGAGTGGATGCGACAGGACGTTCTGTGCCTGCGGAGGGAGACGCTCCAGGGCCGCCTGTGACCACTGGTGGAGGAATTGCAGAGAAGTATCTAGAGACATGATGACTGGACTTGAGATTATGCGGATGAGCAGAAGCCGAAGTGTTTGTTGTATATATAGTGAAGTCGGTAGTGGAAATCACCACCGAGGCTCACATGAGGCCCGATCATTGCCTGATTCGGAAGTGGTTGCGAACATGATAGTGGGGGATTCAACCCACGATGATGTCTTCTCCCTCCAGGCACGTCCATTTCTTCCTTTCAAACATCTAGAGTTTGCATATCAATGCGCAGGTGGATCTCGCACTGCTGCCCTTGTTGTCTCTTGTCTTCTGCCTTCCCCGCATGGATCCCTGTGTGCGTCATTCCTGATCGCATGGATTAGGGTTATTTCTCCATGTTGCAGGCATCATCATCCTGGCGTAGTCCACCTTCACATTCATTTCGTTCCGTCTATCTGGCTCTTGTGGCTTTTTTGCCTCTTTTGCCTCTTTTGACTCCTGATGCCAGCCCGTCACGGTTCATTTCCAGAATCGCACTCCTTTCCCCATCCGACGGTATCCAGACGTTGATCCACAGTGGATCCACCCGTCCTTGTCGCCGCGGCGGATCAGAGAATCGATATTACATGAATTAAGAATTGTGGTATTAATTCCCCAGGTCCTCCACAATTCCATCGGTCGGGTCAGGAGTCCCCTTATTCGCGGTGTTGTCTAGATTCATCAGTTTGGTTGATCGACGACCATGGATCCCCGCCTCTCCTTCATTCTCGCCTCTCTTGTCGAGGCCTTTGCCTTGCATCGCGTCGTCTTTGCCGATACGACTCTGCGCACTGTCGCTTTGGCCGTCTTTGGTGTCAATCTGGGTCTGTTGGCTGTGTGGAATGTCGCTATATACCCGTTCTTCGTGACACCGTTGCGCCACCTGCCCACTGCCCCGGTACTACTCTTTCTAAAAAGGAACATATATATAATATAAGATGTACTGACTCGCACAGGGCATCCTCAATAATCTCAAAGTCGTCTTTGATGAACCCCGTGGAAGAATCCCGCTGGAATGGATGCGCACCATCCCCAACGATGGCCTCATCCACTACCGCGATGTGCTCCAACGCAGTTACTTGCTGGCTACCAACCACCAGGCCCTGCTGGATATCATGAGCACTAACACTTATGATTTCGAGAAGCCCTTCCGTGCTCGCGACTTTTTGGCCCGAATCATTGGTTGGGGTTTGATTCTGTCTGAGGGCACTGCCCACAGGACGCAGCGCAAGGCCCTGACTCCGTCGTTTAATATCAAGAATATCCGCGCCTTGTATTCCCTCATGTGGGAGAAGACGGGCTTGCTCATGAACGAGTTGGAGCGCGAGATGGGCGAACATGATGGCAAGGTTGAGATGAGCGAGTGGGCCAGGTATGTCTCTTTCTCTCTCTCTACATGATCTACTCGGTATAATCAGAATCTAATCCGAACAGCCGCCTCACCCTCGACATTATCGGCCCCACAGCCATGGGTCGCGATTTCCGCTCCCTCCAAAACCTCGACAACAGAGTCGCCGACAGCTTCCTAGCCATCCTCGAACCCTCCAAGGAGAAGATGGCCTTCCTGGCCATCAACTTCACGTTCCCGCAGTGGCTCATCCAGCGCCTGCCCTTCCGCCTCAACGCCGTCATCAATGAGGAGACGGGCTTCCTCCGCAACCTCTGCAAGGACATTGTGCGCGAGAAGCGCACCATGATCACCGAGACAAAAGCCACCTCCCAGACCCTCGAGGCTGACATCCTCGGCACCATGCTGCTAGGCGGTGACTTCACCGACGACGAGCTCGTCGACCAGATGATGACCTTCCTCGCCGCGGGCCACGAAACCACCGCCAGCGCATTCACCTGGGCCTGCTACCTCCTGACTCTCCACCCCGAGGTGCAAGAGCGCCTTCGCGCTGAGATTCGCGAGCGTATCCCCTCCGGCGACCACCCCATCACCTCCGCCGACCTGGAAACCCTCCCGCTCCTCAATGGCGTCTGCCAGGAAGTCCTCCGTCTGTACCCCACTGTGCCCATCACCATCCGCGAGTCCGTCCGCGACACCGTCGTCGCCGGCAAGCACGTCCCCCAGGGCACGCGCATCATCCTCTGCCCCTACGCCATCAACCGCAGCCCCGAGTTCTGGGGCGCCGACGGCGACCGTTTCCTCCCCGAGCGGTGGGTCAACGCCGACGGCACGGCCAATAACACGGGCGGTGCGTCGACCAACTTCGCGCAGATTACCTTCCTGCATGGCCAGCGTGCTTGTATTGGGAAGGACTTTGCCCGTGCCGAGCTGCGCTGTGCGGTTGCGGGTATTGTTGGCAGGTTTCGCTTTGAGATGCAGGATCCGAAGCAGGTGATTCATATTCGGGGGGCTGTTACTACGAAGCCTGTTGAGGGGATGCATTTGCGCATGCAGCGGGTTGATGCGTGGTAGTTTGTCTTTAATGATTGATGATGGATATTGGTAAGATTGAGATATAGGATGTTAGCGTTGCGATTATCTGTTCTGTATGTAGTTATGTCAATTATTCGACTCTTGCTTGAACTTTGGAGATAAAAGTAGGACATGGATAGTAGGTAATGAGGTAACAGTTGTTTAAATTTGACTCTCGACTGAGATGGAATATATACACCTTTACTAATACTGCTATATCAATCCTTACTTTGATCACCTGCGTCTGACCATGCACACAAGCCTACGAACTCGATTGACACTCCACCCCAATATCCCCATCAATCCCATCACAAACAACAACAGGCGGACCCCCAGCAGGGCTGCTCAAATCGATATTCTCCAGCGTCACGTCCGAACACACCGCATTAGGGGAGCACACCAGACTCCCCACGACCTTGCCCGCCTTGCCAGACGACGTGCCGGAGACATTCTCAAACCGAATGTCAGTCACGTTCACCTGCGACGGAAACTCGGCGCACTCGGGCGCCTCGATGTTGAAGTAGCACTGGTCGAGCACGATCGGGTGGTCGGTGTTTTCGACGTGGATGTCTTTGTATGTGATGTTCCTGATACGGCCGTAGCCGACGTCTTTGCCGGCCCATGCTTTGAGACGGGCTCCGTTCTACAACCGTTAGTACACGAGGGATCCCTCAGGGTGTAGATCGTACCTCTCCGTTCAACAGCGTCACGTTCTGGATATAAGCATGCTCAATCACGTCCATCACCCCCGGATACTGCCCGATGCTGCCCATGCTGACCCCGTGCGTGTTGTTGCACCACAGGTTTTGCACGAAGATGTGCGTCGTGTTGGGCTTCGGCGAGAAGCAGTCGTCGCCGACGTCCACGCGTGTGTTGGTCACTGTTAGTCCGTCGAGGTTGAGCGAATCGAAGCCGTCTGTGTTTTTGGCTAGGGCCTGAGGTTCTTAGCTTGTTTCCAATCCAACCAATAACCTGACTCTGACTTGGAAGTTGGAACATACCGACTTATTGGTCGAATAAGCATGAATAAACACATCGTCAAACGAGACGTCCTTGCTGCGGACGAAGAAGTTCGTCCAGCACGGCGAATTCAACTGCTTGATCCCTTCGACAGAAACTCTTGTCGCATTGTCCGTCGTAAACAGGATCGGTCGGTAGAAGACATTGTCCGGGTCGAGGATCTCTTTGCCTGCAAACTCGTTGTACCAGCGCTGGCCGTTTCCGTTCAGGACCCCCGAGCCAAAGATCTTGATGTCTTTGCCGCCCCACACCCAGAATGTGATGGACTTTTGGAAGTCGAAGTAGAAGTGGTTGGATTGCCAGTAGTCGATGTCGTCTGTGAACTATCCATCATCACCTATTAGCTGTTTGATTCTCAGATTACTCACACCACCAACACAACCACACAAAGATGATAGGAAGATATACCATAATCTCCCCATCCAACTGCACCTCGACATCATCCAAAAACGTCAAATCCAACTTCTTCCCAATAACATACTTCTTCCCCTTCTGCAGCAGCAGTCTGCCCCCGTGGTTCGCGCGCTTTATCCCCCACAGGAAATCACGCGAGATGTCATCCGTGTCATTGCGCGACGGCCGGATCGTCACCGTTCGTCGGTCACGGTGGTGGTGATGGTGGCCGCCTAGGTGTTTGAGCGTTGCTGTGTCGCTTGCTGGGATGATGCGTGCCCCTGGGATTATTGCGGAGGGGATGCTATGCAGTGCGCTGGCGAGGGTGGTGGGTAGGAGAGCGCTTGTTAAGAGCGCGGACAGCCATGGGAGTTTCATTGTGGGTGAGGTTCAATTGAGTTGAGTTGGGATTGTAGCTTGTCTGGTGGTGTCTTTCTATTTTACTCTGCTGTCGGCGCGCTGCATTGCAGCTTTATAGTACTGCCCTAGGTCTTCTAACATGGTTAATCACCTTCGATCTCCTCTTTACCTGCTAGTTAGTAATTCAATGAGTGCCCTTCCCCGGATCACCGTGGAACAATTTTCTCCACCTGTTAGATGCCCTTCTATCTCCATGATCGGAGAATTGGGTGTTTGGCGACGGAGCCAAATTCCCCGTTTCTGGAAAAGATACTTCCACCAATCGGACTACCGATTTTATATCAGACATGTTTATGTACAAAGTACCTATCTAACTATAAGTGCAGTATAATACGAGCTTGATTCCTATTATATTATAGTAGTCACTGCTAATGCCGGCAGTTGATTCCATATATCAATATATTATATGTTTAAGGCGAAACCTGGGGGAGACCATCATTATGATTGGTTGTATATTATTATTTGGGCGTTGCCTTCCTTCCGTGACTACCTAGTACGCCCATATGTTCACATATGACGTATCAGCTAGTGGAAACACTGAGGTCGACATCTACGATCAACGGCGGCATGTTACAGCGTCTTGGCCGCTTCCAGCAGCCCCGCGATGCAGCCAATATTGCCCGAAAACCAAAACGCAGACCGGAGGAAGCTCATCCCCTCCGACTCGGTCAACGCGTAGCTGACTGTGAACAACAGCCGCGACACGCTATACCATGCTCCGATTCCGTTGATCGTTTCGGTCGGAAGGCCGGCGAAGATGCCAAGGAGCACTGTTTGGTCAGCTTGTGATGCAAGAGTTTTAAACAATAGAAGAGAAAGTAAAATCACAAGAGTAAACAAAGGGAGACATACTCGCTGCAATAAATAGAGGAAACCCCTCAACCGCGTTCGCGTGCGCAGCTTCCTGACGCTTCAGTCGGTTCAGCGTTCCCCGGCTGATCTTCCCCGACTGTACAGCGGCCTCGCCGTATTTAGCCAGGTCCTCACGCGGCGCGCTATTGTGATCAAGACCTAGCCACATCTTGGACGCTCGTGCGCTGGTCGCGAGGTACGCGAAGAACCAGTTGGCCACGATATAGCCCACTGCGTGGTTAGGCGGTGCGGCACCGCTGGCTGCGGCATGAAGGCCCAGGGTACTCAGGATAGAACTATCAAGTGGTCAACTCGTGATCCAGAAACTCCCCGGGTGAGAAAGGTGGGGAGAGGCAGATCCAGTGGCTTCACTTACGACATGATCGACATCAACAATGGTGAATGGATGGGTGAACACTGAACAAAAGACAATCAGGGGCGCGGGGGCCCTTTAACTATCTGTCCGCGGGATACGGGAATGGTACGTCACAAGCCACTGTCTCCATGCCGATCATTTTAGCCGAATAGCGTCTCCGCTCCGGACTGACGATCGATTGGGGGCCGTCGACGCGGACCCAGTGGCCAGTGTCAGTAGTGTTTGTCCTAGAAGCCCGTGAAAAAATCACTGTTCCAGAATTCCGGAAGCCCGTAGTCCCCCCCCGTATCAAAGATATTCCCGAAATCCAATGGCTAAAAAGTCAGCATGTGTGCATCGACAGTAGGATCGCCCGCAAGCTTACTGAAAGGCCCGTGGACGGCCACGACGCCGGGTCCATGGACAGCTCTGGCGTCGCGGGATATAGTCCGGGGGTCGGTAGCGGTGGAACTTCGCAATTCTCGGCGCGTCGGACATCAGCCCAAGTCGCCCCGTTCAGTATCTGGTTGCACTGCTGAATGACCCTTGCTGAAACCTGTTCGACGCTCTTGTACGGGTCTTCTTTCCCGTCCAGCCGCGCCTTGACCGACGCCAAACCCATACTAAGAAAGAAGAACGGTTTCCCACCTTTCCCTTTAGACGACATCCGACTGCCGAACGTATCGATCGTATGCTCCACCGCCCGAACTAAAACATCTTGTTGTGACCGAAATAGATCATTCAAAGCGTTGAGCGGTCCCGAGGGGGGCGATGGCCCCGATTTGGCAAACTCATTTGCCTGGAGAGACAGCTCCACGCAAATTGTGATGGCAGCGTGGAAAAACTCATCCCGAAACATTGCCCCGCTCAACTGCCCCAGATGAGGACAGGCCTGCGCTTCTGGCAGAGTGACCGCTGGGGGGTTGAGCGATGAGAGCATCTCCAGGGAGTTCTCGAGACAAACCTTGCGGGAATACGAGAATTGAGGAGACAAGAAAATGCTCAAAGCGAACGGCCTATGAAGAACCAGAAGAAACCGACGCATGAGGAAATCATAAAAGTTCCGCGCGAAGGACCGCTCTTCTAGCAGAGTAGCGGCCTGCTCCAAGTATTGCTGGATTTGTTCGCTCATCCGAAGGGCGTCGTCGTACGAAAGGGTGAATTTAAGTCTGTTCACTAGTTTGGCGATGCGAACTCGGAGGGGCAATGATCGAGCCAGCAAGACCTGAAAGCTACTTCGAGTCCCTACGGTCAAGCCTTGGGGGATTGGGTCCTCCGTCATCTTTTCCGTCAAATCTGCGTCGTCGTAGTTGGAAGGTGGCTCGCAATCGTATTCGTCGAGATCAATTTGCGTCACCATGCCTCCGTCCAGTGCCGACTGGAGATCCAGCTCCAGTATAGTTGCCCAGAGTCGGCGGCGCATTTCCGCCCAAAACTTCCCGATCTTGGGGAACCGCGAGGGACTACGGTGCAAGCCCATCGTCATCGCGGAACGGATCACAGAACCAGACGCAATCCAGACCAGGTCGCCATCATTCGCACCAGCCTGGCGGGCAATGAGAAGCAGGCACTGGATCTGTAACATGTTGAACTCGATGGAGGAACTGACCGAGGTCGAAGCAAGCCATGCATCGACGGCCACAATCCACCCCGCGGCCGCCGTGTGCAGGGTCTCCTCCTCGCTGAGTCTGGTGGCCGGGCCGAAAAAGCCACTACTAGCAGCCATCAGCGCCAGCAATTTCGCGAGGAAGACCATGTCGGTGGTCCCCGTACCATTCCAGTAAGCCTCGTACTGTTCAACAAAGCTCGGGGTATGCAAAATCCGGTACGTCGTCTCGAAGGTAGCCAAATAGACATTGAGTAGTTCGTCGGCGACCCGTCGGGGCGGCAGTATCTCCCCAAGGGCAAAGGCCTTTTCCCGGTAAGTGCGCTGGTGGTCCTGTTTTTCTCTGGACCAGAGTTCGTTCTTGAACTTGCTCAGACTGCAAAGCTCTGCTTTGCGGTTTTTGAAGTCACCGCTTTGTCCTTTTAAAAAGATGCCGATGTCTTTGAATAGGGACAGCGACACGGCCCAATGGGATCGTCCACCGAACCGGGTTTTACATGCCTTGCCTCGAAAGCAAGACCGCCCCGGAAGGTGTCTTACGGCATCACTCAGCTCCTGCGCGTTCGACGCCGTTTGCCGCACGTCTGAATCCGACCACGTATCGGTTGCCGTAGTCTCGGGGGTGGAAATGGGGTTTGCCTGGGTGAGGGCGCGTTCTAGCCCTTGCACGCGACTGCGCAACTCGGATAGTTCATCCGAGCGTCTCTGGGGTTTGGTAACTCGACTGGACGACGAGAAATGAAAGGACGAGTTCTGAAGATGCTTTGAATCAAAGACGTGGAGCCCACCGTGGACAGGGCTCCCCCGACCGGTGGAGCTCTGGGACTGTTCCCGATGGCTCTGGCGGGCGCTACTTGCCGACTGCGGACCAACATAAACGCACGACTCGGGAGACTTGGACTTGATGCACTGCTCGCAGGGTATGGATCGGTCACACTTCAATTTGCGGCGACGACAGATGGTACAGGACAAGGCGGGTCGGCGGCGTCTAGACGTCGCAAGACCCGGGAGGGCGTCATCATCCATGTGATCGAATGGGTGGAGGGCCCAGGAAAATCAGCAATAAATCAAGTCGAGTTGATGTCAGTACTAGAGTCAATCTATCCAGTCTGAATCGTGTGAAGAGATGATAATAGGGAGTGAAGATGAAGTTGTTGGAAATGTTGATGTTGATGCGGAGGTCGGAGATAGGACATCGGACATTGTCCCAATTAGGTAACTCCGACCAAGACACATGACGCCACTTTCTCTCCGCCTTCTCTACTTCTTCTTCACTCCTCGACAAGACGACTCGTTGTCGACTTATCACCCTCATCTTCGGTATACTCCCTTGACAATCGTGTCATCGTCAAGTTAGTCGACTACTTTCAAACGTGAACGGGATACGTCACGGTCTCATGGCAAATCGCCAATCCGATACGAAACACGCTGATGGGTCGGCTGGATGATCTCCATCATGAAGAATGGGATGACTCTGATACATCCCATTCGTCGGTGGATCATCTCCCTTTGAGGAAGGGGTATGGATCTATGACATGGCGATGGCCGCGCTTCTTATATCCTTCTCTCTCTCCGCCCCATTCCGTCAAACCAGCAACATCTTGGTCAGACTACATAGCATGGGCTGAACGATCTACTTAACATATGGTATCTTGCAAGGATGTTACTCCTCTTCCTCCCTCTCCCCCTTCTTCTCACCACATTATATCTCCGATCGCGATATCCCCTCGTCCAGCCTGTCTTGCTACCGGCGATCATCCTCGGCACCCTCCACGCGCTTCTCTACCCGCCCAAAGCTCAGCCATGGGTACAATACGCGAATGGCTTCCTCTCGGTCGGCTACCTTGTTCGTGCCGTCGAGCTTCTGCTCGTCCGAGACGTGGAGCAGCTCCGCGCCCTTGATCGCACCTCTCGTTCCTCGCCATACTCCTGGCAGCCGATGCCCGCGGCGTTGGGCTGGACACGTCTTCGTTGGGTGTTGGACTTGGTTATGAACCCCCGCGCCATCGGCTGGAGTCACGGCTCAGCCAGGTATCACCATCCGGAGCGTTTACAGAATCGGCGTCTAGCTTTCTTCCGCAGCCGACTTATAACACTCGTCGCGGCCTATCTCGTCTTCGATGCCCACCAGACCTGCTTTTCGCGAAACTATCCCCGAGTCTGCTCGACAATACAGACGATCCTGGATACCACTTGGCGGGTCAAGAACGCTCCCGAAATTAGCGAAAATATAGCCATCACCTACCTGTTCCCCGTTTCCTGCTGGCTAGCGGTCTTCTCTTTCATGGAAGCAGTCCGCACACTCTACAGTATGGCGACAGTGGCGATCCTGAGCACGTTCTCGGACCTGCCGTCGAGTGAACCATGGATGTATCCCGGGTGGTTTGGATCCGTCACTAGTCTTTTCCGTCTCAACCTCAAAGGTTCAACAGCACATCCCCCACTCTCTACATCTAGACCAAAACCAAAAGCTCCACATGCTAACCATGTCCAGGTATCTGGGGCAAAATGTGGCACGATCTCTGCCGTCGCCCCTTACTAGCCATATCCGTCACCATGACGCCCCAACCCTGGCCCGCCGCTCTCAAAACCTTCTTCATATACTACCTCTCGTTCATCATCTCAGGCACCTTCCATGCCGCAGGCGCATACGCGACCTTACAAAGCGCCCACTCTGCCGCCATGATGATGGCCTTTTTCAACGTCCTGCCTGTCTTCATCGCCCTGCAGCAGCTTTTCTCGGAGTACCTTGTTCCACAACTCCTGCCCCGGGGGTTGTTGGCGGACGGCGTGGCCTGGTCCACGGACGCAGTGATCATGACCGTGTGGACGCATTGGACTTGTCCGTGGTTTACTGACTATAGTGCTGTGCCGGAGATCATTGCGTCGTTTCCGCTGCCGGTGAGCTTCTGGGGTTGGTTGGGTGGATATTTGTAGCTATTTACTATACAGTCGAGATGCAACTACACATTTAGGTGCCAAAGGGCATATATATATATATATGATTATAGAGGTATACTACCGATTTTAATTACAAGCGCACGCGAACACGCTTTTGAATCATACAAATGCTTTTGATGTAGAACTCTCCATTAAAATGTCATAATGATAACAACATAGGTAAAGAAACTTTTATACCGCTATACCACGCTATGCATATTATATATCAACTTCCAACGCGCACGCCTATACAACTATACTATGTCTTGCGCCAGGTCAAACCTTTAACCGTGCGCAAGTACACCAGCAGATAAACCATTAGGTAGTTGGAGATCACAAACGCCACGAAGATGCCAAAGTAGGGCCAGATCTTGGAGGAGTCGAGCTCAATTTTGTCGAGGTACTAGTTGATTTCGTTAGTTCTGGACTGAGATCACTGGGGAAGTATGGACGGTAGGACATGGGAGAGGGAAAGAAAGGGGAAAGGGGAAACGTACATCATCTCCGACGCTGTACTCGCAGTATCCGCATGATCCGGAATCATTCGGATTAGACAGATACCCCACTCCGTGCTCTGTAAGCCAGGAGCCGGCGTATTCTCCGCAGGTCATGTTCGGTGGGCTCTCGAAGATGGTCAGTTCGCTGCTGTCGCAGATTACTGGCATGCCTCGGAGGACGGAGGTAAGAACGCCCCCGATCCAGTACGTGAACGGCGTCATGTAGTACATGGTGTATTTCCAGAAGACGGGCATGTTCTGGTGAGGCTGGAGGATGCCGTTGAAGAGCTCGCACATGATGATGAAGAATGGCATGAGTGTGGCGGCCACCATGGAGTCGGCGCTAGATGATGTTAGAACTGGAAATGTAGAAACTGTCTTCTGATTGGGGCAAAACGTACCTGAGTGCTGCAATCCACTGGCCCCAGGATGTGGCGAAGAGGAAGAACATGAAAAACATTAAGAAGCAGTATCCCGCGGCAAACCCCAGCGGGAGTCCGACAATATAGTAGTAAAGCACGTAGAAAATAACAGCGCTGATGATGGCGTAGGGGATTTCGCATACAATTTGCGAGGTGCAAAATGCGATCCAGCCGTACACGCCACTGGGGCCCTCGCGCGCCGTCCAAAGGTCGCGGTTCAAGATAAAGCGCATCGAGATCGCGTTGATGAACTCGGGTACCAGCATCAGCACGAGGAAGCACGAGAAGGCTTTGGATTGCAGATCTGTCGAACTGTTTCCGATCTGAAGGTAGGTGAGGCCGTTGATCAGGGCATGGAGGAATGATGCGTAGAGTCGAGAATATGGGTACTCGGGACTTCTCCAGAATTGCCGAAGGGTACGCTGGGTCAGAAGTGAAGTCTGTCTGAAGACCGATGGCGTGGAAAGAGTCGTCTTGGCACCGTCAGATTTCTCGACGTTCGAGCGAATTTCGGATATGTCTTTCGCGACGGCCTGCGCCTCCGCTGATCGATTCCATATACCAGCCCAGTTGACACTTTGCGATTTATCCCTAATGCCGCTCACAACCACTTCAATCAGAAAGTCTGCCGCGTTGGTGACATTCTCAGGCTGGAGTCCTTGCTTCGTGAAATACTCGAAGATAGAACAGCCCTTATCTCCCACCTCCCCGAAGTAGTAAGTACTCCCACCCGGGCTCAACGCCAGCACCCGATCAAACTCTTCAAACTGCTCCTGGTTCGCCTGGTGAATGGTACACAGAATGGCCAACCCTTGGTCGGCCAGTCGCCTTAACAGTGCAACAATGTTCGAGGCACCCTGGCTATCCAGTCCACTGGTGGGTTCGTCAAGGAAGAGCAACAATTCCGGCTTGGCGCAAAGCTCGGTTCCTATTGTGACGCGCTTCTTCTTTTCAATGTCCAACGACCCGATGATCGCGTTCTGCAAGTCGGTCAGGTCCAGCGTTTCGATGACGGTGTCAACATAAGACAGCTTGTCTTCATCTGGGACGCTTGAACTTTGACGGAGAAGAGCGGAGAACTCAAAAGCCTCCCGGACGGTACTACTCTCATCGTGGATATCCATCTGCTGGCAGTAGCCAACTCGTCGATTGAAAGTTTGGTCCGTAGGTTCCCCGTCCACGTACAATGAGCCGGTCACCTCACCTGAGCTGGGGCGTTGGGTCAGCACCGTCAGCAATGTTGACTTGCCTGCACCCGATGCTCCCACCAACGCAGTCAACGTTCCAGGCTTGCAATATCCACTGACGCCATTCAAGAGCTTCCGGGATTCCTTTCCAACCTGAACTGTCAGTTCGATGTTATCCCAAGTGAAAGTCGACTTTGTAGCAACGAGTTGTCCGCCTGACTTTTGATCGTCAAAGCTCGAGGATGAAGACTTCGATTTAACCTGCACGGGGCTGCTCTCCTCGTCTGTGGCACCTCTGGGAGACTGTCTTGATCCTTTCGGTGACTTTTTATACTGGACTGGGCCCGCACTCTCTGCCTCCCATTCCATAATTTCACTCAACCAGCAGGTGCATATCACATAGACGACAGTGAAGAGACACAGAATCCCGAAATTCCGCCAAACGTGACTGTAGTAGAATCCGTACTGGACAGCGAGATAGTCATCGCCATTGACTACTGTTGATCCAACCTGACTTCCCGGGTAGCCGCAGGTTTGATAGGCAAGATCGGTGTAGTTGGGCCCAGAAGGGACCACTGACCCTGACGAGCATGCGAAGTTGTTGTTGTGAAATTCTGCGGCCATCATAGCCTCGTAGGTATAGAGTGCCGGGGTTGTGTATGCTATCCATCCAACCCAAGGAACATCCTCTATTAGTCGGTCGATCGAGAGGACGTATCCGCCGAACACAATGCAGAACAGAACTGAGACGCCGCAGTAGCGCAGGGCGACTTCGAAATTCGACGACGCGGCCGCAAACAGTCGGAATTGGGCGGTTAGACAGATGGTGCACATATATATGAACAGGAAGTCGATCCAAAACGCACCCGCGTCGGATTTCAGGCCGGACAAGAAATACACAACGATCAAGTACAGGAAAGTGAGAGCAGATCCGATGAGCAGGTCAGTGATCACCCGAGCCAGGCACACGGCGCTGGGTGAGACGAAAGCAAACTTCTTCTGCCGGCTCAATATGTCTCGGCCTTGCATGGCGTCTTCCAGCTCGGACATTTGCAGCCAGGCAAGCAAAATCGCGGAGTAGAAGATCACACCTCCCCGGGAATACATTCCATCCGTTGTCTGGGGTTGGTCATAGAACATGGAACCAACCAGCAGGCCGTATACGACGCAAGAGATAAGCTTGATATACAACGGAGACATGTGCCCCCGAATCTGCCACACCTGACGTTTGGCACATAGCACCACTTGGCGGAACAGGGAAATGGTGTATGGGGACTTGGCGGGTACAAAACGGGACTTGTCTGTCTGGATGGTCTTTTTGAGGTGCTCCAGGCTGTCCCGCTCCGAGTCAGCCGGTGACGAGCGGCCGCTTTTTTCTCCACAGCGTTGGTTGTCGTAGTGCTGGACATCTGTTTGAATGTCCGCAGATCGATGGCTTTCTCGGAAGGCATTCTCCAGCTCGATGGGTCCCTTTGGTGCCCGATTTTCCCAGCCAGGGCGGAATCGTCGTCTCTCGGGAATAGTGATGCTAGTTAAGAAATCCGAAGTGGTCTGCATAGCTGCACATTCATACCCTAGCCCTTCAAAGTAGCTCCTCGCATCTCGGGCAGGACCCTGGTAAAGCATGCGCCCTTCGTCAATGAGTAAAACTTTGTCCACTAGTTCGTAAATTGCGTCGGACGCCTGATACAGCGTCATCAGCGTCGCTTTCCCGCAGGTGTCAGTCATGATGCGGAGACTACGCGCGTAGTCGAGGGCTGACGACGCGTCAAGACCTCTGGTGGAGTTGTCCCAGCACATGACCGAGGAATCAGTCGCGAGGGATTCGATGATTGAAATCCGCTTACGCTCTCCCCCGGAGACACCTCTAATGTACTCGTTCCCCACTAGGGTGTCCATCGTGTGGGACATGCCGAAGACCCGGCCGTAGATGTCCAAATACCGAGGGATCCTCTCCCGGTACCGCTTGGGCGTTTTGCTGTTTAGAGCGAACTCCAGGGTTTGCCGAACATTGAGCGTCGGGAAATGGACATCATCTTCAGGAACATAGGCAACCTGGTTGCGGTAATGCTTCCTCACCTCTTCGGGACTAAGACCCGAGTAATCGATAGACCCGGTGACCCCTAAGAAAGACGAATGCTGGCCGGCGATTGTGCGGAGAAAGGTCGAACAACCAGCCCCAGGCCTTCCCAATACCCTGTAAAGCTTCTTAGTCGAGACCCGCGGAAATTGCTCTGGAAGTACTTACAGCATAATCTCACCACTCCGGACTACCCCTGAGAAATCTCGGATCAAAGGACGCCCCTCCCGAGGGTCCTTGTTCGAGAGCCATGGCTTGATGGTCCATTCGTATACGTCTTGAAACGTTAAGGTTCGCCACAGAGCCGTTCCCAACGTCTTCACGTTGGCATGATCATCACCGTCACCCCATGTCGAAAGATGCTGAAAGCACACCCCGAGATTTGACCTCTTCCTGCCAGCCTGGATTTCGCTCTCGAGGAATTTATCGAAGGTCGAATGGGGCTCGGGATAGCCCTGGTCTGTTTCTTGGTGGTTGCCCTCCGTGAGGGTGCGATGAATATCGGCTATAGCATCTTCATCCTCGTGCGATAGGTGCACGCGCGGCGAGGCAACAATATCCGCCGGAGACTCTGCCTCCGGTGCGGAAGCAAGAGATCCGCCGCCGTGCAAATGGGCCGGAAGATGAGCGGGCATAGATACCGAACAATCGATCCTTCACAGGACCTCAAATCTTGCACTTTGAGCAAGCAGGTGTCGTTTGTCAAGTGGAGATATCATCAATCCATGCCACTTGGGCGGGAAGTGGGCTATATATCCAGACATGCTTAAGCTGTGTCCGGGCCTAGCCATGGTGGACTTGAGCGTTGGCCACCACACTAGATCGAAAAGGAAGCCAAGCTTCAGGGTGAACGGGACGTCATCCAATTCCAATGAATAACAGAATGGCCACAACGCTACCAATTGGTTGAAGTGCCACTTGGGGCGTGGGAACTCCACGAGCTGCCATTGTTCTCTTAACAATGCCATTGGTCGGCATTCAGTAGTGGAGACCTCCCTTAGTGCAGTGTTGGAAACGGAGTCGAAAAAAAGCATTTTCAAATTTTCCGCGTATTCTTTTCCCACTCGGGCAGCTCGATGGAGAAAACCATCGTCCCATCCAAGAAAAGGGATAAGAAATTCTCGGAAGACCCATGGAACCATGAGAGAATCCGGTAGGAGAAGAACCACCTCGACTTCGAAGAATGGAGGCGACCCATGAGCCTGAGGCTGCTGATTGGCCTGCTGGCCTGGGGAATCCAAAAAGGCAGCCAAGACTACAGCCGCCTTTAACTCGGTCTTCGGTTCCAGCGATCTATCGATTTTTTTCCTTCTCTTTGCCTTGTTCGGTTTGCATTTCCCTCTTTTCGTCTTCTTTTCTTTTTCTTATACCGGTGCCCAACTTTCGGTCCCAACTTATGCTGCGGGGAATTCCCAAGACCGGTTGTGCATAAGTTGTGGGATATGAGGGATCTCGCTGAACGTTGGTACCTATACTTCAATCTCAGATTAGATCTCGATATCATTAGATCTCGATATCGCATGGAGTAGATAGCCAGTCATAGGGTTTCTGTTTCAAGTAGTCAGAAGCATTATGGTACTGAAGAGCCTGTTGAAGCGTACTCATTTTACCCTAAGGAGTTGAGACAAGATCGGTCTGACTGTACTCCAGAGTCTCCCGCATTGATGCCAGTAATGCACATAGGGTGAGTCATCCATAGGCATAAAAGAGCATAACGGGGTTTATTGATCTTACGATAAACACCCAACTATAAAGACTTACACAAATCTATTTCTTCATCGTTCTGTTTTGTTCAATTTTTTCTTGCTCATTAAACATTCTCACACAATGTCTTTTTCTGCCTTCGGTCCTCTTACCGGTAGTATTGACTTGGTGGAGAGCGGAGTTCATTAAGACTCATGAATCGGAGTATATCTTCTCGATATGTGCTGCGTTATGGTTTAAGGAGACATGTGTATGCGACTCGCCCATGCGCCTTCAAACGCATCCTCTCAATTGATTCCAAAATCACCTCAAGGATGACAGTAAAAACAAGAGAGACAGGGTCAGTTCTTCACGTCACGTCGATGTTAGTCCAAGACATCAGGTATCCTGTGCCACAACATGATGGTCGAGCAGCCACAGGGCGATGGCTTCTTCCACGTTGGTCTGATACTGCATGTAATTATACTATGCTTCTTAGCATGAACATGTATAGCACGACCCAAGTGTCCCATTACTTGGGTAATTTGGGTAAAGCAAAGTTCTCTTGCTTCCTGCAGGCATGCGAGCGACTTGTGCGGCCAAAACTGATCAACAAGCAATGATATCGATGAACCTATGGAACGGGTTCTATCAAATCGTGCTGCCTTTCGTAGTCAACCATTCAGTGATATGGATGAAGCTAAAGTTAACCTAGGTATGTTTTCTCCCCCAAACAAAGGTCATGGGCAATCTACGAGAGGGAAACAAAGGAAAAAGTTGGTAAGTACAACAGGAATGAAAAGCGCATATCATATTGATATCTATCATATATCAGATCTGCCCTCTCGAATGAAACCAACATGGCATCTAACACACACATAGCTGCCGCTGATCGGCGAACAATGCTTGGCCTTCTAACATATGTGATATGATTCCTGGCTTAATTCATTGCCAAGACGTATGTGTTGGAGACTAAACCACAATCACCGCGCATGAACCTACAACCTATTGTCCCAATGGGGAAATATTGGCTAGTCAACAACATGATTCAACAGAGAGGAATCTATTCTTGGTTAGTAACAAAATCTAGTGTATCCCGCCATTCTGATCTATAATGATTCATAATCCGCCATGTCGGCTGAGATGTACTGGTGATGGGCTAGGTGCATGTATGGGGTTGGCCTGCTGAATGGCGGTCTCAAGGTGTGCAAAGCTGGAAACCTGCCCCGACGCGAGCATATATAGAGGTTGGGACGCCAGTTCATTTCTTCGCTGTCGGAAAATTGTACAAGCTGCTTGTGAGCGATCCACGGTGCCTAGTTTCAGTACACAGTCCAGCCATGGTGAGATTCATTGTGGTGTTGATTTTTGCCATCTTGGCTTTCTGTACGTGGTTTCCGTCTCTCTTCTTGATGCAAGGGCCTCATGTTTCCGCATCTTGAGAATTTCTCCCTCTGTATATTGAGGTCAATATGTCGTGGAACGAGACTGACCTGACAGGCTCCCTCGTTCTGGCTGAGCCGGCCACTTTTCGCCCCACAGGTCAATCCGACATATCCTTCAGTATCGCCGTCTCTGGTGCAAGGGAATCGTCAAGCTCCGACCGCGTTTTCTTCCAGATTCAAGCCCCCGACGCGATCCAGTGGGTTGGACTGGGCCAAGGTAAAGGGATGAAAGGGTCTAACATATTTGTCCTCCACAACTCCGCATCATCTAACAATGTGACCTTGTCTCCGCGCTCTGGCGTGGGCCACAAACAACCACAATACAACCCCGACGCCCAAGTCTCGCTTTTGAATGGTAGTGGCAATCGCAATGGAATTCTGACCGCCAACGTGCAGTGTGATAACTGTCTCCAATGGGAAGGCGGATCGCTCGACACCAGCAGCTCGTCTAGCCCATGGATCTTTGCATACAAGGAAGGCCAGCCACTGAACTCCGACAACGTCAGAGAGAATATCCAATTCCACGATATGTTCGGTGGATTCTCCGTCGACTTGACCAAGGCAAAGTCCACATCCCAGAACCCATTCAGGGATTACAACCCCCCACGCCAGAACAGCGCAGCTATCAACACTGCGTCAAAAGGCTCCGGGGGCGGTAACGCCATGCTGATCGCCCACGGCTTCATGATGGCAATCGCCTTCGTCCTTTTATTCCCGCTCTTCGCCCTCCTGGTTCCCTTGCCAATCCCCATCTCAGTAGCCAAGATCCATGCGCCGTTGCAGGTATTTGCCCTCGCGCTTGCCATCGCGGGGGCCGGACTCGGGATTAAACTCTGGGTTAGTGGCGGGGCAAGGAAGACCGCGCATCCCATCATTGGCATTGTGGTCATAGCACTCCTTGTTCTCTTTCAGCCCGCCATGGGCTTGTTGCAACATATGCATTTTCGACGAACAGGGGGGAAGAGCCCGTTTGCTTATGCGCACCGGTGGTTGGGCCGCGTGTTGATCATCCTTGGTATTATCAATGGAGGCCTTGGCTTGCGTTTGGCGGGAATTGGTTCCCCCGGTACTCCGAAGGGCGCTATGATTGCGTACTCAGTCATTGCGGGGATCGTGGGATTGACCTACCTCGCTGTGCATGGCTTTGTGGCGATGAAGGGAGGGCGCGAGAAACCCGAGTCTCCTGAACGGACAGAGGGATTAGGGGGTCCTTCTGCATCATGATTTGTTGTACGCTTTATGTTTATTCGAGACTCTGGACTCCGTTTGCTGTAATGCAAATTGCTTATTTCGAGATTTGATATTGCTGTAATGACGTGTTGGTAAGGTCTATAGATTTGCGGGTGATTTGCAGTGCATGACGTAGATTCAAAACAAACCAAACAACATCTAAACAACCACCAACCTTACGAAAATTGTTCAACAACTCCATTTCTACATCCTCTATATTCTATAACCTCCTACCTAGCCACCACATCTACGAGAACAAAGTGTTCCTACATGGATACCAGAAAATGCTCTTCAACGCCCTCATCCGCACGCACCACATAACCTCCCGCAAAAAAGTCTCCGCCCTCAAACGGGCCGCCGACTCCCACAACTGCTTCGTACTCCTGCGCTCCGGCGGTTGTCCGGGGATTATGTACGTCGAGGCCAAGGACAAGGAAGCAGTTGAATCCTGGGTCACGGTGGTGAAAAAGTTGCGGTACAAAGATTTCCAATTGGTTGCGCGGCCGGGGAGTCTGCAAGACGCGGCTGAGGATCATCAATCGTCTGCGCCGAGCTCGCGACGGCCTGATAAGGCTACCTTGGGAATTAAGAACTCTCTCAAGGATGAGCGCGAGTATGTGGATAAACCTGGGCTGCGAGAGGTTGATTCGGTCAAAGAATTTGGTGGTATGATGGAAGACCGGGGAATCTGGGCTTGGTGGCGGAAGAGTATGGGATACGCCAGTTGACGGAACCAACATGGGATCTACGCTACGCTGTCGCTTGAGTGCATGCTTTTCGTCGGCCAGATGCGACATTCGCGATCCCATTGTTCAGGGAAACTCGAGGACCATTCCTCCGCTATCTTCGATTTAATTGTGAGAGAATGTCTCTCGGTCGGGCCGGATCTCTCGGCCGTTTCTACGCCATGCAGGGCTTCATCCTCCGGCAATACACACTCTCACGACTGCCATGGCCAGGAGATTCTACCACTATCATGATTTGATATTGTGTGGAATATTGTGTGGACTATTTGCAGGGCTCAGTTGAGCCACTTTCCTACGATTTTGCCAGGTTATGGCCTGGCAACTGCAATACCCGGCCATTCTGCCCTATCTCCTCTTCAGAGGCAGCGATCTCCGGTGTTTGTTTAACAGGTGTGAGTGGTCTTTTTTGGTGCTTTGTGAGTGAGCACTTCGGGTCGTTCAGCAGTTTTGGACCTGTGCAGGTCTTCATGGCGTTCCCGAGAGCCACTTGGTCCTCCCAACCGTTGATATAGTCCCCATGCAGACCATAGCCGGTTGCATCGCCATTGCTGTATACCCAATTATCGTGATCCGGAAATGGGTGTGTGTTGAAAAAGAACTCCAAGAATATGGAGAGGATCGCCACGGGATGAGACTTGGGACAGACGCCGCTGTTATAGTCTCCGGATGCGGGATATGCCATCTGGTCATGTCAGTGTCAGAAAAAAAATGCAGCTTTTGCAACGGAACACTCACGTGGCTCCTGTGGTCTTTGCTATCGATGTTTTGACCGTCCCAGCAAGAAGGCAAGAATACCTGCGACCTCAACTTGGCACATGGCTTGTTTGGCATATTATTGGTCTCCGACGATGATCCATCTTCTCCAATGCACATGTGGGTGGTCGCCCGTTGGGCAAAGTCGGCGTCATCATAGGTCCTGGATGGCCATGTCAGCGTGACCACAACTCGCGGCAAACGGACTATCTAACCGACGATTGGTATCACCGGCAACGACGCGGAGCCCAGCTGGAGGCGCTATCGCGCCATCACTTCCGTCACAGGATGTTGCGCCTTCGGTATAATTGCATGCTCTGTTCAGATAGTAAACCACCTGGCCTGTTAACACGGTCTACCACAGAAAGCAACGGGAGGCTAATGGCATACATTTCCGTCATTCTCCACCAACTCGAATGCTCCATTTTTCGCGCGGTGATAAAGCTGCGGGATCCAATAATTGCTCTTGTCTATTACCACGCCACAGGTTGTCTCGTTCGCCTTCGTGGCCGTGTCGATATCCATCGTCTGCTGAAATGCGGTTCCTCCGGCGACTATGTGGACGTGTCCAGCGGTCTTGCCGGGGAACATAATAGGGTCGGATCGTTGGATAGTCAATGTTTCACAACTAAAGGTGAATTCGTCAATGCCTTTCGCCAGCGTGGAGCTGCAAAGCGTCAGCACCAGGCCCCCGGTAAGAACACCACTAGCCTTCATAGTGTTCTGTTTCGTCTGCGCCAGGAGATCAATTGCAGTCGCCAGTCGAGACCAGAAATATCCAGAAGACGGTATCCCATGGCGGGAGTTCTTGCTCTGTTTATGCGATCATTTCCAAGCTCGCTGGCATGCCGTCGACTTGGCAGGAACTAAAAAAAAACACCATGGCGCCCCGGGTATCGCGTCGTGGAATGTGTACGTCGCCGAGACCATCTCAGATCCAAGCCACTCCATACCAGATTACGTCACTTACAAATGGCCAGCATCGCGTATCCGTCAGCCACCAGTATGTACTGTCGGTGTAGCCATACAGCCGTTGTGCCAAGACTCCGGCAGAGGTCTTATCCGGGGCAAGATGTGCCTGGACAAGGCCAGGACTTCGTCAGTACGTCCGATGAACCAAGGATGTGTATGATCTAAGATAATTGCGCTGAAGAAATTGAAATAGTCCAAGAGAATATCTGCCAGTGTCTTATTGTCATCGTAACTCAATTGTTGTTTGTAGAGGCTGACCCCGCTTGTTCTTGACTTTCCGGTAAAGTCAATGTTTATATTCTTTTATTTTTTTCCAATTGATTCTTGGATTTAGCCCAAAGAAAATGATAGTAATGCCATTTCCATATATTATAGCACTCGAGACAGCCGGGGAATACCGACTCGGGATGCCGGGGAGTTCTCCATGGCCATGATTTCTTTCTATGTATACCGATGTGGGGTCGACACCTCAGGCCGCCTCTCCCCCACAGATCCGCCTTCTTCACTTCCCGAGTTCTGCTCCGAGCTCTCCGTCGTCCGTGGTTCTATCTTTGCCCAGAGATGCGCCGCCGTGGCGGTCTTAGTCCTGCATCTCCATCTTATTTGCTGACTTTTTCTAATTCCTAATTTGATATTCCTTTCCACCTCCGCATTCAAGTCCCTTCATTCCAACTGAAGATCGTCTGTAACCGCGTGTGTTCTCCATCTTTGAGTCAGCTCTCGCGCGCCTCTTATACTGGGCTCCTACATGGCATGCCCTTTCCCTTATACTTGAGCCTCCTCAATGGATGAGGGCTCGGACCCAAAGCCCCCTCGCCGAAAGAGGGTCTCCAGAGCTTGCGATCGGTGCCGTAGTAAGAAGGTGGGTTTCTCCCCTCGCGCATTTATCACTCTGTCCCTTCTCGCGGACTCAGCCTCTTCATTCATATATGAACTTTCGCTACTGACTAATCGTTGTCATATCGTTCTATTTCCATCTTCAGATCGGGCTAACACATGAACTCAGGACAAATGCGACGGTCTTCGTCCCGCCTGCACCGCCTGTCGCGCGTCCGGCTTAACCTGCTCCTATGATCCGCACGCGAAGAAGCGCGGTCTGCCTGAAGGCTATGTTCGCGGTCTCGAAAAGCTCTGGGCCTTGTCAATATGCAACATCGATGGCTTCGAAGACACCATGCTGGCCCTCTTGGGTAACACCTCTGAATCAACTGGTCGCAGGGATAGGCTCATGGATCTATGGGCCGACGATGGTGCGTCGGAGACATTGCACGAGTCGTGGAAATCAAGCCGTCTATACGGTGTACTGGAAAAGATGCTCTCGACGTCGGCTGCATCGCCGGTAACACACCTCTCGGGTAAACGCCCTCGGGAGGATGAGGGCGTTGGCGTTGACGGCGACTGGGGATTTCGCATCGAGCGCAGCTCGACGCCCATCCCCAAAGGCGCACCTCGCGCAATGGATCCACCTATGTCTCCGAACTCCAAAAGGCCACGGCTGTCCCAACCGGTGGATAGTGCCTTGGTCTCCCAGGCCGCCAATACGCTTCATGCGCCGCTGCACTTGCCCGCTCTAGCGTCGCAATTGTTAGATCTATACTTTGCGACCACCCACTCCTGGCTTCCAATTGTCCCAAAGCACAACATCCTTCGGGCGTCCTACCTCTATGCAAATGCGCCGCTGTCTGTGGCCAAGGAGGCTCCTGGTTCGGGAGACCATGCCGCGCTATGGGCCCTCCTCAGTTACACCTTTTCTCAATCACTGACAAACCCGCAAGACCGGTCCGTCCTGCACACGACAAGGGAGTATTATTCTGTCGCACGCAGCTTGATCCCTGCCGAGACGGAACGATACGAGATCGGACACGTCCAGGCCTTGCTTCTGCTCACTTTGGTGAACGTTGGTGTGGGGGAATGGAATGCTGCCTGGCTGTTGATCGGCCAAGCAGTCCGTATGGCCATTGCCTTGGATTTGGGCATCCTCACCGACATGCGCAGGTCGGAGGACGTGCGGCAAGGGAAAGCTGTTTTCCTTGGATGCTTCGTGTTAGATTCCTTACTGTCCTTCCGCCTATCGCGAAGACCGTGCATGCACTCGCAGGATTTGAGCACCGTGGGCCTACTGGAGGAGGACGGTCTCGAGGAATGGAATTCTTGGGCCGACGTCCTTCCACCAAGTGGGGGTACACAGGGGAGAAATTCACCCCGACGCGGTCCGCTCCGTGCTATCAGCTGCTTCAACCGGCTGGTGGAATTGGCCAGCGTGCTAAACAATATCGCTCGAGAGTCTACTACCGAATCCATTGCGCCCGCCGCTGCCCAGCAGTTGGTTCTTGAACTCAAGCAATGGGATGATCGTCTGCCCTTAGGATGCCGGCTAATAGGGCCGGATAGCATCTACCCTGAGCGACATTCGGCGCTTCTCCCGCATCAAAGCTACCTCGGTATGACCTACGTCGCTACATTACTCTGGCTGTACCTGCGTATTGCCCCTCAAGAACTCGAGCGGCATCGCACACAGCGGCCGGCCGTCGAAGGCGCCAAGAAACTTCTATATCGCGCTCTCCCCATGATATCTCAGCATTTGGATAATTTCGGGTCTTGTGGACTACCCCCAATATTTGAATTCTCACTACGAACCATCGCGCAGCAAGCCTTCATTTTGAGAAAGAAGATTGAGCCCGAGGTGTTTCCTTTTGGCCGATGGACAGATGCACTGCTCCAACACACCATGGAACTCAGCTCCACCTGGTCGGTCTATCGCTCACTCGCAACCAATATTGAGGATTGGTATCAGTCCAACGAGATCTATGAGTCTGCAGCCCCTACTCGAGGCTTCGACGCGACCACAATCCGACCTCCATACATACCACCCACAACCATGTTCGCTCCAGACGCCATGGCGATGCCAACAAGACAGCAGCCCTTGGACGATGAAACAGCGATGCATCCCCGTCCACAGATGAGACTATCAGAAACGGCTTACCCGCCATCCGTCCTCGGCATCAGTATCCCAGTAGATGGGCAATACATGACGCCCAAAGACGCGACAGCGGATACCGCCGACCCATCCATGCTGGACATCTCACTCCAACCCCAAATCGACAGATCTCGTGGAAGCACCCTAGCCGAGAAGCCGGGGAGTTCCAAAAGGCCCCCTCCCACCTCGCACCCACAACCCCCCACCCCAGACTCCTCCATCTCAAACGCACCACCGCCCGGAACCCCAGCCCCCACCGACCCCCATATCCCCTCCAGAGAAGAAAACAGGAGCCTACACCCGGCCATCCCAGACACAGAAAGCCTCCCCCCAGCCCCAAGCAGCAGCAGCGACATAGACGCCATCTTCTCAGACCTCGCCTACCTCGACACCACAGAATGGGCCACAAGCCGCGAAGCAGGATTGAAAGATTTTGGCTTCCTAGACGACAGCACATTCCAAGCGTTCTGTCACGACCCGGACCGTCTGGTGGGCTCTGAACCGTTGGTCCATCCTTCTTCTATTGCGGATATATGGCCGCCGCCGGGGTTCTTTCCCGAGACGTTTCAGGATTCGGGTGAGGATGGGATGAGGGATTAGCCTTCATCTGGACTGTCTATTTGGATTCGTGACGATTGGTTTTGTGGATTATTGAGGACTACACACATGTATAGATACATAGACATATATATACCGTCCCTCCAGCTAGACTTTTCGAGTGTTAGTTTGAAATACCCAGCATTATCTATACTGTGGCATTGATACCAAGACGTATATCCGCTTCTTTTCGCGTCAGCGGAGGCACGGTTGATGGTCTTGTCTTAAGCAAAATACGATATGCTATGTTTGGCGTTCTATGGACAGGCTAGCTGGATGGCGAGGAGAGGATACTCCGTCCACGAATCAGAGATTTCCTGGCGTAGTGTTGTGTATACTACGCTGGAGGACGTAGATGACTATATGTGTAAACTTATATGTTGATCTGTCTGGAGGGCAGACTTTTGTACGGGTATATTTTGAATTAGTCTTAAGACGGCCATCATGCCATCCTGATGGGGTGCATCATGCTGTAGACAATGGTGCATTAAGATTACAGTTATCGAGGATCCTTGCAATTTAATTAAGTGACTAGCATCAATATCGTTTTGTATTAGTTAATCATTATCTCGTAACAAGTACGAATGAGAACAGCGCTGCTGCTCATTCTTATCGTAAAAATCAAAGGTAACACCAGTGAGTCGAATAGACAACGTATGCAAACAAAGACTGCTGGGTCCCATATCCTGATAGCTTCCTGGTAACCCACAATGCGCTCGAAATTCAAACTCCAGATTATCAAATATCGCCTGTTTATGCTCCCTGAAAACATCACGCGGAAGGAAGAGAACGCCACGCCCTTTTAATAATAAAGTAGTCACCGCACCTAGTATAAGTGTCTAGGTCATCGCCGCCAGCCAACATTCCAGATGACATGGGCAATGTCGCGAGCGGTGTTGACGGTATCAACGACACGGTCCAAGATGCTGCCACTGGTGGAATCTCGTTCGTCGTCTGACCACAAGAGCCCGGATGACGCGAAATCCATGTCTCGGTCGAGCTCTTCGTCGTCCTTTCGGTTGACGAACCAGGGACGAGGTCGATCGCCCGAGTCGAAGGCATGTGGGTCAGGATGGTGGAAGAAATCAGGATCGTAATCATTGTCGTCCAACAGGAAATTGGCGGACGGAAACGACTGTCGTGTCGTTTCGGCAGAAGAAGAGACGGCAGGAGAAGAGACCGAGGCGGATAAATAGCCGGACCAGCGATGCATGAAGGACCCTGCCGGAGGTTCCGGGGTATCTCCGCGATACTTGAGGATGGTGGACGGAAGAGGGGCGATGGTCCGATTCTCGGCGCCAGCATTACTGGCAGACGCGCTCCGGTCGGAGGGAGTAGAAAACATTTGTTTCATGGTGACAAAATCACGGTCCAGCAACGAATCGTCGTCCCAGGCGGTAGGCCAGTCACCGCCCACTTCCTCATCGTCATCCCCGTCTTCGCTCTCGACCGCGATACACTGCACAACCTCGTTGTTGAAGTGGATGTGGCGCCGTTCATTCGGCGATGCGCCCCCACTGGACATTGTGTTGATCGGGGTGCCGTTGGGTGAGACTACCTGACGACCGTCCGGCCGTGGCAGCATCCGGTCGAGTTCCAGTGCTCGGAAAGATGAGCGGTTGCGGCTTTGCTCTGCTTCTTGTGCTTTGAGGATGGCGCCCGCATGCTGGAGGAGCGTATGCTGGGACAGAGAACGTTGTAGGATGGTTTCCGAAGCCGTTCGTTTCTTCAGGATCGGTTTCCGGTCCTGGCATAATGTAGGAGTGGTGAGATGGCTTGACGGGAGAGAGGAGTCGGACGCGGATTTGCGACGCCCGCACTTTTTGAGAGGGCCATACAGCCATGTTACGTCGCAGTCTTTCAGCCTATATTGCAATCTAGGTTAAAATACTGCCGGATTGGAAAGAACTGGATGGAACTCACCAATTGAGTGCCTCGGGTGACACGGTGCCCCGTTTCAAATGGATTTTGGCCCAGGTTCTCCAGGACGCATTCTCCAAACGGGCCCCATTGTCGTATACATTTCTCCGTGCAACGACATAACGCCACGAGGCCCAGATATCACCCTCCTCCCACTCGTGAGAGAGATAGTCGACGTGCCTGGATGGCTCCTCCTCGATGGAGCTATCGTCGGCGGCAGAACCCGACGAGCGTATCCGTGGCAACTCCGGAACTTCATTCGGGACGTCCGATACCTTTTTTGTGACCGGATAACCCTCGAAGGCGGGTAACAAGATCTCTTCGTCGTCCGAGTCCTCGGTGTAGTTCGTACTGAGCGAAACGGTGCTCAGAGTGGCGGGACTAGGAGGGGCGTTGTCGATGGAGGTAGGGTTGAAATCGGGCGAGGATGGGATGGAAGAGGGAGCCGACGAGTTGACGGGACTCGGACAATCCCTGGAAGGATAGTTATGAACCGGAGATTTGGACTCGGCCATGTCAGGACTATCCAGGAAATACTTGTCGATAGGTAGGGAGTCGGAAGAGAAGGAATACTGCCTCTCCGGCGAGGAAGGCAGGATCGCCGCCATTTTGTCTGAGTATCACTCTAGGTTGTTTATCGATGATCGACGGACATGGAGTAGGGTAGTCGCGTGAATTGGTAGATATGGAATGGATTCGAGGAGAGAATCGTGGCGAGCTTAAATAGCAAGGGAGATGGGGTGTATCATGGCAATTGTCATGACTGTGCGGTGGAAGAGAACTGACGTCAATATCAGACCAAGGATCAGGATATAGAGCAGTGAAAGACGGGGGGTGATGTGATGGGGAGATAGACTGGGGAAGGGAGACAATGATATAGAGTGATATGGAAAGAAGGGACGAGATGGAAATACCTGGGGTTGCTCAACCTTGGTAGCCGGCGGAGACACAGCTACCCACAGAGAAGGTGAGGAAAAAAGAAATGAGGGACTTAATAAACAAAGACCAAGAGAGAAAAAGTAGGAAAAAGACGAGCCCAGTGAAAGGGTCAGTGGAGAGTGAACCGTTGCCACCATGGATGGATTGATTGGTGATTGGTGATTTCCGATCTGGGGACTCCAGACCAGCCTAGAATTTCAGGTATTATTTGATTTATTTTGATTGACTCTGTCTTTACTTTCTATAACCCCCACCAGTACAGCCATCCTCCACTTCTATATATTCTTGACTGTATCTATAATTCAATATCAAGATACAAATCCCGTCAATACACTCTACACAGTACTCCGTACTATCCAAGGAAATAAGAAATAAGTACAATCGGAACAACCCGGAATCGGGGCTGACTCATCCAACCGTCAAGACGTTCAGTTATCTTCCACCAAGCCACTAACTAATTCTCTCGACTATCTCGACCATCCTGTCTCCACCACCACTAATGCATGCACGGGCGTTGACATGCCTGTATCGCCTCCTGGCCTGCTCATTCCTACCTATTGGCTGCTCTTATCACGAACCACGATCGTTGCAACCAGACATGAGCTGACTGGTGGGCCCGCCATCCGATATCATGTACGAGTCGCACCACCAATCGATGACTATATCAGCGATGACTACCTATTGATCTAATTTTGGGCATATACCTCTAGAGAATCTCCCGAGGTTAGTCTTCTATCTCCACGAGTCCGCAGTCCGCAACCTCCACGACCAGCTATCTATCTATCTATCTATCTATCTATCTATCTATCCCGTACCTACAATAACATAATAATCCAGACATCGTAACAACCAAGCCCAAGTGGAGAATATCCCATCAAGTGGCTGTTTCCATGACTAATTCCCTCAGTCGAACCTGCACGTCAGAGGACACAAATCCCACGTAACTCCCAGCAGGGCTCATTGGCATCCATTCCATTCCCCAAGAGGGGTAGCTCCTGGCCGTTTCCTTGGTCACGAAAATCTCCGCCTGCGCCATAGGGTTGTTCTGGGCCCGTCCACGATCAACAAGCCCAGAAAAAGAGACTTTCAGTGTCCACAGGTACGCCCGTGCACGAGGGGCAAAGCAGGAGTCCTGCCAGCCTCTTATCACGCCATGCATGTGCTGATTGGCGAAGTGGGTTTCTCTGGGTTTCTCTTGGGGCCCGTGCAGTGTTGGTTGTTGCATGCTTCCTGTGTCAGTTGCTGGCGATCGGATTGGGACTGTCAAGGGGAGCAAAGATGCCGAGGTGAGAGTGGCTATAGTAGTATGTAATATGGCGCTACTATGACCATGTCATGATCCACATATTCGTACATTTGTGAGGGATAGAACAGTAGGCATAACATGCTTTGGTCATACTTTGGCGTGACTCAATTACCTCGCCATGCTCCTAATCCAAATACAGGCTCCAGGCCAGCAGGAGTATACCTCGGGACCAATGTATACTCATTACGATCAACAAAACAACCCCTACCAAGTCCAACCGTCGAAACAGCCCCTGCTCACCAGCATCCACCAGCCAGGGGTTGATCACTGATCGTCTACAGACCTCCAGAGCACGGCCTATTTATAGCGGCCCGTGCTCCTAGCCTCCTACTCGGTCTCATAAGTGAATCAATACTTTTCGGAAATAGATTGACTGGCACGAAAGAAGGAAGGCAAAACCCTGCTTTCGGCCCGGGGCCCGCCGATAGAAATGCGACCAGGCGGCGGGAGGGATGCCTGCTTTATTTTGAATCCAAAACAGGGTGGGCCGTTGGGCAGGGTAGTGGGCGCTATACTAGTCGGTATACAACCCTGCTCGAAACTTAGTTGCTGAGAAAATCTCTGCGGAACTAGTTAGTTAACGCGTCGACGCTCGGGACTCGAGCTTGCATTCCTGATAATCATCTGAGAATTACACTGACTGAATAGATACGATACCCCTCTTGCAGTATAACTCAATCCGCAACTCTCAAGGTTAGAGTTAACCCCGCCGTGTAACACCGCAATGACAACAAGACTGACCACACATATTATATTCCATTTTCAATTTCAATCTCAATTTAAAAGAAGATCTTATCAAGCCTTCCGTCCAGTCCGGCCCAATCCAACCTCACGTCACACCAACCCTACGTAGCCTCTCCTGCACCGGTGAGGGGAGGGACGCGCCTCAATATCTGATCCCGGATGTCGGGGAAAGTCTCTCGAGGCACCCGCCAGTCAGCTGTCTCCACGGTAGTCGAGCTCGGTCCACATACGCGGACGGTGTGAAATGTGTAACGTATGTTCTATGGTTTCGATATCACTCCTTTATCTAGGTGGGAGGATACGAGGTGCCATACTCTGAGGTATGGCATGGCTGTGGGACTGATAATGCCTCGCCCTATCTGGTTCAAGAACTGGTTCTTATGTCACTCTACCCTGCTCATTCGACCTACTCTACCAAGTGGATGTTTATATCTTCTCTACGTTATGATACATGCCACTGGATCAACGACACCACATCTTACTGGTCGTGCAATCTGTTTCATCCCAAAGTACGATTACGCGATGACCGAAAGCTGTGGAGCATAAAGTCCCCCACGTGCAGATGCCAAATCAGAACCAGGGAATAGATAATCTAATCCAGAGGGGTAGGAGGTCTTTCAGCCACTGCAGTACGCATCCCCGGGCGATCCCGCGAATAGAAAATACACGGGGGCAGAGGTCAGAGGAAGGAGTACGTCTGGAGACTCCGCAGTCCGCACGTCCTCCGCTATAGATAGGCGTCAAAGATGCAAGGAGATCGCTGGGATATCGCCCCCTCTTTCCTCTTTGCTTTTAGTCTGTGGGGTTTCATTTCAAGTATCTCTTGCTATCTGTTTCCTAGTGGAATGTCCCCGTTTATCCAAGCTAGGAGTGCAATCTTTCTCAAAGATAAGCTCCCAGCAGCTCGCATACTAGCGATGTAACATGCTAGTGTTCTGTGATAAGCTGATACACGGCGAAAGCCATCAGAATTGCGTGAGACATGTCAAAGACACTGCCATTTATTGCTCTCTTCTAGCTTGAATGCGGTCAGATGGTAGCCATCCTGTTATCAGTGGTGATGGTGGTGATGGTGGTGCTGGTAGTAGTAGTATCTCGGAGCTACCCCGACATGGAAACAACCGACCAAACTTGCAGATAAAAACTATTGAGCAGGGTTTTGTGCATTGGAAAAACCTTGAAACCAACAGGTTTCCCTGAACAATCCTGCTTTTGGTACCGGTGGCAGCCTGTATATCAGTAATCCAGCTGCGTTATCCTTCAGACTTACATACTATCGCGCTCGAGAAATACGTGCTCCATAAAGTCAATTCAAAGCCCCTTATTGCTGCTACAAGCCTATGAGATAAGCTGATACATGGCTAAAGCCATCAGGACTGTTAGCCTGTCCAGCCATGACATATGCCGCCTCTTACTCAGACACCCTGACAGACTGAGTGAGCGTGGATAATGACGGAACGACTGGTCAACCACATCAGCCATCCTATGATCCCTTGAGCAGGTATATTAGTATAATAATAATTCCAATAATGGGAAGCTTACCACTGCCATCGAGGTCATACTTCGTCATAGAGAATGAGCTGTCGAGGCGTAACAATCCGAGCGGTGTGACTATCGAACATGCCATTGAGAGATTCCGACGTAGCCGCAATGCAGCCTTCTTTGTTCTCATAAATCTGTCGGAGAATAACACACCGTATCCATAGAATGCCCCCTTCGGCCAAATGGTGCTATATACGCAAATAATAAAGCAAAAACTGGGACGAAATGTAGTGATCAAGGAGGTGATGCTCAGCAGTAGGAATGAAATCAACATTGGAGCGCAGATTTCAAGCAAATAATCTCATACTCAACCATGACATATAATATGTATCCCACAGTATCCAACGACGAGAATATCAGTCAACAACAGGTACTTGTTCACTTATACAAGATCAAAAGAAGATGATGGTATACAAAGAGCCCACCTACCTCATATACTAGTCTAACCCAACCCGGTTAGCCCAATATAGGCGGTAGCTCCTAACCCCGCGCGTCGGACCTATCGATAGCCCATCCGACGTGGGATGTGAATTCAATTTACCCGCTTCTCAAGACCGCGACACCAAGCTTTTCAACCAGAAGCTTGCATCAAATACATTCACTACTATGTCTGAAGTAGCCCAGTCGGGCCCGGCCGAGCCCCAGGCTAGACATGTTGTATATTGCGGTGGTGAGTTCGTTCAACAGCCATGCGATTGATTCCAGATATGGGCGTTTCGTCCTTCCTACTTTTATAAGTGAGAGACTAACTATTGGTATCACGGCAGTGTGCAGTTTACCGCCTGAGGTATGAGCTCGTCTGGGGACACGACGGATCCGTGTATATCCCCCGCTGACACAATGTTGTTCAGTACTGCGAGTTCGGCGGCAAGGCGAAAAAATGCGAGGAGTGGTTGAAGAGCAATCATCCTGATCTGTATGAGCACTTATACTCTGAAGGTTCGATACACTTTTCTCCTGGGTGCCAATTCAGACTCAGCTAATGATCTTCGGATGCAGACGCTCTCAGCTCCAATCTATCGACTTTGAAAGTATCTGTCCAGGAACGGGCTGCGAAGGACGCCGCGAAGAAGGAGGCCAAGGCTGCTCTTGCAGAAGCGCGCGACGCAGAGCGCAAGGCGGCTTCCAAGGTCCAGATCAAGCGCGTCGAGCGGAACAAGCGCAAACACGTCAGTGTCATCACTGGGTTAGAGGTCTACGGTCTGGAGAACAAGAAGGTCGCCAAGGAGCTTGGGAAGAAATTCGCTACCGGGTCTTCGGTTACGAAGTCGTCTGCTGGGACCGAGGAAATTACGGTGCAGGGAGATGTGAGCGAGGATGTGAAGGAGTGGCTCCTGGAGGTGTACGGGAAGGAGATCCCGGAGGCGAATATCGAACTCATCGAGGATAAGAAGAAGAAAAGCAGTGCGCCACAATAGGCACTCGATCGCTTGACGCTGGGTATTATGCTATGACTATTTGCAGAAATTTATAGAAACGCTTGTAAAGCCAAACAGGAAAGGAGATGTGACAAAATTGCGGAGGGGACCAGCACGCTCCGCATGCCAACGTAAGATGCAAAAATTGAGTCCTGTCACAATCTTGATCAGAGTTCATCAAGAATTCTCGAGAAGCTTGAGTCAATTGTCTCCGCACTCTGGTCTGAATCGGTCGACGAGGCAGCCTTATTTGACACACTGACTTGGTGACTGCTCTGGTGCGGTGCAAGACGGGATGGGTGGAGAGACAGATAATCACTTTCCTGTCTGGTATCCTCGCCTAACAATATAGGCTTCGCGATATTTTGCCCTTGCGCTTGCCAAAGTAGAGACGTGGAATGATTAGTTAGCACCTCTGCCAGCGGCGACATGTTGGTCCCCTGGGACACCGCAGTCGGCCAGATCTGAATGATACATGCTATCATGAACGCGAGCACGCCTGATAGAACCAGCCCCCAGATAATGCGAAGGCGTTTCGTGACTCGCGTCTGCCACTCTACCTCTTTCTCTTCCCAGCGATGTACTTCGTCCCGCATTTCTTCGAGCTTCGCGTTGAGGGCCTCGGCCTTCACCCGACCGACTCGCATGCGCTCCTCCAACGACTCTATCCTTTGTATCTGCGGCTGGAACTCATTCAACTCCCCAAACTGCTTGCGGACCTCATGTTCCAGATTGGTCGTTTCTCTTTCAAAGTCATTGAACAGAGTCGATGTGGAATTGGACAATTCTTGGAATGAAGCGACGGTTGCATTCAAAGCCGCAATCTTCTCAAGCAAGTTGTAGTACGTATAATCCAGCCGACGGGTGATATCAGTCGCAAGGGTTCCAATCAACGACAAGGCAGTCCGTAGATATCTAGCATTCGTAGTCAGCGCAACCCTAATAACCCAGAGACAAGCCTTACTCTTCACCTTGTTTCCGCCGATCTCTCACCTGCTCCAAGTCCCCCATTGATTGTATGTCCTGTCGCTTGACTGAAGCAATGTGACGGCCATTGTCAATCTCATCGAATAAGCTGCTGTTTCTGCTGCCAGCACCAAACGCCGTGGAGTCCGACCCCCAGCCCGACCGAGTTGTTTCACGGGTCATCGGCCGAAGCAGAGCATTGTCGGCTTCGGTGTCCTTCTCCCGTCCACCGGACCACGTCTGCAATAATCCCCTCGCGCCTGTGCTCGACGCAAATTGATTCATTCTCCGTGGTAGGATGCCGTCCCGGGATTTGGTGTGTTTATGCTTGTGTCGCGGTCGGAGTCTATGCGGGTCTAAGGAGACAGTGTCGAGATAACGGCTCTGCTGTTTCTCGCGAGGGTGTTGAGGTCTATGTGTAAACTGGAACGGAGCGCGGTGCTCTCCAGTGCTTTGTGGAGCCGGGTTACCCCCAGGCCTATCGATCGGTTGACACTCAGCGACCGTCGTACTAGGACCGGATGATGCGGTCTTCTGGCTACCGGCGGGAGGAGGCCCATGGATCAGCGACGAGGTGGCGGAGAGCTGCTGGGCCGGGAACACCATCTTTACGGTCTCCGAACATCTCACCCGTATAGGAAGGGTATAGGCGGGATTTAGCTTGAATTATCGGAACTTTGATCCTGAGACTGGCTACTCAGGTGGAACGGGTGGAATAGGAGAATTACATCGACAACGGACGATGCTGGACGGAGGGAAAGGACGGTTGAGCGTGATATTACAAGGCGCCAAGGCCGATCGGCGCCTCGGAGCCCACCCTCACCATCCCTCATTCTTGCAAGGATCAACACGCCTTGGAAGAAGAGTCCGCAAGGTCACGATGACCAACAGGTTCGGAGCGAATGCCTAAAATGAAAGATCCCGTGTCTGTCTCTGATTTTCTCTAATAGGGTATCTGTGCGTGCATGAAATCCACCACCCTGAAACTTTTGCAAATTGAAGCCAACTCCTAGCTCGCTATATCGATTCTCTTCCACTAGCAGTTGCCCACCGAAATTTTGCCGTGTAGTAGTTATTTACAATTTAAACCAAACGAAACCGCATAGTGTATATTGAACATAGACCTGGGAAAGAAAGACGCGTTAGGAAGAAAACAAGGGGAAAACCATACATGCCAACATAGATCGGTCGTCACAGCAGTACTTGATTAAAGCCTCATACTCTTATTAGAAATTGTCATGTCATAATCATGAGTTGAGCAGCTTGTTGCGCTTTTCTCTGCGCTTCAATCGCTCCACCCGCTTGTGGTGCATTTTCTCGGCCATCTTATCGTAGCGTTCTTTCTCTTCCTTCGCCGCTCGACGATCCTTGATTCTCTGGATATGCGCCTGTAAGCCAAGTCAGCAAGAGGTGTCCTCGTGTAGGGAATATGATCGGTCTCCTCTGACCTGTCGCTCCGCTTCCTTTTCATCCCTCAATTCCTTTTCATGCTCCTTGATGGCATCTTGCTGTTTCCGCGTTTCTTGTCTTTTCGCATACGAAGTCAGGCCGCTAGTTGGGCGGAAAGCCTTTTTGGTGACATGCCAGTTTTTACCTGCGGGTCCGAAGAAAGAGGTATTAGCATGGGAGACCAGGGAAAAGTGGGGTTTTAAATTTGCCAAATCCATACCATTTTTCCGCATGCCTGTAGCGGTAGCACCGGAAGGAGCAGAACCCGTGGACGACATCGTCAGAATCAAAGAAATCCAACGGGGAGAGAGTGGGAAAGAGGGAGATCAGAAGAGAGGAGAGTTCCCATGAGAATTTTCCCCTTGGTCGACTTGAGGAAAAAGTTATCTTAGACCGATCAGATAACCGGATCTCGGCAGAAGTCACAGTCCGATCCGTTTGCCTCTGATGACTCTTAGTCTTTCTACTCTGACCGGTTCCTGGCCTAGGAAATTATCGCAGTAACCGCCACGAAATCAACCCACCTCTCCCCGCCCAGAACCCACCGTCTTTCTTCCCCACTCACTTCCTACCAGTTACTAGTATCTCTTCTATCATCCCATTGGGCTGGTTCAAGCGATGCTGTCTTAGGGTGAGTCCGACTCGTCCGTGAACCGGACTCCCGATGCAGAAAACCCCTCGTTGATTCCAACACACCCCCCCTCCTCATTCCTCCAAGACTTTCCTTTTAAATCCCTCTCTCAAACCTTTCGCGGCACCATAAAATGGTCACTCGTTAAAACCACCCCTTCGCTGTGCTCTTTCATTCTTTATAACTTGATATCTGGTACTCTTGGCCACACAATCTCATTCCTCCATGGCAGCTGCAGATCATGCGACAAGCGTCAACAATGAAATGTCGATAGAACTACCTACATTACCCCCCAACCAGGGGTTCGAGGCTTTCAAGGATGTTGTCTTCGGCTCGGTAAGTGCTTTTTTGCGGTTCGCGACGTCACGTGGATGGTGCTAACAACTTCGCAGGCGGCAGGGTCGGCGGGCAAAGTCATCGAATACCCTTTTGACACGGTGAAAGTCCGTCTTCAGTCACAGCCGGATCACCTCCCTCTTCGATACACGGGACCATTAGATTGTTTTCGTCAGTCCGTTCATGCGGATGGCTTCAAGAGCCTCTACCGGGGCATCAGTGCTCCTCTAACGGGGGCTGCAATCGAGAATAGCTGCCTTTTCTGGAGCTATCGCCTGATTCAGGATATCTTGAAATCCACCTATTACTCCTCTGCCGAGTCTCTACCCTACTCCGCTCTATTGCTGAGTGGCGCCGCCTCCGGTTCCATCACTTCGCTTGCTCTGACCCCGATCGAGCTCATCAAGTGCAGGATCCAAGTGTCTCTGGCAAGCCCTGGAAAGTCGCCAGCGGGGCCGCTGGCACATGCGGTAGCGATCTTTCGCCAGGATGGTATTCTTGGGTTCTGGCGGGGCCAGTTCGGGACACTGATCCGGGAAACCGGGGGCGGCGCCGCCTGGTTTGGCGGTTACGAAGGTGTGTCGGGATTATTCCGAACATACAATCAACAAAAGTCGGCGGTTGGCCCTGCCGACCCCAATTCGGCGTCGCTGCCCATTCATCAGCAAATGATAGCGGGGGCGGCTGCCGGTATCAGCTATAACTTTCTGTTCTACCCTGCCGACACGATCAAGTCCCGGATTCAAACAGAGGACATCGCGGCAGTCAATGGCCAACGACTGACTTTCTGGAACGCCGGGAAAACCTTATGGAAGCAGCAAGGATTCAGAGCTCTCTATCGAGGTTGCGGCATCACTTGCGCACGCTCTGCACCGAGCTCAGCGTTCATTTTCACAGTTTATGAAGGGTTACGGAATTATTTTGGATGACACTTTTCCTAGTTTGTTTTTACTTTCTGTTTTCTTTCTCCTTCTCTCTCTCTGACTATCTTTTTCTTTTCACTTTTTTTTTTTCTCCTTTTCATGTTTGCTACCCTCTCTTTACCGTCTCGAGTTTCTTTTCTTTTTTCGAGTGATACCTATAGTTTTGTTTTTAGACCGAGATTTCCTTTTCTTTTTCCTATTTGAACACATACATCAGTCGGGCATTGGGCGCAGAATTATAAAAGTTGTCTATAGACATGGTTGAATCGTGGGGATTTATATAGATAGATGACACCAAAGATCGGTGTCGATGATTGACTGAACAATAAACCATTGTCCTTGTTGATAATATTCATAAAGACCGGATGGATATATTTGAGCCTTCACTTCAAGATCTGCAGTTGAAAATCTTTGGATCTACTACTCTACTACATCTGAAACCCATAGAGAGGGGTTGCAGTGCAATCAATATACAGCATCATGAATTTGGACGTCATGGCCGTGGGCATAACAATCGCAAGTTGTACGCAGAACGACGGTGTCTTTTTTCCTCGCATGTATTGTTGTAAGATTTCAAATAGTAGAAGCCCAACTTCATTTCTTAAACATACTTGCCTTACTGTTTCCTACGAAGACATTAATTTATACTGACCGGGAACATGAGATGTTAAACCGAGATCGTGCCGTTTCCTGTGGCTTATCAACCGCAGCGGATATCACCGATCTTAAGCGGACTTGGCCAAGTAATTGTTCTTTCTCATCTATTCTTTCTTCTTTCTTTCTACACTACTCTCACTCAATATTCATCTGACTGCATTATCTCACTACCATTATGGCCTCCTCATCTACCCTCTCCGCCCAAGAGCTGGAGACTCTGTCCACCAAGGCCATCGCTGCCAAGGCCTCTGCATACTGTAAGTCCGTGCGGTTTTACAAAACAAAGATAGGATAAACGTCATGAGTGCCCAATGAGAGGTCCATCATGCAGAATTTCTGCATGTACCATATAATATATATATATATATATATATATACATGTATATTCTTGACATCAATTCCTAAACATAAACAGGCCCCTACTCCAAATTCCGCGTCGGCGCATGTCTCCTCACCCACTCCGGTGAATTCATCCAAGGCGCCAACGTCGAAAATGCCTCATTCCCAGTCGGAACCTGTGCGGAGCGAGTCGCATTCGGCACTGCAGTAGTATGTTTTCACCATCAAAACCAAACCTGCTTATCATAAACCCAAATGGTTTCCACTCGTCCACTGGTAACACATCCAGGTCGCCGGCCACCAAAACTTCAAAGCCATCGCCGTCGCTACTGACATCTCGCCTCCTGCGTCTCCGTGTGGCATGTGTCGGCAATAGTGAGTACCATCTATGTTTTACCTGAACCGAGTCAAGTCGAGTCGTATCTTGAATATGGCCGAGCACTTCTATCCCTTCGGGACCTCGCGCATAAATCGGCAACGCTAATGCATGTAAAACAGCATGAGGGAATTTGCGACCCCCTCTTTCCCTATCTACATGTATGACAAGGACGGTAACTACACTGTTACTACTATGGGCGAGGTATTTGGACCCTGCGAATCGTTTGCTTGCTTATATCAGTCAACCATTGCGGAATCTTGTTTCTATGCGTTGTTTTTGATTGGTTGTGGAATTATTAGACTCGATGCTGATTTTTTTATAGATATTGCCTAATTCGTTTGGGCCTGATGATCTTGAGAGCAGTGCCTCATCGTAGGGTTTTTTGGGATGGGATCCTTTTCCTTTTCAGTCAATGCTGAATGCTAAGTTGCTTGAGTCTAAGTATAGGACTTCATTAGCCAGTATAGTTTCATGCATCTGTTGCATTCTTTTGACTAGCTTAGTATCATATTCTTGTAGGCTCGTCGAGTAGGAAGAAGAGTCGACTGTGTTAAGTGTTACAGTTGCATTAATGAGATATATGCACAGGTAAATCTTCTGATGCTGTAGAAGCTACTGGCTGGGGTTGAAAGCCCATGAAATCTACAAGCCTACGTTTAATACATTCAAGCAGTCATATACTCCATTTAGTACAAGTCCAAGGAGATAAGACAAAGAGGAGAAGGATAAAGCACATTCTAACACTAATCGTTCAAATCCATCATAATTGTTACATCTTCAGGTATACTCGCTTTCCCAATCGTCTGTCATCTCCATCATTATATAATGTTCTCCATCAAGCAACAAAAAAACGCCCAATCACTAGTCCGGATATCCGTCTCAACTGAGAAGCGGAAAACCAGGTATATCAGACTCGATCGTCTTGTTACAACGCAGGGGGTATTGTGTCACGTTAGACTAGCCAAATTGACAAATACCGCTACGGCTCATCATCTTCGTCAATGGAGGCATCCTCCACACCGAGAAGCTCGTCCTCGTCGTCGACAACGCTGGCATAATCGCCCCGCCGGGCTGCGAAGGAGCCTCGGGATGCGTATGGCCTTGAGTAACCGTGAGATCTACCGCGTCCGACCTGCGCATATCCACTAGCACTGCGCCAGAGGCTGGAGACGAGGAGTGGAATGGCGCGAGCGACGGCCACAATGCCGGCGATGACTGCAATTGGGACAGTGACGAGCAAGGAATCCCGCGACAGCAGTCTTTGAGAAGCGCCGGTATTCTCGCCAAGGCGAATTTGGCCGAATTTGCCATCCCATTTGGTGTAGACGAAGTAACCGGCTGCGCCCGCAACAAGAACCGGTATGACGATTGCGAAGAATAGACCGGCTCCGCTTATTCCGTGTTTCTTTCGGTACTCCTCTTCCTTGCTAGGGCATGGTTTGGAAATTATTTGGTCGTACTTTTGATGACCGTCCACGCATGTCGTTTGCGGAATTCGTCGGTAACCCGTTGGTTCCCAATATTCGATCCTGTCCGGGTCTTCCTTGCAGATAGCCATTGCATCGGGCATGGGCAGCCCGGGAACGAGAGCACAGCTACCATCATTTTGAGGCTCATAGTTGTAATCACTAGTAGAGGGACAAGGTTACTATTGCTGCCTATTGTGTTAATTCAGAAGGGAAAGGCGACTCACCATTCAAAATCAGCCCGGGTACAGGTGCAATTGTTTCCGATACTGTGGACATGTGGCTCTTTCCATCCATTCCAGCACTGGGCTGACGTCTTCTTGCGATGGTACTGCTCAACATGACCAAAGAGGCAGTTATCCTCCTGGAAAGGGTGTTTCGGTTCCCAGAGATAGTAATCGTCATTTTCTTTGGTCTCATCCAGAGAGCACGGTCTGTCACGGAGTCCGCTAAAGTCAATGTTGACGGTGACTAGGTCGCTGGAATCCGTATGTCTGCCCCAGAGGAGAAATTTCTTCGAAGTATCGGAAGGCACTGTGGTGATGTCGTCAATGTACATGTCCACATCTGAGAAAGCGAACTCTTCCCAGCTGTCGCCCTCATCGGTACTATAATATAGAACCTTGGTGGTGTTGAAGTCAGGCACAATCACAATGACGGAGCCGGCGTCGCCGAATTCATATATATGTTTTCCTTTCTTGACGAATTTCCATGTGAATCCTCCGTCGGTTGTAAGAAAGGTGTCTGCATCTTCTGTGCCAGCCAGCTGACTGCCAACGTTGCCCATGCCCATCATGAGGCCAATTGCGGAGCCTGAGGACATCGTGTCCCTCTCATCTTTGCGTTCTGTGTAACCATGGAGATTGAGAGAACACTCTTCTACACTCTTTGTAGAGCATTCAAAAGGCTTGCCTCGGGCGTCTTTCAGGGGAGGGGGCAGCAACGCCCACTGTGCTCCATCGTTGTGGGTGATCATCGTTTTAATCGCTTTCGGGGCACCCTTTGATACCGCGTCTGTATTGCTGACAATGTTTGCAAGTGCCACCCCTTCCATGCCCTGTATCTTCTCAAAATCAACGTAGCCTTCATCACTTTGACTCACTGCTGCAAGGCTGAGAACATAAGTAGTGCCATTGCTGTTGCTCTTGATTATGGAGCCGTATCTACCCCCATCGACGTTACCCACTGTCACGTGTAGGAACACGGCATGGCCAGAGCTGTCGAGGACAGTGTACGCTTTTTGTTCAGGCACCTGGACATTCGGGGGAAACTTAACCCCTGCGAAGGTCTTGCCATCCACGCTGACGCTAGCAGCTAAAGATTTCGGGTCGTTCGGGTCGGGAGAAGCCACAATGATAAACTCGGACATGGTGGCATAATCATAAACTAGGTCGAAAACTTCCTTTGGCGGACTCGTGAAGAAGTCGTCGCTGGATAGGAGCCGTATCTGTTTGTTGGCAGCGTTTTCATCCCGATGCTGTTCGCAAAATATGAGATTCATGCTTTCAGCAAGATTCTCTCTAGACCCAAACTCGCATTTCTTAGCATAGCGAAGAAGAAGTTTCCAGTCATGGCCACGATTATCGCTATAATAAGCATCGGAATGGCAGTTGATGGAGGGGCAGTCCACCCCTCCCATCCAGATCAGCCGATCAGGGTACTGCGGATGGAATGTAAGGGTGGGAATCTGGCTATCTTTGACTGGAGGAATCGGCGCTTCAAAGACCTCGAAGCTTTGCCCACGGTTGACAGTATAGAATCCCTCAGTCCCGGATGTGAGAAAGAAGGCAGCCTCACTATTGTAGGGGTGCGAAGCGATTGTAATAATCTTCTTCCCTTTGATGCGTGCAGGCTGTTGCCACTCTTTACCGTGGTCGACTGAGATGTGAAGCGTGGCATCCATGGTAAGCAATACAATGGCCTCATCGTCTCCTCGGTTTGTCGGCTGGCGTTCCAGATAAACATATGCCCCAACGGCTTTATCGAAGCGACTCTTCTTTGGCTCAACAACTCCGGATGGCGGTTTACTCTCAGTCCCGTTGCACGACTTTTGGATTTCTTCGTCGAGATTCTTGCCACCATCTCGATTGCAAGCATTGCCCGGAATTAACCTCCAGCCCGAAGGGGCCATATATGTGTCAGATGGATCCTTGCATTCACCTGCCGGAGGTGATAGCGATGGAAGGACACAGCCCTCCCCATCCTTATCGTGTTTGTATTCGCACTCGAAATCTTCGATCCCACATTTGCATGGTTCAAAAAATGCCTCGAAATCTTCAGGTTTTCCGTCCACAAAGCAATCAGCATCGGCCTTTCTGCGCTTGAAGTATTGCCTGCGACCCATCACACAATTAGATTCGCCCGTTTCATTGAATCGAGCCGGCCATTTAGTATCGAAATCCTTCTCTTCACATTTCCGCTGACGGATATCCTTGAGGTCGAATGTATATATAACATGCTTCCCGGTTTTGCCTCCGTCTAATTCACCAATCACGATGAATTTTAAACTGACTGGACTGGGAGCAGTCGTGATGGTAACAGGGCGAATCTTGTGCTCAAGTTTTGCCGTCTTCCAATCTTTGCCGTGATTGAAAGAAAATTGGATACTGTCGACTTTATCACCGTCCTCGATCGCTACCACTATTGCACCTTGATCGCCGAATTCGTATTTGTGGGGACCTTCGAGGGCAAGCTTCCAAGTGGCACCTGCGTCACTTGAGATATAGAAGTCGCCATCCAGAAAATCTGTAAGATGGCTGCCTGTATTTCCTATCCCGGCCACTAGCCCCGGTGCCGTAGCGCTTGAGAATAATCGTCCAATGTTCTTCGTAGTGGTCACTGAATGGAGATGGAGGTCGTCCTTGCCAGCTTTCAGTGACTTGAAAGACCGGCCATCGTCAAAAGTAACTTTACTAACGACCTGTTTCTCTTCACGTCCGGAGCTGACATCGTCACTGTTCTTCACAGTATTTACCAACATGATACCTTCAATACCAACAATACGCTTAAAGTCGACTCTTGTCTTTTTGCGATTTGTATGCTCAAGGTTACGGGTGAAGTAGGTGCCATTGGCGTTGGATGTGAAGAGAACGCCCATCTCGCTAGTTTTGCTTGTCAAGACGTCCACTTGAAGACTGTGGTTGGTACCATCCAGCACCGTATATGCATCTTCTTCAATCCGGTGATCGTCAAACTCTGCACGGTGCCAGCTGTTGGCATCAGTCGTGACGTACAAAGCAAGCTCCTCAGTCCCTTTAGACTTGGCTGCAGCAAGAAGAAATTTTTCTGTTGCTACAATACTTTGGACGCCCGAAACTGTTCGTCCTTCTTGTAGCTTCACTTCTGTACCGCCATCATCTTTGAAATAAGTATCCGAGTATACAAGACGGTAAGCATGCGGAAGGGGTATCTTCAAGCCGGTGACCACGCAAAGAGAGCGATCTTCAATCTCCTTGCGTGTTTCTGGATTTTCGGCGAATTGAGGATCACCTGCGGCCCATACACACCCACCAGTACCCTCACGAAGGAGATGCACTGATTTGAAATCATCCGTTGTGTAATACGATCTCACAATGCAATATCGGCCGGCGCATTCATCGCTCTGCAAGATGACTTTGCTGGAATTCCAACCGTGGAAGACTAGAGGAGAAAAGTACGACGCCGGAGTATCCGCGACTTCAAAAGACTTCCACGTTTTTGCCTGATCAGTCGTGATCCAGTGGCGCCCATTTATCGACAGGGCGTAGGCTTTCTTGTTGTCGAAGGGATGCTGCCGAATCATCAAAACCGGGCCCACGGCCGCACCCTCGGTTTCGACAACTTCCCATTCTTTCCCTCCATCGAATGACCGGTATAGTTCTCCGTCGGAGAGGTGGGTCAGCACTGTTTCGGTGCCTTCGAAATAGAAAAGCGCGGCGGGTGATTCGTCGAGCTTAAGCGTTTTTGGTTCAATTTTGAGCTGATCTTCCGATTTTGCGGCAGCGCCTATCTGCATCAAAAGTGCCAGTATGAGGCAGCTCACTATGGAAGCCCATCGCGGAATCATGGCAGTTGGTCACAGGACATTGGTAGAAGGTTGCCTGGTAGCTAGCCTCCTTCTCGTTTTAGGGTATCAGGTGGAGAAAGGTTGCACTAGACTGATAATGAAAAATGATGTGAATTGCAAAGGGGAACAGAGGAAGCAATCGAATCGCAGTATAAGATATGATACCAAGGGATTGAGTTGTTGACGACAAATATGCTGATGCGCATGTTTGTAACTAGCTGCGTGGCGCCTCGGTGCGATATGATCACGTGCTGATAAGCTCAATGATATCAGCGCTACATGGTATCAACTAGGCAGCCATAATCATTTTCTTATACTAGACTTTACCGGTAGATTGAAGTATATTATTTGCGTCATGATTATGATTGATACTTATGTTACAGATCATAATGCTATTTATATTACGCAGTGCTAAAAATACAAGGGAGTAAACGTCAAATAGTTTGACAACCCAGACTGGCTGTGGGCTTATTGGACGGATGAAACGACATGGTACGCTGTACATTGCATCAAAGGCTCGCTCGAAGGATGAAAATAATTATTGGGTCAAATCCTTCTTACCCTATGTAAAGAACTGAAGCATAGACAAAAGGCAGCAAAAGGGAAGTCGATGCTTTTTGCGTAGAAACTAAGCCGAGATAGCATTTAGACGGCTTGGAATGCATAGGCTTGAACCGCTTCATTGCGAATGACTTGAATTGTTTCCTGAAGAACATTTATATGGAAGCAATGAGATAACAAACACATCTATATGACAATGCACAGAGGTATGGGAGACCAGAGGGTATATCGAATTGTTCGGGTATTCCAAAAAAAAAAAAAAAAAGAAGAAGAAGAAGAATCAGGAGGAGAAGAAGAAGAAGAAGAAGGAGTCCAAAAAAGTAGGACGATGCGAGGGAACAAACACAAAATATTCTCAAAATGAGGAGATAAGAGTGGGTTTTCGAATGGCATCCTATGATATAATATCGTGGCACATGGCGCAAGTGATGCCGTGTAACGACATTTCTCTAGCCTGGAATAATCCTTTGGCGCTCTAACAATATATAGAGATCCCAATAGAGGGTTCAGCCCTTATTGTCTTCGAACCTTGCGCCATATCTTCTTGACCAACCCAGGTTCTCTCGTGCCTGGACTGCCAACTTGGGGCGCAGTATCCACCTGGCGCAAACTCGCAGGCTTTAAGCTATCATTGTCTCGGAATGAGGCGGCAGTGGGTGACTCTGACCGTAAATCGGGTCTTGTCAACGTCATTTTCAATGTCATTTCGCGGGTTGGAGAAGCAGGATCAGGCATTAAAGCCCAAGTCCGCCGCTGCGCGTCCGTGTTGCCGGAGACCACCTTCTCATCGAGGGATGGGGCGGCGAAATCTGGAAGCTGCCGATTTTGTTCAAAAGCGTAGCTCTTTCGAGGACCATTGATTTTATTGTCCGGGGCTGGAAACCCGAACCGGAGTGCTTCGTCGAACTTCTGCGGCGATAAAGAAACGCGCAACTTTTGGCGAGCCTCTGGATCCCGGTAGTACTGAGCATTTGGTTCAATGCTGGAGGTGGAGGACCGAGGTGCGTGGTGAGCCGGGCTTTGGGGGGACAATGGCCGAGAATCAGTGTTGCCGTTGACAGTGTTGTGTAAAGTCGGATGTGCGCCAGCAGACTGGCTAGAATTCGGGAGCTTCCTGTGGGGCTTCAGGGTCGGTCTTCGACCCATACTGGCGGAACTGAGGGACAGTGTTCTCCGAAAAGACTGCTTGTTTTGGGGAGTTGACCCCAAAACAGGATTGGAACTGCGCGCATGGTATTTATTCAGAGTCAGGTCAAGATCTCTGTCCTCATCCAACCACTTCAATTTGTCATGGATGAAACCACTTGTGTCCATATTAGGACGTTCGATAATTGCGATATAAAGACAAAGAAGGCTTCTACCAACAGATTCGAAACAATGATGCGGGCTTTGTCGCGTTTTCCGAAATCGATCAGGCGCCTTGTCACGGGTGGAACAGAGTCAGCGGTCGCGGTGTGTTTGATAGACGTTGGCTCGCTTGGTTGCAATCAAGCGCTTCTGTTGGATTCTTGGTGGAGGCGAACGAAAGCATTGCGACTCGACCTAAGTTGAAAGGTAGCCGGCGCAGGAGAACCCGGGACAACGGGTTTTTTAAGATACGCGTGGGTAAATCCGCTTGTGGCAAGCGACTCGTTGGATTGACAGACTCCACAACAAATGAGGGATAGTGCCGAGTCGGGAAAAAGGGGGCGGGAGTTGGTGGAGGGGATCAGAGCCACGCAGACTATTTGACTGGCTTCACTGGTCCGCTGCTCTCCGGCTTGATCAGTTGATAGTCAGTCCAGTTCCACTCGGGGGGTGGGGGAGGGGGGACGAGGTTAGTTCGTGATTCGAGAGGAGATCAGCAGCCATGTCAATTCAAGGCATTATGCTATACAACTTGAGCTCTCATACATATTTTGGTGACTTTCATGACGTTGTTTCAGTTTGAGACTGTCTTGAGCATGCTCAAAGTATGTCCTCGAAGAGCTCGCATCAATTCACGCCATTACATAGTAAGTGATAGTTCGACGGTTCGATTTCAGTAGTGCATAGATAGTGCCCGAAACAGCGAGCAAACCATCTATTAGACTAAGGAGAGATAGCCTAACCGTTCAACGAACCATGGGGCTGGCCGACCAGGGGCAATCAGCTGGGTAGCTTACCCCGGTCTGGGACCAAGGTAATCGGACGGGAAAATTTCGGAGTGACCCCTAATTACAGGGGCATTCAGACGGCGAAGGGGTGTGGTGAAAACATGAACATGATATGACATGGGATCAAGTAGAACAGAATAGAACAGAATGAGAGGGAAAATTTGGGGAAGAAGAGAGATAGAACAAAAGCAAATAAATGATATAATTCTTTTCGCAATACGTTGCAGAGATCATCGAAGTCTTCATAACTTCTGGAAGTACTGGAGAAATAAATTACAGTAAAGTGTGGTGTTCAGCAGAGACGTTACATCGTAACAGAACCTGGTAATTATCCAATCTATATCCATGCTGGGGGCTTATCCAAGACCACGCTCAGTTGATATATACCCATGCCGAGCTGTCAGCCCTGCATGATATAGTTCTTGAAGACGAGACGGAGAAGCAAATATTGGTGGTAGATCCAATTGATATTCCTACAAACGTGGTGGTATACCGGTCCTGACCCCATTCTCCACTATGATGTCAACGTGCGATCTATATTCTCGAAGTTATACTCCGTAGACCTATCTTGATCACGAACAAGTCGTCGATATGCCACTGCGACTGCGAGGTAGGTGTTGAGAGGAATTTTGGCTACCCATAGAACTCGCCAGTACGACAGGCACCTACATTGTGGCGCTAAGCTGGGAGATAAATTCGTCTCAAAGCAAAGCATCAGTATTCAATCTATGGCAGGAACAAAGTTATATATAGTAATTCATCATGAAGAAACAATAGCGTAAAATCTTTCCTAGTACCTAACAGTATAGGGGCCAAAGAATAGATCCTTCCTCCAAACAATCACAGAGTATTTAGGACATTTTGCATCTCCGCTGTGTGGGAATCTTCCCTTCGTGAAACATAGGCTCGGACCTCTTGTGCACTGAGTCCAGCCTCGGTCTGCCTAGGACCGCGTCCATTGTTAGTCCCAGCATTGCTGCCAGCTTTCCCGCTTGCAGTGCCAGCACCACCACCTCGGACTCTTTCACGCAATGCTTCAGAGCCGATAACGAAAAGACTGCCAACCTCCAGCAAAACATCCAATACGCCACTAGGACCCTTGATTTGCTCATCAATGTCCCACGACTTGAGGAGATCTGTATACTGAGTCATGTCTTTAGTTACCATCAGACCACCCGGTCCGTTGACGGCAAACCGCTTGAAGTGTTCAAGGAGAAGACCGCGCGTTCCCAAAGCAATCTCGGTAAGCAGCTGTTTCAGGTTTGAGCCACTGGATGGCAAGGCCGTAACCGCAGTGTTATGAACGCGGCCTAAAAATGTACACAGCGAAGCACACGTCTTAAAGAGCCAGATAGAGATTAGATCAGAGCGCTTGCAATGTCAACGAATGGAAATTGGGACTGACCGGTGTTTGTAATTTTTCTAACCAAGCCGCATCATCGCCCTCCTTCAGGCGGAAATCATTTTTTCTTTGACCTGACAACAACTTGGTGGCCCAGGTTAGTGTTGCATCAATGATCTTCTGTTCAATGGTATTAATTTTATCTTCAATCCGCGATGTTGCCAGGTTGGTCTTCTTCTCCATCTCTCGGCGAATGGTGATACTAGCAGTCGCTAGAGGAATTAGGAGAGTGTTGATGCACATGACCATGAGATTGGCAATGCTAATAGCGCTTCGGACCGCAGGCAGGTATGCAAAGTCCGGCTCCGCCTTCCCTGACTCCTGCGAGGTCGCTATATCCAGAGCGGCATCGAGGCAGACTTCAATGTAGCCCTCCCCCATCATGGACAGGAGCAGACTCAGCAGCGCGAGCATGTCTTTCGGTGTTTCACTGCTCACGCTCAATTCTAAGCCCCTACCAACCCCCTCAGCAAGCCATTTGAGCATTCGCTTAGCGTAAGCCACGCTAGGTAAACCATCCTCTTCGGTGAGTTTTATATCCGATGGCTTTGTCAGGTCGCTAGACTCATTTAGCCCAGCAACCTGGAGGAGCATTGTTCTTTGGGTGGGAGAGTATTCGGAAGATTCGAGTCGGCTGATATAAGCGTCCCGCGCAGATGAGAGTACCTCGCTTCCCGACTTAGACAGTGATGCCATGAAAGTCGTGGCTGCCTTTTTCCTACGAGCGTGGTAGGTGGTGAACTTGAACAGCAGAGAAGTGTATAATTCCTCAAGGATCTTCTTCTCCCGTTCTATGTAGGAAGAACCCACAAAGTACGGGACAAACAAGTCCTCCAACTGTTGGTCAAGGACGAGTGCCGTCTGGGAGGATATCGGGTCTGGATGCTCGGTTAAGCCATGTGCTTTCAAATCATCGACTAACGCGCCAATGTAGCCACGGGAGCTTTGTAGCGATCGTAAAAAGGCCAAAGACGAAACACTATTCGCCTTTTCCAGAACCATTTCAAGTCGCTGCTGGATGGATTGCTGGAATACGCGCTGTAAAAACTTCCCGAGTACTTGTTCATAGAAGGGAAACGCTCGTTTTATGATCGCTGACTCCTCCTGCACCACGACTTTAACTTCGTCAACCAACGACTGGAGGCTAGGCTCCACTTTCAGGAGGTCAGCATCAGGGTCTGCCAGCTTTTCCCAGGCTTCTGGATCACCGCCCACTTCTTCGGTTACTAGTTGGCTCCGATCAATGAAGAACTGATGCTGATTGACGAACAGGGCGATCACACTGGCGCCCCCATTGAAGTCCTGGAGCACGGTCGCACAGTCCTTCATGCCTTCAAAGTTCGCCTTGCGGTAAAACTCGTCGAACTGTTTCAGGAGGTCTTTTTCCAATGTTTCCGAGAACTTCTCGATGATTTCTCGTGTATTTCGTTGAACCGGTCCATCCGTTTCAGTGTTCTCCTCCACAGGAGCGCTCCCACCCCCGGACCGTGCATCGGATTTTCCGCTGGACTCGTTCCAGCTCTTCGGATCAAGTCTTTGGCTGATTCTGAGCAACTGCCGTGCGATCTGTGCGGAGCGCACCTTGGCTTCGCCTGTTCCAGATCTCCGCAAATTCTCCAGGAGGGTGATCTCGCCCCTGTTGCAGACTCCATCCCAGCATTCAAGCAAGTAATGAGCATCAAGGGCTCTGCGTCTCTGTCGGTCCAACTCCTCCAACCGACGACCTGTTTCAACGGCCATACTACCAGTTGTACCACCAAGTTCACTCGAAGAGAATCCCGATCCATTGAGTGACGTATCCAGCTGCTGAAAGGACTCAATGGTCTGGTTCAGCTTTTTGCCAAGGGTACTGAGGTTCTGGGAGTGTTGCGCCTCCGCCCGGCGTACGGCCGCAGATAATTCATTTTCTCGGATCTCCAGGTCACCGGAAAGCTCGCCAAGTCGTCGCTGTGCATTCTCGAAGGTCCGAATGAGGGGCTTGGGGTCGAAGGGTTGGCTTCCACCTGCGGGTCCAAGTGTAGACCGCTGGGTGGAAATGGCAGTATCTGAGAGCGTTTCGATGAATTCTTTGACAATGAAGTCGCGACCCGAGAAGTCATCTAAAGTGAAGTTGGGCCCTTGTGGGAAAACGGAACGGGACGTGGGGTTCGACTGGGCCGACATGGACACATTATCCGGCATCTTTGCGGCTTGCCGACCCCCGTGTCAGCATGAGAGGAGGATTCGCGGAAACTGCGGTTCAAATATGCATTGACCATCAATTGACTGCAATTTTATGCATCGGGTCAACGGTCGTGAAGTTGATGAAAGACGCAGGTAAGGTGGACGTGAGCGGGGGGTCAGTTAACATGTCTAGATAGCTAAGGTAGTTGTGTTAGCTCGAAGTCAGGTGAGCTCCGGCCCGTTCCCGGCGTGCCAGTAACACTACGGAGAGGATCTGGTACCTACACTGTACAACTCATCCATATTGTTCAGTTGGGTACCTTAAGATACTTGGAATGGCATTAATTACTAGGAGACTACCTCTATTCCTATAAGTGCTTTGTTTGATTGTACCCAGTACATGTACTACATCAATGTGCCATGATGCCAGGGGGCGACTACGTAGCAATATCTAACGTCATTAGTGAATTATTACATGGACCATTCCCCAGAGTGATGGCCAGTACTCATTTGATCCAGTGTCGTAATTTTCCTCTTGATTCTATCCAATGTGCTTCATCCTGGGGATACTTCATACAGCCCGCTGTAATCATGGCTACCTAAGACCAGAGTGGCGGGCGGACCGAGGCTCTAAGGAGATAAGGTCGACGGAATTCTAACTAACTATCCAGTGATCCACCTTGGTTACCTTGTCTAACTATCCCAGGCTTACAGATGTCAACCTAGCGACTTCACAGTTAACACTTGTATTTCCCACCCACCAAACCCCGGTTTGATCTACTGCGTTCCACCAAAAATATCGCCTTTTCACATATTCCGTACATACCGCTCGAAACGTCAAGTTATGGTGTCCCAGCGGGATCGAGATTTGTTCAGGGACGATGTTCGCTCGCGCGGCACGAAGCTCTCTGCTGCCGAACGTGAGAAAATTCTACGGCCATACCTACCAGATCCCTCGGACATTTCTCGTCGACCAACTCAACGGCGCAAGAAGGCGCCCAGAAAGACACCCATACGGACTTTTCTCAAGTCGCAGCTACATCAGTTTACCTATACCTTGATCCACATTTTCTTCGGTTTATATGTGCGCATCGTACAAGCATACCATGCTCTTGTGGATCGAATCCTGGCTATCATCTACTATCACCACCGCACGCCAGAGTTGATCCGGAAGGATGTGAAAAATCTAGACCGGCTGCCGGAACACCTGAGTGTGGTTCTTTCTATGCGAAGAGAAGATGATGCGTTGGCCATATTGATGGACGATGTAGCAGAGCTTGCTGCCTGGTGCATGAGCGCAGGAATCCCCGTGCTGAGTGTGTACGAAAAGAGTGGTAAGTGGACGATACTGTGCTGTATCATGGAACCTGTCGCTAATCAGTGGTTTAGGAATCCTGAAATCTTGCATCCCTCCCCTCCACCAGACGATCACGAACAAGCTGTCTTCATACTACGATTCTTCCCGACAGCCCGCGTTGCAACTCTTTGCCCCTCACCACCCTGTTTACAACCCGTCTTCGGATAGCGAACGAACGCAAAGCTCAGCACCCGGCTCCGGCTCCCTTACAGTTCTTCTCCTGTCTGCTACAGATGGTCGCGAGACATTCGTGGACTTGACCAAAACCCTGGCAGAGATGTCTCAGAACGGGAAGCTGTCCCCGGAAGACATCACCATGGAGCTGGTCGATGCGGAAATCAGCGAAATCACAACGCAGCCTTCGCAAGCAGCTGCAGCACTCTCCGATGATAACAGCAACGATCAATCCTCTATCGAGTCTCCTGGGGTATCTATAAAGCCCGAGCCCGACCTTCTCCTGGTCTTTGGGTCGTTTCTGAAGTTAGATGGCTATCCACCCTGGCATATTCGGCTCACGGAGATGTTCTGCACCGGTGACAAGATTAGCAATATTTCCGGGTGTGGAGAAGCCGTAGAGTATCAGGGATTTATCAGAGGGTTATGGCATTACGCCGGCGCTCAAATGAGATTTGGTCGGTGATAGGGCCTAGAAGAATAATGGACTGTTACAAATGCATCTTTGCGTTTTTCATTATTTTGCATTATAAACAATATAAAATTCGACAAGCTACCAACCTTGTATATATTAGTTCTATTTTCCTTTTGATTACATCAAGGAACCCATACCCAGTTGATCATTGGCAGTTAAACAGACATACACAACTCTTCCCAACTTAGTCGATAAAGTCCAAATATTTACTCCCACTAGTTTTGTTCCGGTCTGTAGAAGGCCTAAGGTTAAATTCCAGCAATTCCACATATAGAAAAAAGATCTCACACATGACTCATATACATTTCATTATTTAATCTATCATAAGGTTAACAACTGATGTGCCTGGTTATAACATATGGTTGCTTGCTTCCTTCTCACGTCCGTTTGTCTGGGAAGAGCGGATTATGTGATTTTGGACACATTCAAGGCATTTAACAACTTCCATCCCTGTCTCAGTCACGCCTTCCATGGCACAACAGGAGCAAATTGTTCTTGGCCTCTTCGTTTGGAATCCACTGTCCATAATATCTTCCGGTCTACCAGAAGAATCAATGAACGGAAGAGACCCCTCTAAGATATGAACAGAGCCACCACAATCAAGCGAATCGCATTGTCGGACACAGATATAGCATGCTCGTTGGCCACATAGGCCACAATCGGTGTACGCATTGAGAGCTTCTCTCGTCGTCGGCTTTCTGTGGCATATGTGACAGGGTCGGAGGGATGAGGCAGCGGTGCAGGAGTTATGTAGCTGAGGATAGGAAACCAAGGTCTTCGGAGACACTGGGGGCGAGGATATATCGGAGGAAGAGATGCAGATATTCGGTGGCAAATACTTTGCTTGTGTCATGCTGGTTTGATGCGGTTGATACATGTCGTTGGGTCGGGTTTGTATGTAAGGTTGTTGAAGGAGACGGCGTTTCCTCGAAAGACATGATTGACGGGTTTGGAATCCTTCATTGTCCTTGGGTTGGTCTCGATATCCGATGCCATAGGGAGAATTGAGATTATGGGTCGAGGGGAAAAGTCTTGTGCTATAGGAATTGGCCAGTCAGTTCTTGTCCCAAGTCTTATGAGGTGTGGCTTGCTCTGCATTCCCTTCCCAAGCCTGTTCTCTCTCTTTTCCGATTTGTTTGATAAGTCCTTGCCTATCTAGAGAGGGCCATTATGAAATGCTTGGGGAATGGAGATAGCTCAAGTTGCCTGCATTGGCGATTGATCGTTGACTTACGAGTCAGCCGGACTGATGAGATCGGTTTGATTCCTCTTCCGCTTCTTGAAACTTGAAGGCGACATATGATGTTCGGCCATGACGCCTGGCATCATGGGTTGAAAGGGAGCCGCTGTTGGGTTCTCTGATGTTGAGTTCACTCAGAGGTAAGAGTGGATCAAGGGAGGAAACAAGTGGATGAAAACAAGAGTGTATAACAAAGAAAAGCTGACATCGACCCAGAGAAGAGCAGGACGATAGATAACAAGAGGTGGGTCCGGTGTTCGAAGAGGATCCTCCGGGAGCGAGGTTGCTGTTATGACTGGACTCCAAAGTAGTCATTGGTGGCCTGGAAGATTCAGGAACAGGCTCTCCACTCCATAATACGGGTTCAAGAAGTTGCGCTAGGAACACTATACCTGAAAGTTGGTAAGCTTTGCGATTACAAGTGTTAACAAATAAGTAACTGATAATAGTTAGTTAACAGCATAATTGTTCACCAAAGATGATCTGTTTGTTTATTGTCATAGTATTATACATAAACTGATTTAATCCCTTCGCCCAGGCTGACGTAACATTAATGCATTCCATGAACACCCTCAAGTTGGCTCAAGTCGAGCATACTATCATTGACCTCCGATAGTAACTTCCAAGCTAGTGTACTAACCTAGTAAGTATGGACCTTCTCCCATGTCTTGATCTTTGATCAATAGCGCCAACCGCTATCCGGAACAATACAGGCCACGGACACTGCAGGCCCAGGGTCTACTGTGGTACATTACGTGAAATACTCAAGCTATCTAAATACGGACCATAGTACGGAGTGGAGGTATGGTGTACTCCGTACCATTGACGAGATCTTCCACGGAGTCTGAGCATACTATACGATTAGTGACTTCTTGGCAACCGGGCTATATGTCCCTTACTGTGGATCCATTGCCCCCCGTGAGGAGATGGAGATGCGCTTCTCCGTAGTCCGTACACCACCTGATAATACACTACTTTCCGCGCGAAGCTCTCGGACTTCCTGGGATTACTCTTATCTCCTGAAACCCGCGGCCAAGCGGGAAGACATTCAATTGGCAATGGAGAACAACATCTCGGAGCTAGTCGAAAGACTCGGGAGCGATGAAGATGCAGTACGAAAAATGGCAGTTTTCAAACTGCAAAGCAGCATCGGGGATCCTTCATTTGCGGATATCTTCATCGCGGAAGGGGGATTGACCAGACTCCGTTATCTGACCTTGCATGCCAGTGGTAATACTCTAGCATATAGTCTAACAAGTTTCGCCAGGTTGCTCGAAGTCGATAAGGGTTGGGAATTTGTAGACCAAGAAGTGGTTGAAAGGGTATGTATTCAGATCAATGCGCGACTTTCCAAACCCGGTCTTTATCAGCCCCCTTCTATAACCAGCTACTTACGAATATATTCGCCGCTCTCTTTAGATTGTCGAGCTTATAGTAACCCACCCATTGGTGAATATCCTGCGCGGCGCAATGTCCATCCTAGTCTCTGTCGTATCCCACCCTTATACCAACGGTAGCAATGCGCCGGAAAAGGGAATCTTTGGGTTTCGAGCCTTGAAACCCGCGATAGCCATATACCCACAATTCCTGGAGATGCTTGTCAGCCGACTCTCCTCTGCGGATCATGCGCTCTGTGCCAATGCGCTTCAGTTGATCAATTCCCTTATGCGCGACTCGATCACAAACGATTCGGAATCAGAATGGCCCAGATTCATTCAGAAATTACAGGATTTGGGTGTGATTCGAGCTGTCTATTGTCTCATGCAAGGAACCGCGCTGCAGGACCACGCGCATCCCCTCATCGAGTTCCAATCACTTACAAAAGTTCTTCTGAGAAAGTGGCGAGAGATTCGTCTGGATCTAGAAAAACCAGAGCATAGGAGGGCGTTAAAAGGGATACATCTCGCAAGCCAACAAGAAAGAAACTCTGGGAAAACATCCGCCGGTAGCCCCAGCGAGGTGCGGCGGTCAAAGAAACACAATTCCGACAAATGGAGGCGACTTGGATTCGCGACCGAGAGTCCAGTGGCACAGTTCGAAGACATGGGTTTCCTAGGGATGATGGACCTGGCGGACTACGCCAGAAGCCATCAAGATGAATATCAAAGGATTCTCTTAGAGCAGTCAACCAAGCCAATGCAACAGCGTTGTCCCATCGCCCGCGCCTCCTTATCCGTCACATCGATCTTATACGAACATTTTGAAGTCGACAAGTCTGAAATGGAAGATGCGAAGAGTTATTTGATCCTAGAGTCTAGGTCCGGTTTAGACAAGGTGTTCAAACCTCTATTATTGCACTGGACCCGGCTACACGTTGCGGGACTCTATGCCTTTTTCCGCTTGTGGAAAGCTACCGGGGCGGAGTTGGAAGATTACGAGAAGATTGTTGAACTAGTTCGCATTCTTGTGGAGTCTGTGGTTGGAGGTGCACCGCGAACGAAAGACGTTCAAGACGTGGAGGAAGAATTAGCCAACTTCGAATACAGCCGACTTCGCGAGCTCCAGATGGAATTACTAGAGCTCACATATGAGGATGTCTGGGGTCAACATCTACGGCAAGTGCGCGATGAGTTGCATCACGAGGCGCTCCATTTCATCAAGGAACAGAGGGTTCGCTGCTTATTACAAGGCGCTTGGTTCCGCAATGATGGCCCACTGAAGTCAGAGTTGACCTCATCTCGGGATCCCGGTTGGAAATTCGTCCAACTTTCACATAATCGAAGAGTTCTACACTTCGGAGATTTCGACGCAATAGACAAGAGAAGTCCGGAACTTGATGCTTTACCAGAAAAACGTGAGTATAATCCTACCCCGTCCCTTTTTGGCCTACTCTTAGAGCTAATTATTTCTCTAGTTGAGTTGTCAAATGTTTCCTCGGTAGTCTCCAATGTCTCATCATCGCCGGATGACTCTTCGTCAACTGCCAAGAGTGTATCTTGCCCTGTGTCTTCCACTAAAATCACAATCCATGGCTTTCAGTCTACCTCCTCTACCAACGAACCTTCAAAAGGCGGCGGCCATACTCGCACGAATAGCAAGACGACCCAGGGAGAGGGTGTCCTTCTGAGCCTTTGCCCAGAGACTCCTAGCGTCGCCTCCGAGTGGCTCGACGGCTTGCTCATGTTGCTAAATCAGCAGCCCATCACCTCAGAAACGAATGACATGATCGACTTGGTCGGAAATTACGGTCTCAAAATCCGCTTATTGAACGTTCGATACGACGACGCAATATTTGCAAGCGATGCACCCAGCGTACCCTCTCGGGATGGCCTCAACGAGGATTATTACTATGATGTCTTTGGCGGTGCGTAGGGGTGTGATTCTTTTTGCGCGCTATGGTTTACTCAACTTATGCTTAATCTTCTTCACTTTCTTGATTAACACTTATATTTATTTTCTGTCCGCCTGTGGGGCGGTGCCTTCGAATAATCCCAAGCGCTTACCAAAAGCCCTCGTGAGAGTCTGTCGAACAACTGCAATACAGCCATTTGGCTACTTCTTCATATATCTTGACTTGCATTCTCTGTGTATTTAAAATAAACATATTAGACGTGCACGGGTATCAACATATGCTCATAATTTCATACATGCTACATAGGCATACTCTTGTCTATGAGAACTGATCTGCTAGCAATGAAACTGGTTCGAGGGATTCTAGCATCAACTATAGAATACAGATTGACAAGGACATTTATATAGAAGCCTCCCAAGAGGACAAGTTCAATACACTGTAGGTAAAATTCATATCATTGTAAGCGAAGTATGAACTAGAGAAGGTATATACATGTGTAAAAGATACCATACCTACTATACACAATCTTTCAGTCCGTACTATGGTGTAGTAGTACTCCGTAAATACCTCGGATTGAAGTTCTCGAATATTACTAATACATATTAGTACGAACCTCACCACCATCGAATTGATGTACCAACTGCAGGTGACTTCCATCTTGAAGCTCAATTTACAATGGCTTCTGTCCTCATGCAATGAATTCTCTCAATCTTACCGAAGGACCGCCAAGATGACAATTCGTCCCCCGAAAAGGCAACGGAAATCAAGCGTCAAAGCGGTGGACGCTGACTCTGGAGAACGGGTTGATCAAGAACGTTTACGCTTCCCAAATGGACAAGACACGAACAATCAAGGCAAAGGAAAGAGAAGTCGGCGAGAAGAAAACCCTCAACCCGAATGCGAACGGGTTTCAACAAAACCATGTCCTCCATCAAGCGATTCGTCAATTTGTACCTCCTTCCGCACGTCTTCCGAGCCCGCATATTCCAAGCGGCAACATTCGCCGCAGAAAGTCGAAACACCATGCAATCTGAGTATAGACCCAGAGAGGGGTGGTGATGAAAATGACATGATTGAAGATGATTACGACTCCTTTGACGAACTATTTACGCAACATTTCTTGGATGACCCTGTCACGATTCAAAAGCCTTCGGAGGTTCAAACAAGGTCTCAAGTTCCACATCGGCCAGCCTCTTCCAAACAAAAACACAAAAATCCTCCCAATTCAACAAAAAGATTCATTATCACGCCGGACTCTATTTCTCAGAATCAAGATACAAGCACGAGTTCTTTGGAAAGTGAGCAACTGCCATGGGCGCAGCAGTATCCACCTCTCAGCCTAGATGAATTGGCAGTTCATAGTAAGAAGGTATCCACTGTACAAAATTGGCTATATAGCGCTTTCGCTGGAAATAACAACAATGTATGTTTTATGTTACTCCTAGCTCGCCTCATCGTGTTCTGGCGTTTCCTCCATTCTACTCTGCTTTGCTAATATCTAATATAGAGACTCCTTGTTCTTCGAGGCCCAGCAGGAAGCGGCAAAACAACCACTGTGTCTTTGTTGTCCGATAAGTTGGAATTCGAGGTCGTCGAGTGGAAGAACCCCCCAGCTTCCGAGTTTTCCAAAAAGGGATATGTATCTTTTGCTACTCAGTTTGATGAATTCCTCCAACGAGGTAATCAGTACCAAGAACTCGATTTGGATGGAGCTAGGCCTTCGATTTGGCGCCAAAGTGACTCTAACTCCCGACACGATTCTTTAACGCCTACAAATCCTGTCAGAAAGCGGGATACACAACGTGTAATTCTCATTGAAGAATTTCCTACAACATTCTTTCGAGAAGTTTCCAGTCTGACTGCTTTCAGGCGGGCTCTGCAACAATACCTTGCCATGCCGGTATCACTAGTCCCAAGACATGGTTCTTTTGGTATAAACAACACACCGGCTCTTCCTCCTATAATCATCATCGTTTCCGAAAACGACCTCAACTCCGGATATTCAACCGCAGAAAGCTTAACCGCCCATCGATTACTTGGACCACAAATTCTTAACCATCCTAGTACAACTCTCCTTGATTTCAACAAGGTTGCACCAACATTCATGAACAAGGCTTTGCAGTTGGTTCTCGAAAAAGACGCCCGCTTTTCCAAACGGGAGAAAACGCCGGGACCCGCTGTCCTTCAGGATATCTCTAAAACGGGGGATATTCGGAGTGCGATTGCCTCTCTAGAGTTTCTATGCCTCAGATGCAGCAATGGGGTGCATTGGACAAGGCCTGCGACTAAGAAGAAAACGCGAATTCCAAAAGACGTATCTCTAACCTCTTCAGAAAGGGACATTTTAGCACTAATTTCTCAGAGAGAAACAAGTTTAGGCATCTTCCACGCAGTCGGGAAAGTTGTGTATAACAAACGGGAAGATCCGAGCCTTACAGACAGTCCCAAACCGCCCACCCCCCCGGCCTACATGCTTCATCACGAAAGGCCAAAGATCTCCCAGGTATCTGTCAACGATCTTATAGACGAGGCAGGGACAGATGCCCAAACATTTATCAGTACCCTGCATGAAAATTACGTTTTATCTTGCAACGGTCCGTCTTTCACGGACTACCTTGACGGGTGCATGGAGGCGTTGTCGGACAGCGATCTGTTGTCGGTCGGTCGTAGGGGCTCTCGGAAACCTCACGTTTCTAATTTCGCTGGCACGAATGCAAACGTGGGGGTCGATGCTCTACGACAGAATGAGATTAGCTACCAGGTTGCCGCACGGGGTATACTGTTCGCCCTACCTTACCCAGTCAAAAGGCAGTTATCAACTAGGGTTGGTACAGTGAAAAGAGATCCTCATAGGATGTTTTTCTCGCCTGCATTGCGGTGTGCGCGTTCTGCCGAGGAAACTCAAAGCTTCGTAGATATGTGGGCAAACAAACTACTCAACAGATCCGTTGAACCAACTCGAAGCCCTGGTCTCAGGAACAGATCTGCGTCGGATAAGGCTCAAACGGACCGGGAATCCGCGGTATGCAACCGCGGTGATATGCAGGATTTTGCTACCACCATGATCGCTCGTAACGAATTGTTGCTCGACCAGCTGCCATATATGGCTAAGATTTGTGTCGACAAGACAGAACAGAGAGGTCTGAAGGAATTAACCAGTTTTAGCGAAAGGGAACCCCAGGGGCATGCTTTATCTGGGGTCTCTCACAGCGATAGCAATGCTCCGCCGGAAGAATCACTCAGCTACGGCGTCTCGCGGCCTCCAAAAGCAGCATATTCTAACCACCAAAATAATCGTGGGAATTCCAAACCTGAGACGCTTGAGGATGATAACCTCATCTTGAGTGATGATGATATTGTGGATGATTGATTGCCTCTTGCGCGCCCTGGTCGGCCCTTCATGGTGTTGACGGTGTATTATCCGGATTTCCCATGGTCCGTCCCACTTCGGAGTTTAGATGGTTTTCACAGAGTGAAGCAATTCATTAGTTGCATAAGGGTTGCGTTGGTGTATTGGATATTCTTTGCGCATTTGACATTTATATCACAATACATGTATAATCTCAACAAGGTTCTAAAGAAATCCCTCATGGTAGAAACACCTCGTAATTGAAAGGTATACAAACTACTCCGTGCATATATATATCTTCCAGATATCCGAAGAGTTGATGTATTTATGCTATTTCTCATACCATCTCATATGAGTTTATTGCATCTAGTGCTTGAGATACATAGTCTCTCAGACCACTTACATTTTGTATGGTATTTGGTATATTGGATTGTGATTCAATTGACAGATCTGAAGCTTTGTAAGCCCAGGTCAGATTTCGAGTGATTGATAACGAGCGATTGATCAGTACACTAATCAAGCTAAATCGGGCCAGCCAAACCAAAACAAACCACATGGCCCTTGCAGGTTGGCGCCAGTGAACTCACTCCGCCGAGTAATTATTCTGGCCATCGCGTTCATTCATATATTGAATATTTCACTGTCGTTACTTTGTTATATTGTCTCTGATACCCGCACTGGGTTGATTGTCCAGCTGGGTTTCTTCTAGCAGAGTCGACGGTCCCAAGATACGTGATGTCATCTGTGACCTCTTCAGGTACACAGAAAATGTCTGGTGGAATTGATATTGGTCCTTCAAACCCCAGAAACCGCGGATCAAAGTCTGATGATCGCCGTGCTTATAATGATGTGCGCCCATGTGAAGAACCAACGGAGAAGGCACAAAAACCGTGCTCTGAACAGCCTGGAAATGAGCATGGTCATGGAGACACAGAGCTACATAAAACAACATCATCTGAAATTACAAATGCAGTGATACAAACTATTCTCTCCAGTTGGAAAACTGTGATTATCATGGTCTCATTAATATTTGGTGGTTGCTGTGCTAATGTGAGTGTATTTTCTCACTTAAGCATGACTCTGTACTGACGGGTGAAATAGGTTTTTACACTAGAGACTATTATCAAGTGAGTCAAGTTGCAATATCCGATAATGCCAGATGAAAGGCTGGGGCTATTGTATTCAAGGAACTTACTGACTCTTTTAAACTAGGGATCGGCCACGCGCAGGTTAGATCTGATCCTCCATAGACGCCTTCTATTCTTGCTAACTTCATAATATCACAGGCCCTCTAATAACATTTGCGCAGTTCTTACTGACTGCGCTGTTTACATTTCCAAGCTTTTTATCTTTTTCAGCAGGACCCCGGGCATTGTTTTTCAAAAAGAACATCATCCCATTAAGCTCGTGGTTTGCGTATACCGCGTTCTTTGTGACCATTAACATGCTGAATAATTGGGCTTTTGCCTATAAGATTTCTGTCCCACTCCACATCATCTTAAGATCCGGTGGTCCAGTAGCTTCTATGATTGTCGGACGTCTCTTCAGCTCCAGGAAGTACTCCCAAGGCCAAATTGTGGGCGTGGCAATGCTCACACTGGGTGTAGCTATGGCTGCATTGGCCGATGCCCAGTCCAAGGGTCAAATTACCAATACCGATCAGAAAGATGACTCTTCTTTTGCCAGAGCTGTCACTGGATTTAGCATTCTTGTTTTGGCAATGGTGCTTTCTTCGTTCCAGGGAATATACGCTGATAAGCTGTATGCGACTTACGGCAGAGAGCATTGGAAAGAAGCTCTGTTCTACTCCCATACGCTTTCTTTGCCGCTTTTCCTAGGCGCCTACTCGAATCTTTCCTCTGAATGGAACTCGCTCTTTCTATCCCCGCCATTGCTTTCTCGAAATGCAGAACTCGGGCTCTCCGATGGCCTGTTTTCCGACGCCACCACGAAAACGTGTGCACAGCCGGTCCTCTCATATCTCAACCATGCCGCGTTGCGCCTCTTCGAAGTGCTCCGAAACAATGACAGCATCCAGTCAATTCTGGTCTCTACCCCTGCGCAAGTGGTCTTCCTGATCCTCAATGCACTGACCCAATACCTGTGTATCCGTGGAGTGCATCTGCTCTCTGCCAAATCGTCCTCCTTGACAGTGACAATAGTCCTGAACATCCGAAAACTTGTGTCTCTTCTATTATCCATCTATCTGTTTGGCAATGATCTTACGTCTGGGGTGTCGATTGGGGCAATTTTTGTTTTCGTGGGTGGTGCGTTATATGGCCTTGCGGGTACACGACCAAGGAAAGCTCTCAAGAAAGAATGAGCGTTATAACACTGCGTTCCACAGATGGCGTTTTCATTATTGTCAGTGGGGGTTTTTTTTTTCCATCGGTGCTCACTTGAACATTGTATGCTATATTATGTTTGGTTGGATATAGAGTAAAGCATCAGACACGTTGTAAATATCCCCATTCATATAGGCATACTTCACTCTATGAATAGTGGCAACCTGGGGAATCAAAAGTCCATTGGCCGTTGGATCGGCATGAGTTTAGCATCGTGGATTTCTTAGTCTGATATATACAGGATGGTTTTGCTGCTGAGACATAAAAATGGAATTAAGATAATTCTGAAAGGAAATATAAGTACAAACATATCCCTCTTCTTCCAAGTTCAAGATCTATACTTTAATGTACAGGAACAAGAACACATTTTCGAACTCCTTGTGTTAACCGGAGCGTCCAACCGCCCTGTAGCAAATGAACACAGCAAGAGCATCATATCTTACAAGACTTCGCCGACAATCTTCGCCGCCTCCTTGTAAGTTTCTAGGAGTCTCTCACACTTCTCCCTTTCTGCCTTGATGCCATCATCTTCGTACAGCAGTTCGGCGAAGAGATCTTCCTTATAAAGCTCACTTACAAGACGGTTCTGTACAACATCCTTACTGTGGTTGACAAGAAGGTGCATGATGGCCTTGGGAACTTGATCGGCGATAGTCTCCCTGACTATATCGAAATAGGAAGATATCAACCGCCGGATAAGCTCTGTCTCCAGCATTTCACGATCGGATACAGCCGGCTCTGGGTTCTCCTTTGGGTTGAAATTAGCCCAGTTCACTTCTAATAATAAGTCGAAAGGGTGTTGACTTACAAGGGAGGTAAGGTCGTTCCCATAGTCTGGTGGGTTGATGAACTCCTCCGGCGACAGCACGGGGGAGCGAATATCACCCCGTCGGATGCTTTGACTGACTGTGGGATCACTGGGGTGATTAAGCTGCCGGGCTTGGCTTGGAGGCTGGGGAGGCGGTCCAGAGGTCTGCACACCATCCTTGCCAAAGAAATAATTGAGGAACGAATCGCGAGTGGTATTGGTAGCCCCGAATGCAGACTGCCCGACGGAGTGGGGACCGTTCAACGTTGCTGTAATTCCACTTTCTTGCCCCTTACCAATGTGGGGGGACATACTCCGGGCTCCCTTTGCGGACTGTCCTCGGAAAGGTATATTTTGCGCCTTTTGTTCGGACTGTTGATATTCACCCTCGTCCTCAGGGGAACCTGCTTGATTGCCATTGACACCGCCGATTTCTTTAAGGCGTCTTTTCTCGCGCTTTTTCCTGTCCTCTGCAAGCGCAGCCTTCCTTTCCTGGTCCTGCTTGTTCTGAATGATAGAAGACATCGCTGCTGCTGCCCCAAGGAAATTAGGGTGGTTAGTATTTATATATGCTCTTTGAATTGAGATCAATGACTCGACGTATGTTGAGCAAGGGCCCAAACGCTCACGGAGAAGGTCTGACACCACTTCGATGAGTTTCCCTTGAAGACGAGGGAAACGCAAAAGTTCTTGAGATCCACAGGTATGGCATATTTTGATGAGCTCTTCATACACAAGTTCAACGCATCTCTGACTAGGAGACTCCAACATCTTGATCTGGGGTTTCACGAGTAAATCGAAAGCCAGCTCTGGAACGAATAAACTTGGACGGGGCCCGGTCGAGTTTCGGATAGCAGTTCTGATATCGCCCACGGAGAGATTGAAAGTCGGGTCAATTGTTTCCAAGGAGTTGCCGAAGACTGAATTGAAGATGTAGTAGATTCTGGCCCCTCCACATAATTCTTTCGTAGAAATCTCGGATGAGGTTCCGTCAATCGAAGATATGAAAGAAGAAGCGAAACGCGTCATCAGCTGCAATATGAGGGACCCGCGGTGCTCCTTCCCACTGAATTGCTTATTACCGTAGCTGGCCAGTTCTTGTTGTGTTTGGCCCATGAGGGTATTAAGACGCGCTTTGATGTCCGGCAGGCGATCTCGAATGTGGGACATTAAAGTGGAATTCAGGGTCTTTGCCAGAAAGTGGGTTCCACAGCGAGTCGCCATGTTTCGATAAGCAGGATGGTGTCGGAAGAAGTCAACTTCTGCTTGCAGGGCATCCGACAACGACTTTCCAGACTGGATGTCTTGCTGGGAGCGGTTGACAACCCCGATAAATCCCAGCTTCAATGGATAAACACGCCCAGACAGGATGTCCATCGCATTCGTGCCGTGATCCATGAGGTCCAACTTCGTCAGGACACCGATTGTCCTTCGCCCCATGGCATCCACTTGTCGAGCGAGTTTCAGCGCTTCTGAGTTCACAAGATCGACGTTCGCCGGAGAGACCGCAAGGATAATGCTGTTGGGTTTTGCGATATACTCTAGAATCAGAGCGCGCGTTTGCTTTTCTATATCTGACGGTTGATCTCCGATCGGAACTTTAGTTAGACCAGGGAGGTCAACCATCGTGAGGTTCAACACATGAGGCGAAAATATCTTGAGGTTTATAGGCTGTCTGTTGATGCCCTTGTTGCTTCCGGCTATTCTTGCCGTTTCAGCTTCGATCTCCTGCTTTACTTGAGCAAAATCTTCGAATTTCCGGCCAGGGAGATGGTGGAATTCTGCCCATTCATGCTGTCCTGCCACACTGGCAGCCGTGTGCGGGATATGGATATCATGTCCTTCGGGTTTGTCCTCACGCTCACTAGGAACGTTTATGAGCTGCAGAATTAAAGGTCGCCTTGTGACAATGCCGCTTCCTCGTGGAAGGAAGTCTCGACCGACAATATTCTCAAGTACCGACGACTTGCCCGATGACTGCGAGCCAACTACAACCTAGAAAAGTCAAGTTAGTTCTAACTGTATCCTTTCAATTACGTATAGACAAAAGAACAACTCACAATCTGCGGGAGATCAAGGGAGTCATTCCCAATTGTATTGAAGACTAAGTCTTGTAACTTGTTGACGGTCACGAGCAAATCTTCACTAAGAGCAGCCATATTTTTCTGCGTTGTCTTGCTTGTTTATATTCTTTTTTCGTCCCACTCCCACACTCCTTTATGTTGTTCTGGCTACTTTGGTTAAGTTAGCTTTATAAAGGCAAATATAGTTTTCTAGACTGGCCGCTGCCTTGCCGAGGACAAAAGGGATTGACGAAAAGCGCGATGGTAACGAACATGTAACAGGAAATTCCAACAACAGAAGCGACGCTGTCAAATTTAGTGAATATTGAAGTGGAGAGTATGCCCTCGATCGTTCATTTGTTCGGCTATGTTGCTCAGACGTGCCAGAATGGAACACATGCTTCCTCCGTTTAGAGATTGAAGAAACCCGAGTTACGATCTACAGTCACGTGAGTACGGGGTTGGTGATGATGTAAGCCTTGGCGCTTGTCATCGAGCTTTAAGTGTATTCCCGGTCTCCAACCGTTCCAGGCTGGGAACCTTCGATACAGAGAGTTTCCCCGGTTCCCCGGTTTTCGCTCTTGTCTCATCAACATCCTCTCTGCTATGCCTCCCTCATCACAACCACCGCAGAGATCCCACTTCATCGACTCAAGAATTACAGACGCTGCTTCATGAGAGATGGATATAGACGTGTACTGACCGGCATCTGGGATGTCACCTCGGGAGAATCAAATCCTGAACTCAATTCCAAACTACTACGCTCACCAACCCAGCTAGTACACATCATTCCGTTCAGTCTCGGGTGTGATTCAGACGATACTACTCCGTAATAAAGCGTCGCACTGATATTGTTACCTACGAAGCTCAAAAGTGTCAAATTACCTTTTGTAGCCGAGTGATAATTCTTGCAGCATAAGCTATGGCAGCCTCATCCAACGTATGACGACAAACCGTGATTGTCAAAACAGAGGAAAGGAATATTACTCAGAAGTGGGCAACTATTCATGCCATGTTCCCTGGACTGTATCAGATTGCTCGCCTTGAACCCGACGACATAAACGTCCCAAAAAATGCGAGGACTATGTTTTCGCCATTGCTTAAACACTCTTGTCGACACAATTTGCTTGCATTCAACGGTTGATGTGAACAGGAGACTGGATATTTGAAATATTTTCAAGATTCCAAGAGTCACCACTATCAAACCGTTTGCCAGCGGCTGATCAAGATGGTAGAGGATTGATTCGGTTTTCCACATCTTCAAATGCAATCCTCCACACCCACGCTGTGCTAGCGATGATCCTCCACGCATCCGGAAAAGGGGAACAGATTGACAAAATCATAAAGGATGAGAAGCAGCTGCGTTGTATGGCTGCCATGAGCACTGACATACTGCAACTATATATTGCACCTGAATTATCTGTGCAATCATCGATCAGTGTGGAGAGTGAGACATGCAATCGGCCAACAAATGAGCTGACCTGCAGAGCTTTTCCCTACATATTGTTTTTTGACTCTTCGTGTTTTCTTGCAACTATTCGCAATTTCTTCATAGTTCTAAGAATCTTAAATTCATTGAGATTTTGACCCTTTTCATTGGTACTTCCGCAGTTACCACAAAGAAATTGTCCTAATCCGTTATAACTACTTTCTGATTGTAATCAAATCATATTACTAGTTAAGCTGAGCAAGACCAGAGCATAGAATTTTCCTAATCTTACGAGACTAAATCATGACCTTGTTCAGCTAGAGCCCCAGTTCTAGATCACACCCACAATGCTAATGTGTCAAAAATCTTTTTCAAATTGATGACTAAAAACTACCTGTGAGGAACTTGACACTACTCAACATGCTGCTACTGCACATAGTTCGAGGGGAAAAGGCCCCTCTTGTGGTTGTATTCACCAAACCACCAGTCCTTATCCGGGAATTCCTGGAAAGAGTCAGACATGCTATTTATATGGAAGGCATCGGCCACAGAAAACAAAGTGGGAGGGAAATGGTTAATGTGAGGGTAACAACGTACGATATTCGTTATCTCAGCTCCTTCTGGGAAACTGAGTTCATTGTCTTCCGCTGCTTCGTAGTCATATAGGGCAATAGCGGTATGCTCCTTACTCGGAGACTCAGCTGTGGGAACTGGTGTTTCGGCCGGGGGGGCTGGGCTAGTTGCTTCATGTTTCGAAACGTCTGCGTCCGATGGATGGGCGTAGTGCTCGTTGTCGTCAACAGGCTCGACATAGTTACTCGGAAACAGGCCTTTCTCGCCGCGGGAGTTTGTGCCCAGCCACCAATCCTTGTCGACCATCTCGATATCTGTAACAAACTCACCCTCTCGAAGCTCGATCTCATTGTCTTCTGCTTTTTCATAGTCATATTGAACCAGAGCCTTGATTCCACTTTCTTGAGGATGGCCCGCGGCAAAAGCACTAGTAGGCGGTTGCTCAGCCTCATGAAGATCAGGTTTCGAGTCATCCAGAGTGGGTGTGCTTTGAGTATCGATGGCGTGAGAAGGCGCACTTTGCTCCGCGTGCGTATCCGAGCGTTCTTGTCCGACGGGGATTGCAATACGGATCGGAGAAGTCTCACGCGCCGGTGGGCTGGGCGGAGCTGGCGATTCAGGCCTCACTTCTGCCGGGTATTCAGCCTCTGTCTGTACGGGTCCTGTCTGAACGCCAGGGAGAGATGCAGTACGGCCTGTTTCTGGACTGCCGGTCGCTTTTTCGAAGGTCGCGTCGTGGGTAGCCTGACCACGAAGTGTATCGGTGTTGGGCGCAGTCGGATCTTGTGATCCTGGAGCCTCTGAAGTAGAATCATCGGCCTGATGGAAATCGGCAGGGCCAGTAGACTTGGCTGCCTCAGTGGTCTGCACAGGCGCCCAGCTTTTACCGCTATATGAGCTCTTCCACCCCGCTGCGCCACTCTCCTGAGACTGTACTGAGGGTTCTGTGGGGTTAGGCGACGAAGAGCCGGGATGCGACTCCTGCTCTCTGGCTTTTCTTTCCGCCCATAGTTGTGCCGGTGTCTTTCCTCCTTGGTTAGCAAAAGTACGACTTGCACCGCCGATTGCTGCCGTGGAAGAAGTTGGGGTCGACGAAGGTTCACTAGGGAGGGGTGGCTTCGTGCCGGGAAATTGAGGGCTTGATCCAAATTTTTTGGCGACTTTCGGCTTCGGCAGGCTCGTCAGACGTTCCGAATGGTCATGGATTGAAGACACCCCAGATGATTTAACGGGTGCATCAGTCGAGACCACAGGCTTCTCATTAGGAACTCCGGGGGATTGCGTTGGTTTCTGTGCCTTAGAACGGATAGCAGCAATGTCGACTTTGCCGACCGGTTCGTATGAGCCTCTGACGGGCTCCGGTCTATCATCTCTGGAACCACCAGCTTCAAGCGCTTGTCTCCTGATGGCAGCAATGTCGACCTTCCCAACAGGTTGATAACCTCCTTTAACGACATCACTGGAATCTTCAACAGGTCGAGCACTAGCATCCGGCGCCGGTGACCGCTCTGATCTGAGCTCCTGCATGTTCACCTTAGTCGGTTTGTATGCTGGCTGGACCTTCTCCAGCTGACTCCTCGTGACCGGGGGGGCATCGGCGCCCCATCCATCGTCGTCATTGGTTCGTTGTAATTTGCGCTCAGGGACAGTCGCGACAAATTTCGGTTCAAGGCCGCCGGTACGTGCAGGAGTGAAAACAGGCTTGGCTGGAGCCGTGGGGAGAGCAACAGGGGCCGGAGTCTGATCTGTTGCCGATGTGTACTTCGCCCCAGATGCATCTCCAACCTTCTGGATTATACCCTCGGGGGTCAGATCACCATCGGAGCGTGCCGTTATTTGAACGTGATAACCCTGGAGATTAGTGTACAGACATCAGCAAAATGGTCCCAATCGAAGTGCAAGGGGTGATCTCACATGTAAAAACTTCGATACAGCAGCAAGGTGACTCGTAAAGTACCCCTTCGTCCGCTCGGGTACCCCCTCCCCACACCATGCGATAAGAACATTCTTGGGTAGCCCAGAATTTGGGTCTATGACCTTCACAAATGCAAATTGGACTTTACCCTCAGAGAACTCATCCACAAGATCCGCAAGTTCGCCCTCTTTGATACAATTTGTCAGCATCGGCATTTGGTACTCTGTTCTGTAGGCGTCGTTTTGGGGATTGACAACTGATGGGAACAATGCGAGTTTATGGACTGACCTCCTGTGCTTTGAACCTTGAGAACACTTTCTTTGTTGCCGGCATCTCGTTGAAATGCATTTACGAGAGGTGTCGAGACAGAAAACACCGCCCATTGTCCATGGGTAGGGGAGCCTCCAGCTTTAGGGGCCGCGTTGACCACATTCTGATAGCTCTTCGATATGGAAGGACCATTGGATGACAAATTGATGGTTGCCATTGTCCGGGTTCAGATTTCCAAATGTTCCTTTTCTTATGAATAACTTGGAAAAGCCTTGCCGATTAATGGGAAGTTTGTGTTTGGGGAAATGGAGGTATGAGGTAAGGAAGCCTGTTTGTGGCGCTCGTCTCCTTAAATCAAGTAGACAGGTGTCCGGATGGAGCACAACTCGGACCTTATGGCGAACAAATGAGATAAATATCTCTGCTGCGTGGAAGTTTCTAAGAAAAAAGATTCCTCGAGGAGATACTAGATCTGTCTGAGGTTGGTACTTCTGAAAGATGGACAATTGTATAGGAGCTGGGTTACTGGTACGTCACAATCCGTGTGTCGGAATCCGGAACAATAGGTGCTCCTTACCTCTAAATAGCATGAGGCGGCTCCTATCCCCTACTCTCCAGCGCTAGGGGAAAGGGTGCTACCTGACCACCTCTTAGCAGTAAGTACTTGTAAGTACTCAGTACAGGTGGGACTTGTTTTCCACAGCGGGTCTCAGGATAAGCCTGTTACTCTGTACGTACAATAAAAAAAATAACAACTAGGTGGCAGTGGTAAGTAAGGTAATATTACATGTTACACGCTGGTAAGTCTGAAGGTCCCGCATTGAGCCCCGCATGAGATCAACTAGTTAGTGGGCGGTGGCAGAATTCCTTGTCCCGTGACGAATCTCGACTCTGAGACACCGTCAGTTGGAACTGGAACAAGGGTACTCTGTGGTGAACACTTGGGATTTCGATTGAAAACAAGAGAAGAAGTAAAAAGGACTGGGGTATTGACTTCTATAACCACTCACTGAATTGCACGTGCAATACGGGCTCGGTCATAAGATGTCTTTTGCGCAAGCCGATTTAGAGCCCAAACCCGGACCCGATATCGTCAATGCACCTCCAACCCTATCGGAGAATGAGTATTCTCCGGGAGTCCATTACACAGATATGGACGCGCAAAGGATGATGTCCAATGATGATGATATGATAGATCCAGCAACACCCAGAGATTCTGAGCCTGCTTCCGAAGCGGATTCCCTTAAGGACGTTCTACCAAGGGATATGCAGCAGAAAACACCAACCTACGATTATGCGTATGAGAAGTCCATGAGCCATACTGAAGCTAAACTCTTCTATCGGCATCATCAACTGATGTCGAGAGGGCCTGAAGGTGACCGATCTCCAAGCAATGCAACCAAAAATCATCAATCTACTTCAAATATTGTTAGTACGCCAAGTGATGCAGGATTCGCAAATGAAGTCAAAGACGACGGAAACCGAAGAGCTAGCAACACTACACCAAGTAGCATCACAGGCCAACCACTGATTAGCGAAAATGTCACTGTACCAATAATCCAACCTGGCAGTATTGGCTCCTCCCATGAGGCGCCTCTGAAAACTTTCGACAGTCATGGGGATGACTCTGAAGCTGGCAGTGGGGATGAAGATGCTTCTAAAGCACATTTTCCAGCTGACCAACTAGGCAATCACCAAGGAGCAGCGCAGGTTGCAGCCGATGGAAATCCGGTTGCTTCTGAGTTGAACGTCATCTGCCGCAAATTGTGGGGGTTGCTTGATCGACGATCAAAGTACATCGGGTTATCACTTCAGGGCCCCGAAGACAACCCAAAGGATAATCTCGCATGGAAAATCTATCCACCTCCCCCGGAACCGGCATGGGACGGGGGTAAAGAACCCGGGAAAACGAATGACTATCAGCCTACGGAGCAGAAACAGAGGAAAATGGGACAAAACATTGGTGAAGACTTCGACATGGCAGAGTGCTTCCCTCTTCCGACTGAGTCTAGCTGGGTTTACAAGCTAGATCACAATAGTGTGTACCAAGTGTATGAGAACAACGATGCTGCTGGCCGCAATCGACCAGTCGTCCCAATACCATCTTTGCGGGATTTCTACATGGACCTTGATGCAGTAATCGACATCTCCACCGACGGTCCCGCAAAAAGCTTTGCATTTAAACGGCTTTCGTATTTGGAGGGCAAGTTCCAACTGCACACCTTGCTAAATGAGTACCAGGAGATGGCAGACAGCAAGAAAGTCCCTCACAGAGACTTCTACAATGTTCGCAAAGTTGACACTCACGTTCATCATTCAGCATGCATGAACCAAAAACATTTGCTTCGATTCATAAAAAGCAAGATGAAGAAGTCTCCAGATGAGGTGGTGTTGTTCAGGGATGGGAAACATCTAACCCTGAAGGAGGTTTTTGAAAGTATTAACCTGACGGCTTATGACCTGAGTATTGATACTCTTGACATGCATGTATGTCTACAAACATTTTCCAACTGCCTTCGCCCCAGCTAATTCCGATAACAGGCACACACGGATTCATTCCATCGGTTCGACAAGTTTAACCTCAAATATAACCCTGTCGGAGAATCTCGACTGCGTGAGATATTTCTGAAAACTGACAATTATATCAAAGGACGCTATTTGGCGGAGATTACCAAGGAAGTCATGTCAGACTTAGAGTCTAGCAAGTATCAAATGGTAGAATGGCGCATTTCTATATACGGCAGGTCCATTGAAGAATGGGACAAACTTGCCGCCTGGGTTGTGGATAATAAGTTGTTCTCGCCTAATGTTCGTTGGTTAATCCAAGTGCCTCGGCTTTATGACGTTTATAAGTCGAGTGGCATGATGGAAAATTACGAGCAGGTAATCACAAATGTTTTCAAGCCACTATTCGAGGTCACCGAGAACCCGTCGAGTCATCCGAAACTTCACATTTTCCTGCAACGCGTTGTTGGATTTGACAGTGTCGACGACGAGAGCAAAGCAGAGCGACGACTGTACAGGAAGTACCCCATCCCTAAAGAATGGAATACGAAACAAAATCCGCCATACACCTATTGGCTCTACTTCATGTTCGCAAATATCGCGTCCCTCAATATATGGCGCAAGCAACGTGGATTCAATACGTTCGTTCTACGGCCACATTGCGGTGAAGCAGGAGACCCTGACCACCTCGCAGTTGGGTTTCTCTGTTGTCATAGTATCAGCCACGGGATCCTTCTCAGGAAGGTTCCTTTGTTGCAGTATCTTTACTATCTTGACCAAATTGGAGTTGCCATGTCACCATTGAGTAACAATGCGCTCTTCCTAACTTATGACAAGAACCCATGTGCAAGCTTCTTCAGGAGGGGCCTGAACATATCTTTATCCACTGATGATCCATTGCAATTCGCATTCACCAAAGAACCGTTGATCGAAGAGTACTCAGTTGCTGCCCAGATCTACAAGTTCAGTGCTGTGGATATGTGTGAGCTCGCGAAGCATTCTGTTGAACAGAGTGGATTTGAACTTCCTTTGAAAAAGAGGTGGCTTGGTTCAAACTGTCACCTTCCAGGTGTTGCAGGAAATAATGTTGCAAAAAGCAATGTCCCTGACATTCGAGAAGAATTCCGTCACGAAACACTACTCCAAGAGTTGAAACTGTAAGAATCTTCACACCCCACCCATTATACACCGGCATTTAAGACTACCCTCACCATGGGCGTCCAAAACAGGGGGGAAGAAGACAATGGATTTCCCAAATTATACAAGTTCCCCATCGGGGTTAAAAGGCGGCAGCTAATTGAGTTTTAGGATCGGCCGGTATTACACTCGCATGTCCGGCGAAATTACCACCCCAGCAAAACAACAGAGTATAGACAACGAGGTCAAGTTTACACCTTCATCCCCGACCTCACATAAGGGCACCGATGTAAATCACGGTTGGTTTCCCACATTCCTCTGCGAGATCATTCAATAACCCACAACAGCTGTGTCCAAGGGGGCCAATCAAGTGGTAGATTACCCACCGAACTCTCCTGAGCCCAAAGTGATGCCTTCCACCGGGCCGAAAGTGCAAGGCAAAGCGGGAGAATGTGGCATAAGTCCTAGTTCAAATCCTCTCCCCCCGAGTGCTTTGCTTGGAGAATTTGCTCCTTCGATCAGCGGTACTAGTTCTGTGGGTGCAACTGTAGCCAGACCCGATGATCTTCCGGAACAAACGATCTTTCCTGGAATCGTCCATGAAAGGGCCCAGAGGACCAATATTCCAACGCAGAATTCAGCTGAGAATGATCAAGAGCATGGAATATCTGACCATGGCGAAATGCCGGGTGATGTCTCGTGAATCTCCACCAGGGTGGAATTCTGAATGTTGACAAGGGTCAAAATCAGAGCAGGCGAAAAACATCCAATAGCGAATGGTGATTGTTTCTTACCAGCCATTGCTCTCTTACGGACTATGTGAACAGGACAGATATAAGTGCCTACTCAATGAGATTTAATTGCCTCTGATAACCAACCATATACTGGATGATGTCCCATATGATTAGCACTCTTTGCGTTGAAATTTTCATCTTTGATCGTGGAAAAAAGGCCAGCAAGTCAGCACCCAAGTGGTTTATCTCAAGGGCATGCATGCATGGAATAAAAGTCTCCAAGTTACTTTTCGAGGCCACGGGAACAAACAAACCACAGCAGTTGCTTGAATGCCAAATACATGGTGACTAACACCAAGGTTTTTATAATTACCTGATGATTTTGCAGAATATCTTATTCTATTATTGGTTTAACTTTATTAAATATGTTATAACATCAAGCTTTCCCTTCGCTCCTGCACGCCCCAAGTACCGCGGTTGTTACTGTTGTTAGCCATCCTGGATTGTTGCCTAGCCCATTCATTTATATATAGGCGTAGTGCTATCCAACGTATACAAGCTCGCGTTCCTGGCTCCGTATCATCCGGAGTACTTTGAGCCACCCCGACATAGCCATTCGCGTCCGTATTCAGATCATCCTGCCGGAGTTCTGCCAAGCAGATCCCGGAAACTTCACCGAGCTCATGATCATAATAACGAGCGACACAGGGATATCCTAATGATAAGTAATTATAAATCTGAGTAACAAACTCATCATTACATTCGTAATTGGGGCCTTCGTGCCAATTAAGCCCCCGTTCCACATCATCAACAACCTCGGCTTCGCCAGGGCCGCTGGCCGGATGTCGGGACTCATCTCTGGTTGATGAATCTTCATCCGACAGTGACCATGACCCTTTAGCAACGTCGTGGTGGCTTAAACAGCCTGGTAGAAAAGAGTCATGAAGATCGTGTTTCTGCTGCTCAGCCTTACACGTCCCCATCCAAAGACCCTTGTCGGCACTGCTGTCCTTGGGACAAGAGTCCATACACCAAAGTCCACAGTCGTTGCTTGATTTTACTCGGGACAGGTGACCACCTCTAGGTGGCCTATTACTTTCATATAATGTCGACTCGGGCGACACGCTCCGGGGGAAAACAAGATCGTTTCCTAGCATTGGCGGAATTATGATGTGTTTTACTTCCGTGGTCTCGCAACTTCGTTGGTCTATGTTTGGAGCTGATGCTCGATCAGCTTCAGTAGACTCAGCAGTGGCAGGTACAAGGCGGGAGCCCTTGGTTCCGGTCATGACACGTTCTCTTGTTTGGGCTTCTTCTTCGTGGGGGCGTAAGTCGTCAATTTCCCACTGGAGATCCGCAGATGATGCATGTCTGTATTCGCTTGACCAAGCCGGTTTTACCAAACGACAATCCGAATCATTGTCAGGCAGCCCCCCTTCTTTGCCGATAGCAAAGTCATCTACAGCTTGGTAAACTTGTTCATGGGGGAAGGCCGCCAGAGTTTGGCCATTGATATGGCTATCTGCAGAGGAAGCAGCCAGAGAGATGGGACAACCCGAGAATTGTCGACAATCATGGCGTGTTCGGTCGTGCGCTGGGTGCCCGAGGGAGTGGGAAGGCGTTGGAACCAGGAATCCCGAGTCACCAGAGTCCGTAATGCAACTGGACGAGGTTTCGGGCAACCCAGAGACACAAAATGACTGTTTTCTGTCACAATGGCGCCCGGCTGTTTGAGCATTTAGCGAGTACTCGATATGGGAAGCATTCGACTGCTCCTTGCGAGGTGACTGTTTCGCAGACTCCATGAGCTGAGGTGAAGGTTCACTCGTGCGAAATTCCATAGGATTATTGATTATCACCGGATGGAGAGTGCGCGCTCTTGAACCAATTTGAGGTTGATCTTCATTTGGGACCGAATTTCTCTGCTCTTCATGCTTATCTGTTGCGGGGTATGTCGATTTAGACTGGCTTTTCCCGGTATGTTGTACGGGTGTCTTCGAATCCAGCGTGGAGTATACTGTATCCTGGCTGTTCGATAAAAAGGGTTTTCTGTCGTTATTGGGGCATGTTTCAATTCTCGGTGCATTTGGTTTTGACTGCGTGTCAACGGAGCCGCAAGAAGATATCTCCAATAGCTCGGGTATGATTTTGCTGGAAGTTCTCGATATTACTGTGTCGGTTGCGTCAGGCATCTTATTCAGATCACGATGAGGAAATGGGTGTGTGCAACATAATAGTAGCAAGTACCCCCCGACTAATAGACAACATTCAGAAACATCAAGCGTCTTTTCAATCAGGTGATTGTCGTTTTCAAGACTTGGGCATTTGAGGAACACACTACACAGTGGGTACTTCTGATCCAATTCTGGGTACATAGGGGTCGATGTCCCAGTGTCCAGAACCAATCATATGGAAGCGAACTGTCAATGCATAATATCCGCCCAGTTACCTTAAATATCCAGGATATCGCCACCTTGGGTACCTATGTACGGCCTTAACTTTAGACATAACACGTTGTACCTACAAATCTGAGTGGACAGGTAGCAAGTGTCAGCCAGGTATCGATCCGAAAGATCCTATCTCTTCTGGTTTACATCGAAAGTTCAATGGAATCGTGATGATCGCATAGCGGTGTGTGGTACTTGGTGGACATCGCTAAATCCTCCAAGCTGGCCGCATTCGGGGGCCCGAACGCAGTCCGCCCTCTGGTCCCGGCCGGATGGAGGCTGCATGTCCCGCGCCACGGCCGAAGCCTCCCCCGTCCGCTCAGAACGCCACACTGACATTTGATGGACTCGTACCTGCTACGTACGTAAGTAATGAAGGATGAGCAGGTATGATCTGGACACATTACATGATGGTAAAGTAGACACAGGTCTTGAAACGTCCTAGGGGTCTTGATTAGAAATCTCTTATCAGGAACTTACGCGGATCCAAGTGTAGTGGTTTTAAAGTTTACAATACACTCTGGAATATTGTCAAGCTATGTTCTATACGCCAATGAACGTCTTCAAACATGCCAAGTTTCAAACCCCTCATAACAGATTGTCAAGAGTAATTTGAAGGAATTGTGGGCATTATACATTAATAACTATATATTCAACACCTCACCATATTTATACATTGCTAAGGATCATCATCCACATCCATACCCTCCTGCTCACATTGTCGATGGCTCAAGTGAGCTTGTTGTGACTCATCCAGAGATGAAGCGTTATATAGACTGCGTGCTCGCTCTCGAGTTTCGGCCAAGGCCTTCCCGGCATTGCCCTTGTCCCTTGGCATTGACGGTGATGTAGGTTGTTGATAAAGCACCAGTGCCTGGCACTTTGGATTGCTCTGGGCAACGAGCGACTTTGGGAATACTGCTAACTTTTCCCCGAGGCCTGGAAGAAAGATAGAGGGGTCCTCAGACGACTCGATCTCTGCCAATTCACGGTCCAAGTCATGGATGTAGACGGTGTGCTCTGTATCATCTAGCATCATCATATCGGTCGGTCTTGACTGAGAGGGCGGAAGAGCAGCGTCATTCTGATTGGAAACTTTCTGGTTTGTAGGATCTATCACATGATAAGAAGGATGCTTTTGATTTTATGTAGATATGAAAGAACTGTAGGGTCAAGCACACACCTAAGTGTAAACGGCTGAGTCTTTTGGCAAGAGGTTGGTCACCATCCGGGTCGTCCTTTGCTGGCCGCTTTTTCCCGTGACATGCACCGGTATTGTCGGCACCTCCGCCAACACCAGCCCCAACACGAGCGCAATCAGCCATGTCGCATCGGTGATCGATGTTCAACCTATGAATGATCTTTCAGTTTAAAAAAGGAAGGAGACTATATCTATGCCCTGGTATTATCTTATCAGCAAACGAAACAACATAGAATTGGATGCATTCTTGATTGGTTGACTTGATGCGGGCTCTCAAGGTCTTGAGGGACGGGGAACTGGCCTTGACTCATCTACTATCGCCTCATAGGTTAAAACCCAGATCATCCTACAATTTTCACACATCCCCGCACCCAACTGCCCCTCACACAACCACTGTACCAGCATACACCAGAATGGCTTCAGACTCCAAAGGAAGTCCAGATTGGACTGCTAAAAATGTTCGGGACACCTTTCTTGATTATTTCAAGAAAAATGGCCACACTTTCGGTATTCCTCATGTTTGAACCCCCAATAGTTTTGGTCGCATACTGACGTTGTTCACCTACCAGTGCCCTCTTCTTCGGTTGCTCCTCTGTCGGATCCCACTTTGCTATTCACCAATGCAGGGATGAACCAGTATAAATCTATTTTCCTAGGCACTGTGGATCCGAATTCCGATTTCGCGAAGCTGAAAAGAGCTGTTAATTCCCAAAAGGTTTGCTTATCTCAACGCTACGTTAATATTCGCGCCATACTAATACATGCGCAGTGCATCCGTGCTGGCGGAAAACATAATGTAGGTGAAAGCAGGGTTGATTTCTTACGGATCAGCACTGACTTGTTATCAGGACCTTGACGATGTGGGCAAGGATAGCTATCATCATGTATGTTCAACTCGGATATGCTTTCATAAGTATACTTTGGGGGCGATCACTGACCATGAACCTTACTATAGACATTCTTTGAAATGCTTGGCAACTGGAGCTTCGGTGATTATTTCAAGAAAGATGCGATTCGCTACTCATGGGAGCTATTAACCGCAGTATATGGATTGGACCCCCAGCGTCTCTATGTCACTTATTTTGAAGGCGACAAAGAGGGCGGCCTTGAGCCAGATTTGGAAGCAAAGAGTATCTGGAGGGAAGTCGGGGTCCCAGAAGATCACATTCTGCCAGGCAACATGAAAGACAATTTCTGGGAAATGGGTGATCAAGGTCCCTGTGGCCCTTGCTCTGAGATTCATTATGACAGGATCGGTGGCCGCAATGCTGCCAAGCTTGTCAACGAGGACGATCCCAATGTTCTTGAAATTTGGAACAACGTTTTCATTCAGTACAATCGCGAATCCGACCGCTCCTTAAGGCCCCTGCCAAGCAAGCATGTCGACACGGGCATGGGTTTCGAAAGGCTGGTTTCGATCTTGCAAAATAAACCTTCGAATTACGACACCGATGTCTTTACGCCACTTTTTGAAGCTATCAGAATCGCAACTGGCGCCCGAGAATATCAAGGACTATTTGGGAATGATGATTCCGACGGTGTTGACACTGCTTACCGGGTTGTGGCTGATCATGTTCGAACACTAATGTTCGCAATTTCGGATGACGTGATTCCCAATAACGAAGGGCGGGGATACGTCGTGCGGAGAGTATTGCGCAGAGGTGCTCGTTACGCACGCAAATATTTCGGGGTCGAGATTGGGGGCTTTTTCTCCAAACTTGTTCCAACCGTTGTTGATCAACTTGGAGACATGTTCCCGGAATTGGTGCTGAAACAAAATGATGTCAAGGAAATACTTGACGAAGAAGAGATTTCTTTTGCGAAGACTCTCGATCGCGGCGAAAGGCAGTTTGAAACATACGCGCAGCAGGCCAAACTCCAAGGCGGCGACAAACTGAACGGTGCCGATGTTTGGAGACTTTACGATACATTCGGCTTTCCGGTTGATTTGACTCGCATAATGGCAGAAGAGCGCGGGTTGCAGATCGATGACCTCGAGTTTGAACAAGCCCGTCTCAAGGCGAAAGAGGCGAGCAAGGGCGAGAAAAGGGCCGCAACTGGCACAGTCAAGCTGGATGTTCATGATCTTGGAAAATTGGAAAATATGAACGACGTCCCAAAAACGGATGACTCGGCCAAATTCGAGAGAGGAAACATCACTGCTCAAATCAAGGCGCTATATCATAAGAATGCGTTTCACACAACTACGGAGGAAATACCGGATGGAGAGCAAATTGGTATTATCTTGGACCGTACAAACTTTTATGCGGAACAAGGTGGGCAAGAGAATGATACTGGCAGAATTGTTATCGATGGGAAGGCTGAAATTGAAGTTGGTGACGTCCAGCTCTATGCCGGCTATGTCCTTCACACCGGCTTCATGAAGTATGGCGCCTTCGCGGTTGGTGATACTGTTATCTCTGAGTATGACGAACTACGCCGTTGGCCGATCCGCAATAATCACACGGGTACCCACATTCTCAACTTTGCTCTGAGAGAGGTCCTTGGAGAAGGGATAGAACAGAAAGGATCTCTTGTTGCACCAGAGAAGTTAAGATTTGACTTCTCATACAAAGCAGCCGTCACCGATGCAGAGTTGGAGAAGATTGAGTCAATTTCAACTGACTATATACGACAAAATTGTGCTGTTTACTCACAGGAAGTTTCCCTTGCTGTTGCTCGCGAAATATCAGGCGTTCGGGCTGTTTTTGGAGAGACATACCCAGACCCTGTCCGCGTTGTTTCTGTTGGTGTGGAATTGGAAGAGATTCTGAAGAACGTCAACGATCCTCGTTGGAAGGAGGTCAGCATCGAGTTCTGTGGAGGGACTCACGTTCAAAAAACCGGCGATATCAAGGACCTCGTCATCATAGAGGAGGCTGGAATTGCGAAAGGTATTCGCAGAATGATTGCAGTCACTGGCGAGGACGCTCATGAAGTCCAACGACTAGCCAAAGACTTTGAGCAACGGTTGGACCGTCTACAGTCAATGAGTCCAGGCCCAGAAAAGGAACAGGAGGCCAAGCAGGTGCAAGTTGAGCTCAGTCGGCTAACGATATCTGCTGTGCACAAGTCACGACTTCGAGAACGTTTTGCAGCTATCAACAAGCAGATTCTTGACGGGCAAAAAGCGCAGCAGAAACTCGATTCCAAGAGAGCACTCGAGACTGTGACATCTTACTTCCAGGCACCAGAGAACGCCGAGAAATCGTGGCTCGTTGCTGAGCTCCCGATTTCGGCCAATTCGAAGGTTCTGAGCGAAACCCTCAACTATGTCAAATCAAAGATGCAAGATAAAACTGTGTATATCTTGGCCGCTGATCCTAGCCAAGGGCGTGTTGCACATGGCTGCCATGTTTCGAAGGTTCGATTGTCATTGTCAAGTTCCATTATAGGATGAAAGTTAACACATCTGTTGAATATAGGCTTTTTCGGACCAGGGAGCTACAGCGAATGACTGGGCGGCCGTTGTTTCCAGCGCAGTCGGAGGCAAGGCGGGGGGTAAAGGAGCCACTTGCATTGGAAACGGCAACAATCCCGTCCAAGTTGAGGAGGCCATTTCACTGGCGACCGAGTATCTTGGTAAATTCAAGATCTAGTCCTTGTGCGTCGGTATATGGTCTAATGAAATAAATGTTTCATGGGGTTTGGTACAATCTCAGACAAAGGCCCGACCTCGCTTGTGTTTTCTATTGTTTTCTTTTGTTTGTTTGGAGCTATGTCTACACGTAAATTTACTGGGTTCACATCTCTCCACATTGTACAATCACCACATCCTGATTCGGCTTGTCCCTGGTAGTTCGAGTATTCTCAATCATCTTAACAGTTTCCATTCCACTGACCACCTGGCCAAAAACCACGTGTTTATTGTTCAAGAATGGTGTTGCTACAGTTGTTATAAAAAACTGGCAGCCATTTGTATTGGGCCCGGAATTCTATATGTGTTAGTTTTTTCGTAGTTTTCTTGATCTATCAACCGAATCAATTGAACACGGGTTGATACTCACTGCCATGCTTAGGAGACCAGGACGATCATGCCTTAGAGCGAAATTTTCATCGGGGAATTTTGAGAGTCCATAGATAGAACAGGATCCTGTGCCATCCCCATTGATGAAGTCACCTCCCTGGATCATGAAATCCTTGATCTTTTGATTTGAATAAGTCATCTTATTCATGTTAGGAACCATCAGTCTGTACATACCACGCGGTGGAACTTGCTATTCTTATATCCTTGCGGTCGTCCCTGGGAGTTTTTACTTTCCCCTGTGCAGAATTGACGGAAATTCTCTGCGGTTCGCGGAGTTACATCTGCAAAAAGTTCTATCTTCACGCGCCCAAGAGGCTCCCCTGGCAATAGATGTGTCAGCTTAGACCATCGATCTGATTATGATACTGAGTATGATTCCCTGTATGATAGCACTGCCATGCACGGCAATCACCTCAAGCTAGGCTCTGAAACTTTGTTGAATCAATGTGGAATGTTTTTGGACTTACCACCTAATGCTATATCGAAGAAAACAACTGGATTAGAAGATGAATCCATTTTACGTTCTTCCTATTTAGGTATTTTTGATTGTTTTAGTATGATTTTGTTTGATTGAGTTAAAGATCAAAGAAAACAGCATCCTAACATATCACACGCATCAAAGGGGTTTTGTATTAAGCTGCAGCCTCAGGCAGCACTAGAGCTGTGATAGTATATTTCCCGATCAAGCCGCCCACCCTAACTAGAGCATGGGGTTATTTTTAGTATATTAGCTGGCTAACTAATCCTAATCAAGAAGAAACTTTAAGTTACTAGGCTGTTCTTAACTAGGAACTAAACATATATTGATACTTTTTGATCTTTTTACATATCTTCTAATTAAATATATAATAAATAAATTATTATTTTCAAAAATGATATAGAACCAGACCTCAAAAGGATCTGTTCTGATCTAGATCCAGATCTGCTCTAAACTATCTTTACTCTTTAGAATAGATTCAGGTCTAAGAATTAGATTTATTGTTACCACCTTGGAGTTCTGCCAACCAACGGTCAGACTGTTGATGAGGTAGGGCTTAGCCCTTTTGCCCCCCTAATTAGGACTAGCTTATATTATATTATTTTGGTAGCCTATAAACTAAGAATAAGACACTATCTTTATCTTCTTTATTAATTTTATTATTATTATTAATAATAAATAATTTTTAGAAAGTTAAAAAAATGATTTATAAAATCTTTTATTCTAGTATATTTTAATTTCAATAAGAAATAAATACTTATTATTAATATTTTAGAATATATTATTGTCAAGACCCTAGGATCCCTTTGTGCTTCTGCAGTACTAGTGTTGGTGGCTTAGGTTGTTCAAGATAAAGAGCGCCCTGTGGTCTTTCTAGCAGCTATTAATAATAAGTTAGACTAACCCAAGGCCTTATGTAGTAGCTGTATTAATTATATTAATTAATAAGGTGAATTAATAGTCTAGAGATAACTAATAAGCAAGAAGAGAAGTAAGGTATATTAAGTATATATACTTAATACTTAGGTTAAGTATAGATAAGTAGAAACTAGACTAAATATATACTCAGACTTGAAACTATTATTAAATATAACTAACTAAACTATAGATACAGGTAAATAAATATTCTTATATATTCTTTATATTTATATACTTTATATATACTTTAGGGGTATTTATAGGAGTAGGAGCTAATAATATAAGATCTTGATATAACTACTTTATAGCTACTCCTTGAGATAGATTAAAAGTAGGTGATTAGATCTTATAGCTACTCCATGCTTTATATAAGGGGTAGGTAATTAGGTCATGTAATTCTTTAGTTTCTTTTGTACAAGGATCCTAATCCTTTATTAATTAATTAGTATTGGGCTTCTGCCTGGCTGTGCTGCCTTTGTGGGGTATTAACCTTGTTGGGTTTCCGTAACAATTATTATAAGAATACTTTTATAATTTATAAATAAAATATAAGAAATAAGTAGATTAAGAAATTAGAAGTGTCATGATAGGACTTAGTTTGTTAGGGAAGAAGATGATCTTCTATTCTTAGTCTGTAGGCTATAAAAGTATAACACAGGCTAGTCCTGATTAGATAAGCAGGGGCTAAGTCCTACCTTATTAATAAGCTAACTACTCTAGGTAGCTACTAGTAGAATTATTAAATAATAATAAATAAGAAAAATATTAAAAGATATTATTTATAATACTAATTATATATAATAATATAAATAGCAGGGAATTTTAGCTAAAGCTAAAAATATATATAATAAGTTTACTAGCTTTTTATTATAAACTATTCTTTTATTTCTAGATATTATATTAAGAATTATATTCTTTTTATCTTACTAGGTACTTAGTATAAAGAGTTTAATTATAATCTATATATTAGATATAATAGTAAAGTAATTATTTAATCTTTAATAATTATTATTATTAGAAAACTCTATATCCTATACTAAGACTAGTATAATATAATAATAATTATATAAATTTAGACTATTAGAGACAGGCTTAAGAAATATAATATTAATTACTAGATAAATAATATTTAATAATAAATCTAGTTAATAAATATTTTTATTAATATTTTCTAGAATAATAAATAAGCTAGTATAATATTAATCTAGCTTTTAAAAAAGATTTTAATTTATAAAAATATTATATCCTGTTTTAAGATATAAATAGATCTTATTACTAGATTCAAAAAATATAGATATATAATAATAATTATAATATTTTTTTATTTAGACTTTTATAAATTAGAGGGTTTTCTTTATATCTTATTATAATAAAAAATTATACTTAATAATTTAATATAAATTAGTATAATATAAAAGAACTTGTAAAGAGTCTTATATAAAGTTATTTTTATAATTAAGTTTTTTATTAAGTTTAAATATAACTAAAATAAGAGATATAGATTCTTAATATTTATTTAAGAATTTACTAGAATTAAATATATTATTATAATCTTAATAATCTAAATTATATATTTAGTCTGTCTATTAGACTATGAGGATTATATAATAAAATATTATAATTATATATATAAATTATAAAAAATTATTTACTAGAAGTTAGTAAGAAATAATAAATTTTTATTAAATATAATAAATACTAGTATATTCTAGTCTACTATTATCTAGAAATATAAATAAACTTATATCTAGTCTTGATTATTTAATATTCTTATTAAATATTATACTTATTATTTTAGTTATCTTATTTATCTATATTATAATCTTATTATAATTTTATTAATTAATAGGAAGACTAATTATAAAGTTTATTATAATAATATAAAAGAGAATTATTATTACTAAGATAAGTTATAATATATTATAAAAGTAATAATAATAAATATAATTCTTAAGATATTAAGAATAATAAGTAATATACTTCTTAAAGTAATAAATCTTCTTATATATTATATATTTTTTTATAATAATTATACTATAATTATATTCTAGATATCTTTAATTATTATAAATAAACTAGAATATCTCTTTTTATATAGATTAAGAAATATATAACTAGTAATCTTTATAATTATTTATAAGATTATAATATATAAATAATATACTATCTTTAATCTTGTATAAAATCCTAGATAATTACTTTATATATTAAAAAATTATATAAAAATAAATATTTTTTTAATAAGCTTATTATAAGTAGTTCTTAAACTTATTTAATAAGTAGATTATAAATATAATAAAAATAAATATTATATAAAGGACTTCTATAATATAAAAAATAAATAATAATTTATTAATTATAATTAATATTTTTATTTTAAGATTCTCTGGATAAGACTTTTCTTGATTATTTATTATATTATTTATTAAGTTTAAGCTAAATATAAAGAATATTATTAGCCTAGATTAATAATAAGATAAGTAAAATAATATATTAGTAATTATATTATTTTTTTTAAATTAATAAAAGATATAGATTCTAAATTACTAGATATAAATAAATACTTATATTATCTAGAGATTTAGCTTAACTAAAGAGACTATTTTAAGTAATTATTACTTTATAATATTAATAATTAATTAATAATTTATATATATAATAAAAGGATTATAAGTAGATTTTATAAGATATTATACTTTTTATAATATTTAGATAAGTATTAATAACTTAAATTCTATTAACTAGTAATAAGATTTTATAAAAGTCAAGAAATAGCTAAGAAAAAGAATTAAATAATTTATAATTTATAATAATAATACTAAAGAATTTATATAATAATAAGACTAGTATTCTTAAATATATTAAGATCTATATATAATTATTATTTAAGATTATAATAATAATAAAATAGTTTTTATTAAAATTTATATTATAAAGTTTCCTATACTATATATATCTCTAAATAATTTAATATTATTATTTTTATATCCAGGTCTTGTATACTTATTCTTAATTAAAAATATTTTTTAATAATTTAGTCTTGATATTCTATAATAAGAACTTTTTTTATATATAATACTTAATTTATTATTATATATAACTAATAATATTAAAATATTATTTTAAAGATCTCAGGGTATCTAAGAATTTTAATACTTAAATAATTTTAAGATATTTCTTTATTATAAAGAGATTATAAGTATTAATATATTATTCTAGTAATTAAATTAAAAGAAAACTAATATAAGATTTTTTAAGATTAACTAATATATCATAATTAGTAAGAGTCTTAAATATAATATATAAATATTATAAGTACTTCTTTAAGATCTTAAATATAATTATTATATTATTAATATAAATTATATAGTATTACTTGTGCTTTTATAATATATTCTTTATTTAATATTATATATAAAATATAAAGTTAATAAATCTTATAAATATAATATTAAAAGATTCCTAGTCTTTATAAGATATAATAATAATCTTATTTTAATCTTATAAGTAGATCTATTATTAAAAAAAAAAAACTTAATAATATTAATAATTATAATAAATTATTTTTTATATATATACTAGATAATTTTATTCTAAGTATATAAAGGATATATATTTAGCTAAATAATATAATTTATTACTTATAAATTAACTACTAGATAACTAGAATTTATTATTAAATTATTAAGAACAGGATTACAGGCATTACAGGCTATAAAAATAAGAAATATAATTAAAATATATTGATTTATTTAATATAAATATTTATATTTATATAGCTAATTATACATATAATTTATATAATTCTTATTATACTTCTTAAGCTTATAGACTTAGGATTTAAAGATCTTATTTTTTTAATTTTTAATTAATAAGATATATATTTATTTCTCTTCAGATATATTAATTATATTAAAATACTTATTTTAAATAAGATATTTCTTAATTACTTATTATAATTATTAAGATATATCTGCAGGGCTATAAATAATAACTTTATTTAATAAAATATATTTTATAATAATATTATAACTTCTTATTATAAAAGATTTCTTTACTAGAAATTACAGGCTATATATCTTCTTTATTTTAAATAAGTAAATTATTTATATAAGCTTTATTATAATCAGGTTTACTTAATATATATTTATTATATTAATCTTATTTAGGATTCCTAGATAAGTCTTTCTCTTAATAATAATAAGCTAGGAGAACTTATTAATATAATTAATAAAAAATAATTTTTTTATTTCTTAAATAAGTATAAAATATTACTTATAACTTTTTAATTATAACTAGATTTTTTAATTTAAATATAAAATCTTAATTAAGTAGTTTTTTATAAACTTAAATAAGTATTTATATCCTACTTTATAAAAGAATTATTATTTTAATTATTATATAAATTAACAGGCTCTTTATATAATCTGGTTTAGTTTATATAATAATTAGAAATATTAGATTATAATAACTAGCTATAAAGATAGTATATATATTAAAATTAAGAATAAAACTATACAGAATTATAATATTATCATTAATTAATAACTTAGCTTTTGGGTTATTAATTAAATATACTAGAATTCTAATCTAGCTAATATAAAACTAGTTATTTACTATTTTATAAAAGAATATAATAACTAGAATATATATTATAACAATATATTAAGATCTAATAATACTAAGATAAACTTAGTTATATTTAGAATTATTTCTAACTTTCTAGCTAGAATAAAGTTAATTAATATTATAATATATCTTATATCTAAATAGATTATTATAAGCTTATTTAAGTTAGTTAATAGAATTAAAATAATATTATAATATTATAATCTAAAGATATATATAAAATTACTCTTAAATTATATAGTCTAACTTAATAATTTTCTTATAAAAGATCTAGGAAGTATTTAATAATTTATTAATTATGATTAATATTCTTATTTTAAAACTTATTAAATAAGACTTTTTTTATTTACTTAAGATATTATTTATAAGATTGATTAGTTTAATTAGTACTTTATTAACTATTAATATAAAATATATAATATTATATATCTTAAGGTAATAATAAAGAAAATTATAAGATATAAAATTTTTTTTTATAAAAATAATAAGTTCCTATAAGAATAATTATTATAAATATAATTAGATATATATCTATGCTCTGATAATAGTTATTTATAATATTAGTAAATAAGAGCTTATTTTTATTATAACTAAAATAAATTATTTAATTTATCTAGTTTAAGTTATAACTAAAATTCTTATTATCTTATTATATATTTTTATTTAAATTTTTTTATATATTACCTGCTATATTTACCTGTAGTTAAAATATAAAAAGAGTATACTAGCTAGCTAGTAATAATATAAAGATATCTTCAAATATATAAATATTTAATAAAATATCTAATATAAATTAGCCTAGTATTATTAATAAGATATTTATATAAAAGATAGGAATAAATATAATATTTATAATATTTATAAATAAGATACTTACAGAAAGAATTATAATTAATTAAATTTAAATATAAAATAAAAAAATTAGAGTATATTCAAATATTATTATTATTATTATATTTATAATTAGATTTTTTTAATAAACTAGTTTTACTAGATAGCTTTAAGATTCTTTTATACTTTATATTTCTTATCTATAATATTAAGAAGCTATATTATTATTATATATATAGTTAATTTAAGAATATTATAATATAATAATATATCAAGTTAGATCTAAGTTATAACTAACTAATTATATATTCTTTTAATATTAGTAGTATAATAGTATTATAGTATTTACTATATAAAGAGTTATAATATTTTTTTATCTTAAATATTCTTCTAATTATATATTATTTTTATAATATATTTTAATATCTTTAAGATACACAGTTTAAATTATTAATTTTTCAGGAGAAAGATATATAATCTAGCTTGTTTTAATAATATTAACTTAATAATAAATTACTTCAAGATCTTATTATGTAAATAATTATAAAGATTTATCTTAATAGTTTCCTTATTCTTATATATAATAATATCTTAAAATTACTTAATAAAAGTATATATATTCTTATAATATATCTTATTATTAATAATATTATCTAACTTCTTAAACTAGTCAGGCTAGAAGTAATTAATATTCTAAATTTTTTAATAATTAGTTATATTTTTATTGAAATCTAGCTCTTCTTCTAATCTTAAGAGACTAGAGAATTCTTAAAATTCTTAAGAAATTATTAATAACTAGAGATTTAACTTATTAATTATATAAGTAATTATTATATGAATTATTCTTTATAATATCTCCAGGTTAACTCTATTATTTATACTAGTATTTAATAGTATTAAAAATAATTATTATAATAACAATAACTAGCTAGATTAATAAAGATTTAATATTATAAAATTCTTTCAAAAGAATTAATTATATTCTTTACTAGTATTATAATTTAAATATCTTAGTTAATATAATAATATATTAAAAAATAAATATAATTTTTTCTTCTTACTTTATTTCTTATACTTAAATATTATTTTAATAAAATATTATTATATTATTAGTAATAAAGATATAGGCTAAGTTTATTATATAAGTAATATTATATTCTATTATCTAGTTTAGTATTATTCTACTAATATAAATAAAGATAATATTAATAATAAAAATATAGTATATAATTTAAACATAACTATTAAAGAAGACTTTTTAAGTATAATTAATTTAAATAAATATAATTTACTAGTTATAACTAAAATTATTATAAATATCTTAGACTTAAGAAAAATTAATAAAATCTTAAATACTAATTTAATAAATAAAATTATCAATATAAGATATATTTATATAGCTACTAGTTATTCTAGTAAGATTATTAGCTTAGATTATATACTTTCTAGTAAAGCTTGTTTCTAGATAATAAATTCTATTAAATTAATAATTTTTATAGTATTCTTTACAAATTCTCTTATTATATAATAAAGGGTTTCTCTAGTAAGTAACTAGTTAAATAAGTAAACTTTATACTTGGTAAATTATAAAGGATTCAAATTAGTAAAAATAATATAGTTTATTAAATAAAGTATTAGATTATTAAACTTATTTTAAAAGATATTATCTTACTCTAGATAATATATATAAAATTAATATATTTACTTATATTATTAAGTTTTATATTTTATATATAGATCTTATCTGCAGGGGTATAATATAAGTATTATTATATAAGAAAAGCTAAAAATATACTAAAAATTAGTATAATAATTAGTCTAATAACTATTTTAATAGAACTAATAAAATAAAATAAAAAAAGAATATAGAGATATAGTAGTAACTAATTATTAAAATAACTTAATATAATATTAAGAATAGGATAAGTCTCTTAATTATAATAATTATTAATATAGAAACTTAGCTTTTTTAATAGGAATAATACTAAATACAAGGGATATATAAAGTTATAGAAATAAGTAATCAGTATATTTATATACTAGATAAAAAATAACTTAGATCTTGAATTAATAAATATATTATTATTTATTATAATAAGACTTAATTTATTAAGAAAGAAGAAGATAATCTTTTATTCTTAGTCTGTGAGCTATAGAAGTATAATACAAGCTAGTCTTGACTAGATAAGCAGGGGCTAAGCCCTATCTTATTAATAAGCTAACTACTCCAGGCAGCTGCTAGCAGAATTATCAGGTAGTAATAAGAAGTCTATTATATTCTTTTTTAAAAAATTATATAAATTAGAAATTTAATATAAAATATATAATTAAGAATTACTTATGATTATTAAATACTTTAAGATTTAATAATATTATTTAAAAGAATGTTTACAGGTAATATATATATTTATTAATTATATTAATTTATAATACTTCTTTATTATAAGTATATTAAACTAATATTAGGCTTATTAAATTAAGCTACTTATAATATATAATTTTAAAATTAAGTATTAACTAGAGAAGCTTAATCTTATTAATTTATTTTTAAAATAATAAGATTATTAGTTTTTAAATCTAGAAACTTTTATTAAATTATTATTAATATTATATAGAAAGTTATAATTATATAATTCTTAAAATTTAATATATTTAATTTTAGAGAGAAAAAAAAAGAGTTAAAACTCTTAACTCTAGATAATTGTTAGAATTTAATATATTTAATCTTAAAAAAAGAAAAATAGAAATTTAAAATTGTTTATTCTAGATTATTTTTAATTAGTTTTAATAAAGTAATTAAAATTAGAAAAAGAGAATAATAGCTTAAAACTTTCTATTCTAAAAATTAATATTAATATAAATAACTTTAGGATTATAAATAAAATAATACTTTCTAGTTTTTAAGACCTAATTAAGTATATATAAAATAAAAATATTTTCTTATAATATAATATATATATCTCTAGACATAGTAATATATTAAGGGATTTTATATAAGTATTATAATAATTTATAAATAAATTACTTTAATTCAGAAAGAACTAGAGACTTGATTAAAAGAAAGTATTATTAAAAAAATCTTTAAAAAATATTAATAAGTATATTTATATTTATATAATTTATCAAAAGATTAAGATATTAAAATAATAATCTTATAAGTAATTAAGCTTTTTACTTATTTTTAAATAATTTTAAAGTAATATTACTATAAACTTTATTATTTGATTATTATTATTTACTTAATAAAGAATTATATATAATATAATATTACTATAAACTTTATTATTTGATTATTATTATTTACTTAATAAAGAATTATATATAATATAATAATACTTATTATTAATTATTTTATGAAAATAGCTTTTTATATTTCTATTTTAAAGACTATTATTATTATAGACTTAATTAATTTATATATAAATAAAATCTTTATTTATTAGAAGCTTATAAATAGTCTAGTATTCAATTATAAATTATTATATATAAGCCAGTACCAGATATAATTTTATTAATATTTTTAAATAAACTAATACTTAAGTATTACTTTTTATTTTTAAATTCATAATTAAACTAAATAATAAAACTAGATACTTAAAAAATATTTATATTTATATATTAATTACTACTAAAGTAACTATGCTAATTTTCTCTTAATTATAAGCTTTATATATAATAACTTAATTTATATATTTACTAGGAAATTCTTATTCCTTATATATTATTATAAATATAACTTAAAGTTATTATAAGATTATAACTCAATAAATATTATATTATTATAAAATATTAAAGAATAAATATAAAAGATTTATAAGACTTATATAAAACTTCAAAAATAATTATAAAAAGCTTATAAAAGGTAGGTAAGAAATTTCAATAAATAATATATTTTAATAACTTTTAATATTAGAAATAAAGTCTTATTATTTATAGAAAATATTTATATTTATTAATTTAATTATAAGCTAGATAATTACTATCTAAGATTCTTTAAGATTATTAAAATAATTAATATCTTAAGTATATTAATTAGGGTCATGGCTACCTTCCTACAGGACCTCAAGGTCTAGCAAGTAGATATTATTACTATATAAGAGTTATAGGCTAACCCTATAACTGAAATTATGTACTAGCCAGCCAGGTAGTCTTACTAGCTGCTCTATCCTAAATATAGGGATTATAAGAGTAATCACTAGGCACAGGTCTGCATACTTATATCTAAATATATTAATCCTAGTTCCTGGACACAGCAGGTGATCTTAAAGAACTATTTATAACTTAAACTTACTTACTATTATAGCACAGAGGAGTAGATATCTTATATATATAATATATATAATTAATTATAAAGCCTTATACTTTACTAGCTCTAGTAAGAGTTTATTATTTTACAAATATTTTAAGATTAAGACTATCTTTAAATTATTAATTATATAATTATTAGAAATATAAATATTTATTACTTTATATAAAAGAATCTTAAAACTAGAATTAATCTTAATATAAAAAAATTATTAAAGCTTATTAATAAATATAATCTTATATTAATTATAAATAAAAATATAATAATATAAGAAAGAAACTAGTAAAGATTTATAATTAATCTTATATATATATTTAATATACTTATTATTTATTTAATTTATATATAACAGGCTAATAATATATAATATAACTTAAATTACTAATTAATATATATAATACTTAATATTTGAGTATTCTTAAGCTAGATCTTAAAGTATTATAATTAAAAAATTATAAATAAAAAGATTTTATAAGAGATTTTAATTAGATATTTTATAATTAAATTAATATTTTTTAATTCTTATTTTCTTTTATTAAATATAATCTAAAATCTGGATAAAGTCTTAATTATACTCTCTTTAAATAAAATATTAAGTAATTATATAAAAATCTTAAAATATTAAATTAAGCTTAAAACTATAATATTTATAATTTTAATATAAATGATTATTAATATATCTATTTCTTAAGCTAATTTATATAATTAACTTAATCTAGATTTTAATAAGAATTATAAGAAGATAATAAAATAAATATATATATTTTATAAAAAATATATCTACTTTTATATTTTAATTATATAATAATAATATATAATAATTTAAAATTAGAAGAAAAGAATAATTAGTAAGATCTTATAATAAGATTACTATTACTAGATTTAAAAAATTATTAAGAAAAAGTCTTATAATATATAATACTTAGTTAAGTAAATATAATAATAAGAAAATATTTATAAATAAGAGATTATTTTTTTATTTTATAGTTTATATAAAGTTATAATAAATATTCTAATAAAAAAAATTAAGTTTTATTTAAATATCTTTTTTCTAAAGCTCTTATTAATAGATTTATCTAATATTAATATTAAGTTATATTTTATACTTATAGAGTTTCTATTTATTATATATTATAAAATTATTATTATAATAATAAATAAAGTACTAGAAGATAATAATATTCTAAATAACTTATAATATAAAATTATTAATATATTAAAGATATGAGATATACTTAAATATATATTTATATAAGATATAATTCTAAGTATGTCTAATACTTTATTATTATAATATTTTATAAAAAAAGAAATAAGATTACTAGTAGCCTAAGTCTTATTATTTAATTATATTTTTAAATATTTTGAGGAAGATATTAAAGACTATTATTATATATTAAATTAATTATATAATTAAAAAATATTTTCTCTTATTGTTGGAATAATCCCTCATTATTCCATGGAAAAGGTATAAAAGTTATTGTTTATGACGTCATTTTATTCGCCTTAGAATGTTCTCTATGTTTCTACCTGTTTCTATATGGCAAAAAGGTAAAGGTTCTAGAAAGGTGAATTATATATAAATATAGTAATAAAGTCTATTCTGAAATCTTTCCTGGATTATCCTTTTATATATCTTTGAATATCACTGTTTAATTATTTATTATAGTCTGATTATTTATATATATATATTGACTATATATATATATGTCTTAGTTATCTTTCTTTATCACCTGATCTCTTCACGTGATTCGATCTTTATTCACTACACGAGCTAGTGAATATATTCAGTGAATATAAGCTTATTCACTTTCCTATGGACCACAAGAGTCCAACACTTATTTTTAATTTATCTTAGTAAATATTAAAATATCTTTATAAATTATATTATACAAATCTTATTTAACTTTATTTATAGGATATAAGATAATAATAATTTAATAATTAATATTTTACTTTCTAATATTATAATAATATTATAGAAATATATAATAATTTTTATAAATAATTAATTTTAATAAAATCTTATTATTTTATAAATATCTAGAAATTAAAACTAATTCCTGATTATAATTTAAATAATTATTAGGGATATAAATACTTATTATCCTATATAAGAGAGTACTTGGACTAGAATTAATTATAATATAAAGAATTTTTAAAAGAATTATTAATAAATTTAATCTTATATCAATTATAAATAAAAAATATAATATTATAAAAAAGTAACTAATAAAGCTTTATAATTAATCTAAAACATATATGTAATATACTTTTTAACTAACTAGTTTATATATAGTTATTATTATTATTATTATTATTATTATTATTATTATATTCATACTCATGACTATCAGTCTAAAGCTAAGTAGCAGTAATTATCTGTTTGGCAGCCAGGCTATTACTAGTATAGCTACTAATATATATAAAGCTTCTTAGATACTCTAATTTCTATTCTAGCTAATATAGCCTACTTCTTTATAATTCCCTGTAAATAAGATTATACTTATTATAATAATATTTTATAACTCCTGTTATTATTTTATATTCTAGTTATATTGATTTTTAATATTTTATCTCTTTATTAAGCTTACCTGTTACCTAGTATAAATCTAAAATATTTATTATTATTATTTTATATTACTAATTTTAAAAAACTTATAACTTTACTAGTTCTCTTATAATTATAATCTTTAATTACTTAATAAGCTTTATTATTTTTTTTTAAGATATTTTTTATATTCTTTACTTAGTAGCCCTTATTATATATAATTATTGTATAAATTTATAATAAGAAGTTATATGTATAATATAAATTAATATATTTATTATACAGGATCTAAGGTCTATGAAATTATATAATAATTTATAATATAATTATTTCTTTATAATATTTTTAATTATAAGTTTATATATTATAAGTATATAATAAATATATAATAAATTATAATCTCAGACTATAAGAATATATAATTAAATTTATAATAATTTATAATATTAGATATATTAAGATAACTAGTAAGAATAATTCTTTTAATTTTTATTTATATAAATACTAAGTTATATATATAACATAGCCTGTTATAAAACTTAAGAATATTCTTATTTAATTTTAGTAAGATATATTATATATAAAAGTCTTTAAATCCAGGCAGGGCCTTATATAATTTATTATATTTTAATTACTTTCTTTTATAAAAATTAGTAATATATTATTATTAAGTAAATTAATAAGATAAAGTTAGTTTAGCTAGTAATATTTATAATTATTTTAATAAGAATATTAATTTATTTATTATTAAGAATTCTTTTATAACTAGATAATTATTATATATAAAATTACTTATTATATTTATAAAATTAATTAATCTTTATAATTATATCTTATATCTTATATCTTATATCTTATATTAATTTAATTAATATTAATCAAGATTAGTAAGAGCTTGAATAACTATTTAATTATTTTTATTAATAATTAAATATTAATACTAGTTTAATATAATAAGATCTAGAGTAAGTAAGAGTAATTCTTATAAGCTTACTAGTATATATTATATAAATAACTTTCTTATTTAATAACTCAGTAGTAGTAGTAATAATAGTAAAAATATTAGTAGTTATAATAATAGTTAGAATTACTATTACTTTTATATCTTTTTAATTATTATTATTATTAGTATAAGCTTGAGATTTATAAGCTAGTATCTACTTATATTATTAAATAACTTTCTTCTAACTACTAATAATATTTATATTCAATAAAATAATAATATAAGAATATATAGGCAGCTATTCTTAATCACTTATTTAATTAATATTTATAATAGTAATATATAGAGATAGATTTCTAATATTATATAGAATACTATTCAAAAAGTATATATAATTTAATATAATATTTTATACTAGATACTTTCTAATATTTTTATAATCTTAGTTTTAATACTTTTATACTCTTATAACTCTTAAACTAGTTATATAAAATTTTTATAAAGAATCTATAAGATAAGAACTATTATATATATATATTAAAAATTAATTAGTAAAATTTGTTATATTAAGCTAATAATAAAGATAAGAGCTCTTATAAGTTATATAATATAATTATATATAATCTATATATATAATTTCTAAGAGATCTAAGTTAAAATAGATTTTAAGATATTATAAGATTTTAATTAATTATATAATAATTTCTTAGATATATAAGAGTTAAATAAGCTTTATCTTATTAAGATTAATCTTATAAATAAATAAGTCAGGCATGATATATATTATATAAAATAAGATGTTATTATTATATAAGCTTCTTAGAGTAAGTAATCTAGTAGATTATATATATAAGTCTATATTTTATTGTAAAGAATTTTAATATGTGTTTATTCTTATTACTTATATCTAGTATATATAATATATAATCTTATATAGTTTTTATATATAGTAATACCCCAGGTGAGTAGGTAGATATTATTTATATATCTAAAAGCTAGGACCTCTTCTAGCATGTCCTTATAAGAATTAGTATTATAAAATAAATAAAGAATTAGAGATAGTAAGAATCTCTATAAAATTCCTGTAGTTATATTAGTCTTCTGAGAGGGCCCTTCCTGCAGGATAATTACTATGTTTTACTTTATAAGAAAGTTCTCTACCTGGCAGACTATGGCCGCCGGCACGCGGCGCTCGTGTAGGTTATATAAGAGTTATTTATAGCATATATTATTATACACCCCTGAGACATTGAGCGTGAGCAGGGATACTATAGGATAGCTATCTATATAATAAACTAATAATATATAATATAACTTAGATTACTAGTTAATATATATAATACTTAATATCTAAATATCCCTAAACCAGACTTTAAAATATTAATATTAAAAGATTATAAATAAAAAAATCTTATAAGAGATTTTAACTAGATATCTTATAATTAGATTAATATTTTTTAACTCTAGTCTCTACATTTTTTAATTAAGTATAACTTATAATCTAGATAAAGTCTTAGTTATAATCTCTCTAAATATAATATTAAATAATTATATAAAGATCTTAAAGTACTAAATTAAGCTTAAAATTATAATATTTATAATTATAATATAAATTATTATTAATATGTTTACTTCTTGAGCTAACTTCTATAATTAATTTAATTTAAATTTTAATAAAAATTATAAAAAAATATTAAAATAAGTATACAGGCTCTGTAAGAAATATATTTATTTTTATATATTAATCATATAATAATAATATACTATAATTTAAATTATAAAAAAAAATAATCAGTAAGATCTTATAATAAGATTATTATTATTAAGTTTAAAAGATTATTAAGAATAAGTCTCATAATATATAATAAATAATTGAATATAAGAAATATTTCTAAATAAGAAATTACTTTCTGATTTTATAATTTAAATAAGATTTTAATAAAAACTCTAATAAAAAAATCTAAGCTTTATTAAAATACTTTGTTTTTAAAACTCTTACTAGTAAACTTATTTAATATTAATATTAAATTATATTTTATTTATTATATATTATAAAATTATTATTATAATTGTCTTTATAATAATACATAAAATATGAGAAAATAATAATATTATAAATAACTTATGATATAAGATTATTAATTGATTAAAAATATAAGATATACTTAAATAAATATTTAATATATATATTTATATAAGATATAATTTGTCATAATAGGACTCAGTTAGTTAGGGAAGAAGAAGATAGTATCTTATTCTTAGTTTATAGGTGACTAAAGTAATATAACATGGGGTAGTCCCTATTAGGGGGCAAGAGGCTAAGCCCTATTATATTAATAGTCTGACTATCTCCAGCTAGCAGAACTCTGATAATAGTAATAAATAGGGGGAATTAGAAAAAAGGTATTATTTATAATACTAGTTATATATAATAATATAAATAGCAGAGGAATTATAGCTATAACTAAAATATAAGAAAATTATTACCATACCAGGGTATAAAACATGATAACTTATAATAAGTAATTTATTAATTATTAATGTCTTTATATTACTTATATATAACTAGAAGACAGTTATTACTTTATTAAGAACTTCTTAGTAATAATAATAACTTATTATAAATCTTATTAATAGAAGCACTCTAGTAGATTATTTATATCTTATTAAAAAATATTCTTATATTTTTAAGTATTATCCTATAGTTTATAACCTTTCTAATATACTAAGTACTTAATATAAGAAGTATAATTATAATTTATATATTAGATATACTAATAAAGCAAGTACTTTATCTTATAATAATTATTATTATTTAGGAACTTATTATCCTGGACTAGAATTAATCTAGTATACTCATAATTATATAAGTTTATATTATCAAGAATAAGCTTAAGAAAAGTAATATTAATAACAAGATAGATTATATTACTAGATAAATTTAAATAATAGATATTCTTATTAATTCTCTTTAAGATAATAAACAGGCTAGTATATTACTAATCCTCTAGAATAAATCTTAATTTATTAGAATGTTATACTCTATTTTTAGTTATAAATAGATCTTATTACTAGATTTAAAGATTATAAATATATAATAATAGTTATAATACTTCTTTATTTAGAATTTTATAGAATAAGGAGTCTCTTTTATATTCTGTTATAAAAAAAATTATACTTTATTACTTAATAAAGATTAATATAATATAAAGAAGATTTATAAAGAGTCTTATATAAGACTATTCTTATAATAAAGTTTTATTCCTTATTATATACTTAAACTTTATATAAAGTTTCTTAATATTTATTTTAAGATTTAACAAAATAAGATATATTATTATAATCTTGATAACCTAGATTATATATTTAGTTTATTTATTAAACTAGGAATATTATATAATAAAATATTATAATTACATATATAAATTATAAAAAATTATTTATTAGAAGTTAGTAAGAAATAATAAATCTTTATCTAATATAATAAATATTAATATATTCTAATTTATTATTATCTAAAATTACAGGCAGGCTTATACCTAGTCTTAGATTATTTAAATATTCTTTTTAAGTATTATATTTATTATCTTAATTATCTTATTTACCTAGATTATAATCTTATTATATTCATATTAATTAATAAGAAAACTAATTATAAAATTTCTTATAATTATATAAAAAGAAATTATTATTACTAAGATAAGCTATAATATATTATAAGAATAATAATAATAAGTATAGTTCTTAAAATAATAAAAGAAAAGTAATAAGTAATATATTTCTTAAAGTAACAGGGCTTTTTATATATTATATATTTTTTTATAATAATTATATTATAATTATACTCTAGGTACCTGTGATTATTATAAATAAACTAGAATATTTTTTTTATGTAGTCCAGGGAATATATAGCTAGTAATTCTTATTATTATTTATAAGATTATAATATATAAATAATATACTATCTTTAATCTTATATAAAATCCTAGATAATTATTTTTTATATTAAAAAATTATATAGAAAGAGATATTTATTTAATAGATTTATTATAAGTAATCTTTAAACTTACTTAATAAATAGACTATAAATATAATAACAGCAAATAATATATAAAGAACTTTTATATTTTATAATATAAAGAATAAGTAATATTATATTAATTATAATTAATATTTTGATCTTAATCTTCTAGATAAAACTTTTTCTAATGATTTATAATATTATTTATTAAGTTTAAATTAAATATAGAGAATATTATTAGCTTAAGTTAATAATAAGATAAGTAAGATAATATATTAATAATTATATTATTTTTTTAAATTAATAAAAGACATAGATTCTAGATTACTAGATATAAATAAATATTTATATTACTTAAAGATTTAGTTTAATTAAAGAGACTATTTTAAGTAACTACTACTTTATAATATTAATAATTAATTAATAATTTATATATATAATAAAAGAATCACAAGCAGATTTTATAAGATATTATATTTTTTATAATATTTAAATAAGTATAATAACTTAAGTTATATTAACTAATAATAAGATTTTATAGAAGTTAGAAGATAATTAAGAAAAAGAACTAGATAAATTATAAATTATAATAATAATATTAAAAATTTATATAGTAGTATTTAATATTAAGATAATAAATTATAATAACTAGACTAGTATTCTTAAATATATCAAAATTTATATATAATTATTATTTAAAGTCATAATAATAAAGAAATAATTCTTATTAAAACTTATATTATAAGATTTTCTAGATTATTTAATATTATCATTTTTATTACTTAGGTCTTATATACTTAAAATATTTTTTAATAACTAGATCTTAGTATTCTATAATAAGAACTTTTTTTATATATAATATTTAATTTAATATTATATATAACTAATAATATTAATTATTATTCTAAAGATCTTTAAGATATTTAGAAAGTTTAATACTTAGATAACTTTAAGATATTCTTTTATTATAAAGAAATTATAAATATTAATATATTTCTCTAGTAATTAGATTAGGAAAAAACTAATATAAGATTTTTTAAAGTTAATTAATATATTATAATTAATAAGAGTTTTAAATATTATATATAAATATTATAAGTATTTTTTTAAGATCTTAGATATAATTATTATATTATTGATATAAATTATATAATATTACTTATATTTTTATAATATATTCTTTATTTAATATTATATATAAAATACAGAGTTAATAAATCTTATAAGTATAATATTAAAGGATTTCTAGTCTTTATTCTATTTAATAAGCTTATTTATCTTCTTATTTTAAGAATGTTATTATAAATAAGAATCTATTATAAGATTACTTAAATATCTTATATAATATATTATTATAATTTAGTCAGGTATACTTATAAAAAGACTTTATTAAATACTATATAAGATATAAGTAAGGCTTTTAATTCTATTTAATTATTCAAAAAATAATACTTTTTTTATTTACTTATAATTTTTATTATATAATATTTTAATATTATTTAATTATATTCTGGGCTATATTAATTATTGAAAATTTTATTATATAAATTATTATAATCACTTCTAGTCTTTAAGTAAGTCTTAATATAAGTTACTAAATAAAATACTATAATTATAACTCTTATATAACTTTTATAATTACTCTTATTTATATATATAACTAGTTATTCTTTTTTTTCAGTTCTTTTAGACTTCTTATATATTATTTTATTTCTTAATAATTATTTCTAATAATAATTATTATAAAAACTAGAGAACTATTTATTTATTTTCTTATTATTTAATTAAAAATCTTAAAAAAACTTATACATATTTTTATTATTTTTATTATTTTTATTTTTATTTTTATAAGAGTTATACTTTTTAATTATTACTTATTTTAAGATTAGTTCTCATATAAAATAAGAAAAAGTTAATATTAATCTTATCCCAATATAAATTAGGGTCTTCTTAATAATTTACTATATTTAAATATATATAAATAATAAATAAAGTTTTATATCAAGTATCTTAGTTATAATAATTTCAAAAGTCTTATTAATAAGATATATTATATATTTTTAAATAAAAATAAGTTAATAAATTACTTAATTATAATTTATGTAGTTATAAACTTTAAGTAAAATTATATAATTATTTTATAAAATATTTATAAGATTATTATTATTTAATAAATTTATTATATAATTACAAGGAAGATTTCTTATATATATCTTATATAATCTTATAAAGTTACTAGACTAGTTCTTATTTTAATTATAATCTTAATTTAGTAGTTATAATAAAAATATAAGCTTTAAATTAAGTTATAAATTTACTTATTATTTTATTCTAATAAAAATAAGTATAATAATCTTATTTAATTATAAAAGACTAAATTTAAAATTATATTTATTCTTAGATTGATAAAATATAAGAGCTTATACTTAAATAGTATAAATATCAAGATATATTATATGATTTATATATTTATCTTAATATAAGTAATCTATAACTTTCTAAATATTTTTTACTTAATTTATCTTATCATTATTATATACTCTTATAATATTAAGAAATAAAATATTAATTATTAGATTATTATTATTTTATATTCTGTGAATAAAGTTAAGTAATATTTATATAATATATTTAATTAAAAATACTCTAGTAGCTACTAAGATAGATTAAAAATAAGAAAGAGTATTTCTTAATTATATAATTAATTTAATATATAATAATAATCTTTAATATATTGTCTAGAATATTTAGAAATATAATTAAATAATAAAATTTAAATTATTAATAATCTTACTTTTTCTTTTCTTTATAAAATATTATAATAATAAAATATTAGAAATACTTAAGATTATATTCTATGTAAATATATATATTGTATATTATATATTATAAGATTTATTCTTAGTAACTTTTTATAATTTATAATAGTAATCTTATTATAAAATCCTATTAATTAATCTTTTCTTATAATTCTAATTTATAATATATTATCTTTATATAATTAAAATATAAAATTAGATATACTTCTTATAAAATCCATATACTTATTTTATTACTTTCTTATAATTCTTATTAGAATTAGGATTAGATTAAGTATAAAAATTAGCTTAAAAAGTGAAGATATTAATAATAATTTATATTATAATTATAAATATTATAATTTTAAGTTTAATTTAATATCCTGAAATCTTTATATAATTACTTAATATTATATCTAGAAGAACTATAATTAAGAGTTTATTTAAATTTTAGATTATATCTAGTAAAAGAGAATAAGAGTTAATAGATATTTATTTAATTAAAATTTCTTATAAAATCTTTTTATTTATAATCTTTTAATTATAATATTTCAAAATCTAGCTTAAGAATACTTAAACATCAAGTATTATATATATTAACTAGTAATCTATGTTATATTATATATTATTAGCCTGTTATATATAAACTAGCTAGTTAAAGTATATATTAAATATATACATATAATATTAATAATAAAGCTTTACTAGTTTCTCTTTTATATTTTTATATTCTTATTTATAATTAATATAAGATTAAATTTATTAATAATTTTTAATAATTTTTTTATATTAAAGTTAATTCTAGTTTTAAGACTTTTTTATATAAAATAATAAATATTTATATTTCTAATAAGTATATAATTAAGAATTAGAAAGTAATTTTAATCTTAAGATATTTATAAAATAATAAGTTTTTACTAAAGCTAGTAAAATATAAGACTTTATAATTAGTTATATATATTATATATATAAAGTATTTATTTCTTTATATTATATAAATAAAAAAGTTTAAGTTATTAGTAATTCTATAAAATTATTTACTATATTTAAAAAATAAGATTAATATATTTAAATATAAATATATAAACTTATATCTAATTATTACTATTATAATTTTTATATTTAGAATAAAATAACTAATAAAATTCTCTAGCTAGTTAATATATAATTTTAGTTAGAAAATTAACTTATAATTCTTGTATAATAATAATATTAATTTATAAGATCTTAAGATTTTATAAAAAGATTATTATAATCTTTTTATAAGTCTTATATATATTATACTAGATAATTTATATAATTTTAGATATTATTATTAATATTATCTAGTTATTAATATATCTTTTTTTATAAGATTTTATAATTTTAATAAGAGATTAAGAACTAATTAATTTTTTTTTAAATATTTATATTTACTTCTTAAAATAAAAAGTCTAGTAATTTAAGTAATTTAAATAATTTTAAGATCTTTAAAGTCTTTAAGAATTAATATATATTAAATTATATTATAAACTTATAATATTATTTATCAAAAAACCTCTTATTTAAATAGATTTTCTTATACTAGATTCTTTTTAAAAAGTTTTTTTATAATTTTAGAAGAGTTCTGGATTTACTTCTAAAAGATATTATATATAATATATTTAAAATCTAATATTTATAACTAGAAGCCTGAAGTAAGTAAATTAAACTAAAACTAATTAATATTAATAATAAACTTTACATAAATAAGTTATTATATTAATTCTAGTAAATCTCTCTTAGAAATAATTATACTTTTTAATTTTAATAATTATTTATAAGATTTAAAAATAAGTAAAATAATTATATTTATAACTTTTTTTACCTTTTATTATATTATTATTTAGGCTTAAGCTTTATTAACTTAAGTTTTATTAGCTTAAATTTTACTAGCTTTTTTTAGAAAGTTAAGACTATTTTAATTAAGGTCTTTTCTCTTAATTTTAAGTTTTTTATTTTTATAAAAATTTTTAAGGCTCTAAATAATACTTAACTTAAGATTTTAATTAATTATGAGTTCAATAAAATCAAGTTCTAAATTAAATTTATATCTTATAATAAGAAAAACTAAGATAAAGAATCTTTTTTATCTTTTTCTTAATAATTTTATATATAGAATACTTTAGACTAGTAATCTAATATATTTTTTATACAATTAGTTAATATTTAAAGTCTAGCTTTAAATATTAAGACTAGTAAATTTAATTATTATTAAGTCTTTAATCTTGCTATACTATAGCTTAACTAGTTATTTTATATAAAGAAAGTTTATATCTAGTTTTTATATATTTTAGTTTATTTATAATAACTTTATAATTACCTTGATTATAATATTTAAAGTAATTAAATTTATATAATAAATTAGGACCTTATAAATTATTATTTTTTATATAAATATATAAATAAAAATCTTAGGCTTACAGGCCTTTATCTAGTTATTTATATATTATTTAATAATCTTTATTTTAGTTAAGTTCTAGACCTAGAGCTAGATATTACTTAATAATAATTATTTAATTATAATAAAAATAATTAAGATTAAGATTATACTTATAATTTTAATAATTATAATCTTCTAGACTTATTCTATTTCTTATAAAATATTAATTATTTTTAATTTATATAACTAGTCCTAGGTTTCTTAATCTTAAAACTTAATTCTTATTTTATAATTATTAATAAATTCTTAAATTAAGATTCTATAAATAAAGATATAATTAAAGAATTCTTATAAAAAAAGAATTATAATATATAATTGAATATTAATATTACTAGCTAGTCTAAAAGCTCTATTATTAAGTTATTATACTTAATAAGAAAAATTATATATTTACTTATTAGATACTTTATTTAGTATTATTTTTAATATACTTTATAAATTTCTTTATAATAATGATATAATTATATAAACTAGTATTATTTATTACGATTTATTTAAAGTTTGAAAAACTTTATTTATAATTATATAATTATCCTAATAAATAATTTCTTATATATTATAAAGAAATTCTAGAAAAAAATTATCTAGAATTATTACTAGATTATTTATATTATTTTAAAGTAACTATTTAGCTGCTATATCTAGTTCTTTTAATATAATAAAATAATAATATAATTATTTTAGTGCTTCTGTAAGTAGTCCCTGAGCTATAATCTAAAAAAGAGTTACCAGGTTTACTATTATTATAACTAAATAATCTAATAAAATTAATATTAAATAATAGTAATTAGAGAGACAAGAAATTAGTGAGAAATTAAGCTAAAAAAAGCTTTGATTTAGGCACGAAATTTCAGGAATTTATCAAGCAATTAAAGAGATGTTTTATCTAGCTAGGTAATATAATTTATTATTTAAAAATTAATTATTAAATAATTAAAATATATTAATTTATTTAATATAAATACACTTGTTTATATAGCTAGTTATATAAATAATTTTTATAATTTTTATTATACTTCTTAAGCTTATAATATAAACTCAGGGCTAAAAGATCTTATCTTTTTAATTATTAATTAAAAGAATATATATTTACTTATTCTTAGATATATTAATTATATTAAGATACTCTTTCTAAATAAGATACTTCATAATAACTTGTTATAATTATTTAAATATATCTATAAGATTATAAATAATCATCCTATTTAGTAAAATATATTTTATAATAATATTATAACTTTTTATTGCTAGAGTTTTCTTTTTTAGGAATTATAAGATATATATATTTTATTTATCTTGAGTAAATAAACTATTTATATAAGCTTTATTATAACTAGATTTATTTAATATATATTTATTATATTAATCTTATCTAAAGTTCCTAGGTAATCATTTCTCTTAATAATAATATATTAAAGAGACTTATTAATATAATTAATAAAAGATAATTTATTATTTATAAAATATATATAAAATATAGCTTATAAATTCTTAGTTAAGACTAGATTCTTTAATTTAAGTATAAAATTCTAATCTAATAATTTATTATAAATCTAGATAAGTATTTATACCCTGCTTTATAAAGGAATTATTAGTTTAATTATTATATAAATTAATAAATTCTTTATATAATCTAGTTTAGCTTATATAGTAATTAGAAATATTAAGCTATAATAACTAGTTATAGAAATAGTATATATATTAAAATTAAGAATACATTTATACAGAATTATAATATTATTATTAATTGAATATATAAGAATCTTAACTTAACGAGTACAAGAATAATTATTTATTATATCTTAAAAAAATATAATAATAAGAATATATATTATAGAGGTATATTAAGAGTTTATACTATTAATAAAAATAGATTTAATTATATTTAGAGTTATACCTAACTTCTGAATTAGAATAAAGTTAATTAATATTATAATATATCTTATATCTAAATAAATGATAATACACTTATTTTAACTAGCTAATAAAACTAAAGTAATATTATAATATTATAATCTAAAGATATATATAAGATTACTCCTAATTATATAATCTAACTTAATAATATTTTTATAAGAAATATAGAGAGTACTAGATAATTTAATAATTATAATTAATATTCTTATCTTAAAACTTCTTAAATAAGACTTTTTTATTTATTTAAGATATTATTTATAAGACTAATTAGTTTAGTTAGTACTTTATTAATTACTAGTATAAAATATATAGTACTATATATCTTAAGATAATAGTAAAAAAAGCTATAAAAGATAAATTTGTTTTTATAAAAATAATAGATACCTATAAGAGTAATTATTATAGACATAACTAGATATATATTTATATTCTAATAATAATTGTTTATAATATTATTAAATAATTCTTTATAAAATATATCTGGGTTATTATTAGTCTAATTATATATATTAATAATAATAATATATTAATTATATATATTAATATTAATAATATATTAATTATATATTTTAATATTTATAATATATATAATTTTATTTTTAGAAGTTCTATAATAAGTAGTTTTCTTATTAAATATAATAAATTATAAATTATAAACTCTGATTTATATAATATTTAACTTATTTAAAAATCTATTTTTAGTATTCTTTATAAGCATTATTTAATATATATACTAACTAAATTAATTTAAAGACTTATAATTAATATTAGTAAATAAGGACTTAAAGAAATTTCTATTATAATTAAACTAAATAATCTAATTTATTTAATTTAAGTTATAGTTAAAATCTTACTACCTTGCTATATATTTTTATTTAGATTTTTTTATATATTATCTACTATATTTATCTATAATTAAGATATAAATAAGATATATTAGCTAACTAGTAATTATATAAAAACACCTTTAGATATATAAGATATCTAGTAAAGAGTCTAGTATAAGTTAACCTAGTATTACTTATAAGATATTTATATAAAGAATAAAAATAAATATAATATTTATAAGTAAGACACCTGTAAGAAAAATTATAATTAATTAAATCTAGATATAAAATAAGAAGACTAGAGTATATTCAAATATTATTATTATTATAATATTCATAATTAGATTCTTTTAATAAACTAGAGTTATTAGATAGCTTTAAGATTCTTTTATACTTTATATTTCTTATTTATAATATTAAGAAGTTATATTATTATTATACATATAATTAATTTAAAATAATATATTTAATCAGGTCTAAGTTATAATTAACTAGTTAAATACTTTTTTTAATATTAGTAGTATAGTAATACTATAATATTTATCATATAAAAAGTTATAGTATCTTTCTATCTTAGATATTCTTTTAATTATATATTATTTTTATAATATATTTTAATATCACTAAGATATATAACTTAAATTATTTAATTAATAATAAGAATTATTAGTTTTCTAGAAGGAAAGTATATAATTTAATCTTTTTTAATAATATTAATTTATTAGTAAATTACTCTAGAATCTTATTATATAAATAATTATAATAAAGATAGCTAACCAGATTAATATAGATTTAATATTATAAAATTCTCTTAGAAAAGTTAATTATACTTTTTATTAATATTATAATTAGAATATCTTGACTAATATAATAATATATTAAAAAATAAATATAATATTTTATTTTTATTTTATTTTTTATACTTTGAAGCTATATTATTAGAATATTATTATATTATTAATAATAAAGATATAGACTAAGATTATTATATAAATAATATTACAATTTATTATTATTTATTTTAATATTATTCTAATAATATAAGCAGAGACAGTATTAATAATAAGAATATAATATATAACTTAAATATAATTATTAAGGAAGACTTTTTAACTATAACTAATTTAAATAAACTTAACTTATTAATTATTATTAAAATTATTATAAATATCTCAGGCTTAAAATGAATTAGTAAAATCTCAAATATTATCTTGTTAAAATTACTAATATAAAATGAATTACTAATATAAAATATAATTATATAATTAAGTATAATTATAATAATTATTCTAATAAAATTATAGATTCAAATTATATACTCTCTAGTAAAGATTATTTCTAGATATTAAATTTTATTAGACTAATAATTTCTATAATATTCTTTAAAAATTCTTTTATTATATAATAAAGAATTTCTTTAGTAAGTAACTGGTTAGATAAATAAGTTTTATACTTAATAAATTATAGATAAATAAAATAAATAAAATAAATAAAATAAATAAAATAAATAAAATAAATAAAATAAATAAAATAAATAAAATAAATAAAATAAATAAAATAAATAAAATAAATAAAATAAATAAAATAAATAAAAAAAAAAAATAAATAAAATAAATAAAATAAATAAAATAAATAAAATAAATAAAATAAATAAAATAAATAAAATAAATAAAATAATAAAATAAATAAAATAAATAAAATAAATAAAATAAATAAAATAAATAAATTAAATAAATTAAATTAAATAAATAAAATAAATAAAATAAATAAAATAAATAAATTAAATAAATTAAATTAAATAAATAAAAAAAGGGATATAAAGATATAATAATAATTAATTATTAAAATAATTTATAATATAATATTAATAGTAGAGCAAGTCTCTTAATTATAATAATTATTAATATAAAAACTTAGCCTTTTTAATAGAAATAGTAATAAATACAAGAGATATATAAGATTATAAAAGTAAGTAATTAATATATCTATATACTAGATAAAAAATAACTTAGAAGACCTAGAATTAATACACGTATTATTATTTATTATAATAGGACTTAGTCAGGGAAGAAGAAGGTAATATCTTATTCTTAGTTTATAAGCTACTAAAGTAATATAACATAGGCTAGTCCCTATTAGGGGGCAAGGGGCTAAGCCCTACCACATCAACAATCTGACCGCCTCCGGCTGGCAGAACTCCGACGGTGGTAACATAATTCTAAGTATTTCTAATACTTTATTATCATAATATTTTATAAAAAGATAAAACAGTAAGATTATTAATAATCTAAATCTTATTATTTAATTATATTTTTAAATATTCTAAAGGAAAATATATAAAATAATTATTATACATTAAATTAATTATATAATTAAGGAATACTTTCTTTTATTTTTTACCTATTTTAATAATTACTAAAATATTTATATTAATCATATTATATAAATATTACTTAACTTTATTTATAAGATATAAAATAAAAATAATCTAATAATTAGTATCTTACTTTGGAATATTATAAGAATAGATAATAATATAACTTATTAATCTTTACTAGATAATTTATATAAGCTATAGCTTATATAACTAGGTTTATATACGAAATTATTTATGAATAAATAAAATACTTATATATATATATTTAAGAGTAGTAGTAGTAGTAGTAGTAGTAGTAGTAGTATGTTACGGAAACCCAATGAGGTTAATACCCCACGAAGGCGGCACAGCCAGGCAGAAGCCTGACGCCAATCAAATTAATATAAGAATCAGAACCCTTGCACAAAGAGGATTATAAGTTATATAATATAATCATCTACTCCTAACATGAGATAGGGGAGTAGTTATATAATATAATTATTTATTTTATATCTACCCCCAGGGAGTAGCTGGAGGAGTAGGTATTAAGAAAAATATATAATTAAAGTAACTTTAAAAATAATTATAAAAAAGTTATTATAAGAGTAGCTAGAGAAGGATATATAAGAATACTTATTTATTTATATCTATAGTTTAGTTAGTTATATTAAATATATAGTTCAAGTCTGAGTATATATTTAGTCTAGTTTCTACTTATTTATACTCTATCAAGTATTAAGTATATATACTTAATATATCTTACTTCTCTTCTTACTTATTAATTACCTTTAGATTATTAAATTATCTTATTAATTAATATAATAAGTATAATTATTATATAAGATCTCAGGTTAAGTCTAATTTATTATTAATAGTTAATAGAGAGATCACAGGGTGCTCTTTATCTTAAATAATCCAAGCTATTAATACTAGTATTATAGAAGTATAAAGGGATCCTAGAGTCTTAATATATTAAATACTAGTTAATATAAATAAAGTCTTAAATTAACTTAAAATAATTCAAAATATTATTATATTAAATAATAAAGCTATGCTAATCCCTAGAGCTAGTAGTAAAAGTAGTTAAGAAGATACTAGTATAGAACTAATTTTAGTAGATATTATTAGTATAATTAAGTAACTACAGGTGTATATTATAATCTTAAAGAGGTAACTTATAACCTGTATTATTAAAGTTAAATTATTAAAGATATTTAATAATACTTGTTCTAAGCTTTATATATTCCTAATATAAATAAATATATATATAAAGATAAACAGAGAGAGACTTACTACTAAATCTAATAAAATTATATTTATTACTATATACCTGAAGAATCTAATATTTAATTAATTTAAATCTTATATCAGGGACTTCTAGGATAATACTAAAAATAATTAAAATAATAAAACTAAAGAAGTATTTAAGAGTTATAATAATTTTAAAAAGTAATTTTATATAATATTTAGAGATATTAATATAGTTTAAAATATAGAATAAAAATTATAATAATTTTAATAATTTAAATTAGTTAGCTAGTATGCTTTAGAATTTTAGTAGGTTATATCTTAATTAGATTAGGATAATAATACTTATATTATATAATTTAAGAAAGGGCTTAAACCAGAAGTTCAAGAGAAACTAATCTAGATAAAATAACCAGGAACTCTTAGTAAGATAATTAAATAAGTAATTAAGATTAATAATAAGTTATTTAACTTTAATATTAGGTATAAGAATTAGTCAGGTAACAGGTACTAAGGTAACTAGAGAATAAGCTAGTATAATACTAATAATAAATAATAAGTATAGCTAAAAAGCTAAGAATATAATAATTCTTATAGGCTATAACTAATAAAGCTAGATATAACTTAATATTAAGAAATTCTTAAGAAAGAAAGAGAAAGATACTAAAATAATAAAGTATATTATAATTATAATAAATAAGATTATATAGCAAGGGAATACTGATTAGGCTAATAATAAAAAAATAATAATAAAGAACTATAAAAGTAGTTAAAAGCTACTTATAAAGAAGCTAGAAGTATATAAAGTAATAATAAGAGTAAGAGATTTAAGGCAGACTTACTAATTAAGAAACTATATATAATCTATAAAATTAATTAGTTAAATAAACCTATAGATCTAAGTAATTATTAGTAGAGTAATAATAATAATTATAATATAGAGAATTAAAGCTATTTTAATAAAGAAAAAGAGATAATAAAGTCTAATAATAAAAGTAATAAATTTTATATAAGAATAAATAGGTCTAATAAAGCTATTAATATAAATAAGTTAGTTAAAAAGAATAAATTTTCTAGTATAATCTAGAATAATATTAATTTACTTAATAAAGAATTTAGTACTTAAGCAAGAGGCCTAAAATTAAGCTTAAAGATTAATATATCTTAAAATCTCCTAGAACCAGAGAAAACTATAAAAGAATATTATAAAGAAGCTAATATATAAGATATTATATAAGTATTAAACAAGCTAAGAAAATAATTAATTATAATTAATAAAATTAAAGAGCTTAATAGAGTTATTAAGATAAGTATTTATAATAAAGTTAGAAATTATATCTACTAGAATCTAGAATACTAGAAAAAAACTAATAAATCATAAGAAATATATTAATAAAAGTATATATAATATTCAGGAATATAATACATGTAGTATTAAAAAGATAATATCTAATATTATAATAAACTTGTAAAACTTAAGTATAAATAATATTCTAACTTATATAAATACTATAATTATAAATAATACTTATATACCTATTTTAGGATGTACTCATGATATAAGAAACTATTATAAATAGTATATTATAATAAATATTATTAATTATATAATATAGAAAAAGTAATATTAAAATACTTGTTAAAGATACTAAAGAGTATAAATAAATAAGAAATAATATACTTATATTAAGATTTATAATATTCTTATAAAAGTTACCTGTGTTACCTATATTATAAATATATAATATAAATATAATACTATAATAATAAGTACAGGGTATACTATAATAATAAATTTATTAATATTTATTTATTATAACTATTATTATACAAGCAAGCACTAAATTAGTAAAACAAGAAATAGATTATAATAATAGGATAAGAAATCTATATTAAGTTTATTATATAAGTATATAAATAAGTAGCTAAAGTAATACTTAACTTTAGAGTAATAAGTAACTTTATAAACTCTTAATTCTAATAGAAACTAGATATTAAAGATATTAGAAAAGCTAATCTAGAATTTATTATAAAACTAAATAATAAAAACTTAAGAAATTATCTTATAATTAAATTAGGACTAATTCTTATAGTTATATTTAATTATTTTAAATAAATAAACTTTAATATAATATAATTAGAATAATATAATATAATATTAGGGATCTCATGGCTCAAGGATTATAATTTAGAAATTAACTAAAAAATTAATAATCTTTAGTTTATAAATTATAATTACTTAAAATAAAAATAAATAATAAAAGTATTTAAGTCCTAATAATATACTCAAGAATAAGAGACTTAAGTATTAGCTAAAAGATTTAAAGATAAATTTAATAATAATTATATAATATAAGTATTAGTAGTAATAAAGCTAAGTTACTAAGATTAATTAATAATATTACTAGGGTGGGCACTAGATATAGTAATAAATTATTATAAAATTATAATACTAGAAGAAGTTACTAAGAGACTTATAAATAAAAGACTTAATACTAGTAATATTAAAACATAAGTATTAATAATAATTAAATAAATTATAATACTACAAGACTATAAAAGATTTAGAAAATTATTTAAGTAACCTAAGAATCCTAAATTACTAGAATATAGGATATATAACTATACTATTCTAATTAAAGAAGAGAAACAGGTAATATATAAAAAAATCTACTTAATATTAGAAAAAGAATTATAGATACTACAAGTATATATTAAAGAATAATTAATAAAAGGAATAATTTAATTATTAAAATTATTAGTAAAATATAGTATCTTATTTATACTAAAAAAAAATAAAAGCTTATAACTATATATAGATTATAAATTACTTAACTAAGTTATAATTAAGGATAGATATATATTATTATTAATTATAGAAATATAAGACAAGCTTAAAAGAGCTAAGATCTTTATAAAACTTAATATTATAAATATATATAACAGGCTATATATTACTAAAGAAGATAAATAAAAAATAATATTTAAATTAAAATATAGCTATTATAAATATTTAGTTATATTATTTAATCTTATTAATATACTAGTATTATTTTAAAGATTTATTAATAAAGTACTAGGAGAATTACTAGATATATTTATTATTATATATCTTAATAATATTTTTATTTTCTTAAAGAATCTTAAAAAGCATAAGATATATATTAAATAAGTATTATAAAAGCTATAAATTACTAAGTTATAATATAAATTAAAGAAATATAAATTTTATATTATAAAAATAGACTTTCTAGAACACTAGATATTTATAAAAAGAATTTATACTAATAAAAATAAAGTTTAGGTAGTTAAAGACTAGCTATAATTAAGAAATCTTAAAAAATTATAATAATTTATAAGATTAGTAAACTACTATAAAAGATTTATTTATTATTATATATATAAGCTAGGACTACTCTTTAACCTGATAAAAAAAATAAAAAACTTTAACTAGATAAATAATTATTAAGAAGTATTTAAAGATATTAAATACTAACTTATTATTATACTAGTCTTGATATAATATAATTCAGAAAAAGAAATAATAATTAAAATAGATACTTTAAATTATATTATTAAGATAAGAATAACTTAATCAAGAGATAATAACAAGCTAAAACTAGTTATATTTTATTTAAGGAAATTAATTTAAGTAGAACTAAATTATAATATTTATAATAAGAAATTATTAGTAATTATTACTATATTTAAAATATAAAGAATTTATCTTAAAAAAGTAAAATAATAAGTTATTATTAGAATAAACTATAAGAACCTTATTTTTTTTATAATAATTAAAGAGTTAATATAAAAACAGGCAAGATAATTAGAAATATTATTATAATATAATTTTAGAATCTAATATTATAAGAATAGTAAGAATAATCAAGTTAATATACTAAGTTAATAACTAGATTATAAGCTAAAGAATAAAATTATTAAACCTGTAATTCTTAAGTAATATAAAAATAGATTATTAATATATAATTATTAATAACTAGCAAGAATTATAGAGATTAAGAATAATTTATTAAATAAGTTAATTTATAAAATAAAGAAAGATAATATTATTTAAAAGATAGTAAGTAACTTAATAAATAATAATAAATTAGTTATAAATAAAGACAGACTAGTCTATATATATAGACTTATTTATATATCTTATTATATAAGATAAAAGATTATTAGAATATATTATAATAAATTACTCTAAGAATACTTCAGGACTAAGAAAATATATAAATAAATTACTTAAAATTATTATTAGTCTAATATATAAAAAATTATACAGGATTATATTTAAAATTATAATATTTATATATAAGACAAGCCTGTAAGATACTAATCTTATAAAAAGATATAATTACTAGACATACTAAAATAACTATAAGAATAGATTATAATAGACTTTATTAGATTATTACTAGAATCCTAAGAATAGGATATAATCACTATTATTATAAATAAATTAATAAAATATATCTAGTTTATATTAGTAAAGAGTATAATAATAATACAAGATATAGCTTATATATTATTATATTATATTATTACTAATCATGAGATACTATAAAAAATTATATTAAATAAAGATAAGCTCTTTATATTAAAATTTTAGAAATTATTAACAGATATTATAAGGATTAATTATTACTTAATAATAGTATATTACTTATAAGTAAATAGTTAAATAAAAAAAATTAACTAGACTATTAAGTAGTACCTTTAATATTATATTAATTATAATTAAAATAATTAGAAATAATATCTACTAATAGTATAATTTATATATAATAATATAGTATACTTAATTATATATAAGACCTTATTCTATACAAATCATAATTATTATCTAAAGATATATAATAAACCTAGAAATAAGAAAACTATATTAGAATAAGTAAAAGAAGTAATAAAAATACTTAAAATATTATACTAGTAATTAATAAGAGATATTAACTTCATGAATATAAAGGCAGTAATTTATTATAATAAATATTATAAAGAGAAACTTATCTTAAAGAAAAGAGAAAAGATATTTTTACTTTATAAAAATATTAAAACTAAATAATTAAGTCAAAAACTTAACCACTAAAAATTAAGATTATTTATTATTAAAAAGAAATTAGAAATAGTTAATTATTAGCTAAAGTTACTAGAATTAATATATTATATATATCTAGTTTTTTATATCTTATTATTAGAACTAGTGCTGAAAGAAAGCTAAATTATAATAAATATAAAAATTAATAAAAGTATTAAATAAGAGTATAAAATTAAGAAAATTTTAAGAGATAAATAAGTTAGTAAGAAATTACTTTACTTAATTAAATAAAAAAATTATAATATCTTAGAAAACATATAAAAGCCTATCAAGAATTTAATAAATTATTATTAGCTAGTTTAGTAATATTACTAGCAAGTAAATTAATACTTATTTAGAAAGAAGGATTATTTATTATCTAAGAAAAACTAGAGATATCTAATATTATAATAAGTTAAGTACTATCTTAAATATTAACTAGATAATCTAGCTCTTAGAAATCCTCAGGACTTAGAGAATTCTTATTATTAAGTTATTTTATAATAAAGAAGTTATAATTAAGTATCTAGCTATTATAATCTTTTAGAAATTATTCTTATTTTCTTAAATAGAGAATCTTAGATATAACTTATAATATTTTTTAAGAATATTTAAGTTATTACTTTTTAGTCTTAATTAAATTATTAGTTAGATACTTTTTATTCCTCTTAAGAGATTCTTACTCTTGTTTATTATATAATTACTTTATATATTTTTAATTATAATATATATATTTAGTATAATTCTTGCTCTTCAAGTTCATGATATAATTAATATTATAAGAAGAATAAGATTTATAAGAAATATTAATAATAAAGCTAGTGACAAGAATAAAATTATATTAATAAAGATAATTATACTTTCAGGTATTATTATCTACTAGTATAATAATATTAATATAAGAAAAAGAATTAATAAATTTTAGGAAACTATAATTAAAGAAAAAAATATATTTTTATAAGTTTCAAGAATAAAATACTAGAAAAGAGAGAAGTAATATTATAGAAACCTAATAAGATTAATATCTTATAAAGATAGTATAGCCAGGTAAAAGCCTAATACTAATTAAATTAATATAAAAATTAGAACTCTTGTATAAAGAGAACTATAAGTTATATAATATAATTATCTACTTCTAACATGAGATAGGGAAGTAATTATATAATATAATTATTTACTTTATACTTATTCCTAGGAAGTAGCTAGAGAAGTAGATATTAAGAAAAATATATAATTAGAGTAATTCTAGAAGTAATTATAAAGAAGTTATTATAGGAGTAGCTAGAGAAGAATATATAAAAATACTTATTTATCTATATTTATAGTTTAGTTAATTATATTAAATATATAGTTCAAGTCTGAGTATATATTTAGTCTAGTTTCTACTTGTCTATACTCTACTAAGTATTAAGTATATATACTTAATATACCTTACTTCTCTTCTTACTTATTAGTTATCTTTAGACTATTAAGTTATCTTATTAATTAATATAGTTAGCATGGTTACTGTATAAGGCCTCAGGTTAAGTCTAATCTATTATTAATAGCTAATAGGGAGATTGCAAGGCGCTCTTTATCTTGAATAACCCAAGCCACCAACACTAGTACTACAGAAGCATAAAGGGATCCTAGGGTCTTGACATAGTAGTAGTAGTAGTAGTAGTAGTCCTTATTATCCTGTCCTAGCTTGCCTAACTAAGTGGCTGTTATATAGGATTAAGCAGAGTGTAGCTCTGCTCAGAGAAACTTATAGCTTATATAGATCCTGAGGTGAATAGGATCTGTAAGGAGTAGACCTTTTTTAGACTAGGTCTGAAAGGAATATAACTTAGCTTAATTCAAGTAAATAAACTAAGTCAAGTAATAGGAATAAGACTAGATAATTTAAATTAAATCAAAAAAAATAAGAAAATATTTAAAAAAAGAAAAAAAAACTCTGATATTTTATTTTAAGAAATCTAGTAATTATATATTTAAGAACTAATTAGATATTGGTAAATAATTAAATAATAATTAAATAATTTATTATATAAATTTAGAAATAAAAAAAGTAATTATTAAGAAATTAAGTCCTCTAATAAATTTATTTAAATTAATTATTATCAAATATTATTAGTTATTTTAATATATTTTCTTAGCTTTTAAAATATTCTTATTTTAAAGCTATATAATTTAATTAGTAATATCTTTTATATTAAGATAATTAAGAAATCTTTAGTAATTTTATATAATTATTACTTTTATAAAACTATTTACAAGTATCTTATTAATTAAAATTTATTTAATTTAAATATTACCTTGTATAACCTCTTATTAAATCCAATAATAATAAATACTAATATATTTTAATTTAATAATAAATACTAAATTTAGCTTTATTATTAAGTTAATAATCTAATAATTATTATATAAAATAATAATCTTATAATAGGGGTTAAATTAAATTATATTAAAAGATTATTTTTATTAATAAAATTTATTTAATAAGATTAAATAAGCTTAATAATTTAACTTTAATAATTAATATAATTATTATTTTTTATTTATATAATTATTAATTAATAAGATTATTAAATAAAGTAATTAAGAATCTCTTAATACTTTTTCTTTAAGAATTATTTATAAAAATAATATTACTTATAATAAGAAATATTAAAATAAGACTTTTTTAAGTTATTTTATTAAGACTAGAATACTTAATTATAAGTATTTAGTTTTATATAAATAAATAATTATATAATTAATAACTTTTATATATTTTTCTTAAGATTTATAAAAAAATTTAGATAAGATTTATAAAACTTTTAAAATATTAAAATAATTAATTATTATTAAATAAATTATTAATCTAATTTTTATATACTTTTATTAATATATTTATTTTAGAGTTAGCTAAGTTAGTAAATAAATTTTTACTTAATAATAAGATTTTTAAGAGCTTTTAGTAAATATTAAGTTTATAAATAATTTTCTTAATATATAGATTTTATATAATCTATATCTTCTTATTTAAATAATCTTATAAATATTTAAGAATTAAGTTAATTTACTTATATTCTTTATTTTATATGACTTAAAATTTTTTTTTTAAAATTTTATAATCTTGTCTATATGTTTTTCTATAATAAAATAAAATTATATTATTAATAAAAATAATAATAATTATATATTTATTAATGAATAAATAAGAATTATATATTTATTAATGAATGAATAAGAATTATAGAGTTAGAGTTTAATATTAAAATAATAAATAATTTAAAAAGTTTATTTTATTATAAAATTTTTAAATTATAGAGTTTATATAAAACCTGATTTAATTATAATATCTAATTTTTATAACTATATCTAATTAGATAATAAATATATATAGTCTTTTTCATAAGATTATTAAAATATATATTTATTATATTCTATTATTCTGCTTCTAGATTAAAAATAGTTATTAAAACTAGAATAATTTATAAAATATAAATTACTTAAGTTATAGTTCTAGTTTCTTTATTAAATATTTTTTATAAATTATCTTTAATATAAAGTCTTACCTTATTAAGTCTTTTAAGTCTAAAGTAAATAAGTTTATTTTTAATAACTAGTTAAATTTAATATTTACTATATATTTAAAATTATAAAAATAAGAATAATTTAATATTATTTACTAATATAAAGAAGAGTCTAAAAGATTTTTTTAATAAATCTTTTTTTATTAATAAATATAACCTGTGATAAAGCTAAGTAAAAAGTCTTATAATATTTATTTAATAAATTAAATAAAAGAGATTAATTTCTCTTTAAATTATAATAATCTAAGATATTAATATTTATATTATTTATAAAAATTATTATTTAATTAAATAAACTTTTTATAATAATTTTATTTATTAATATAAATTTTATAATTAATTTAATAAAAAAAAAAGTAATAATTATTAATTAATTTCTAGAGTTATTTAATTCTTTATTTTTCTATTATTTAATTTAGTAATTTCATTAAAATTCTTATTATTTTAAAATATATATTTAAAATTATATTAAATAACTAGTTTTAAGTTAAAGATAATAATATTAAAGTTTTTGATAAAGCTTTTAATAAGATTATGAAACTTAAGATTGATAATTTTTAATAAAATACTTAATTATTTAGAATTAACTCTTTATAATCTGTATATACTTAACAGAATTAACTTTTATCAAATATATAATCTTATAAAAATTACTTAATTTTTATATAATATTTATATTTACTAGATATTTTATATAATATATTTAATTAAGTAAGTAATTATAACTTGTAGCTATAGCTTAGCTAATTATAAAATATTAATAATCTAAATATAGATTTTATAACTATACTTCTTTAGGTTTAGAATAATTAATTTTTATATTATATAACTAAGATACTTGGAAATCCTCTTATAAAGTATTTTATAAAAGATTTTCTAATTAAGTTACTTATTTAAAATATAATTAAGTAAATAAAAAATAATATTAATAATCTTTAATTAATAAGAGATTAGAATTCCTAAGACTTCTTAAAAATAAATACTTTTATAATAATTATACCTCCTAATCTTTTTATAAAAGGATTTTATTTAAACTAGTATAATAATAATTAATCATATTAAAGTTCTTTTTTATTATAGAATTTATGAAATTTACTTAATAAAATAATATTATTATTAAAGTCAATAATCTTTAGATATATATTAAAATAATTCTAAAAAAAATTAATAATTACTTTAATTAAGTAAATAATCTCTGATTTATATTAGATATTAATTTTATAATAATGTTTAGTAACTAGGTAATACATATGATAAATATATTACTTATTATTATATACCTTAGTTATATGAATAAGATCTTAATAAAATATTTTAAATAGTTAATTATTAATATTCATTAATAATCTCAATATTTAATCTCTTTAGTTTTATTTTTTTAGAAATTTAGTTACAGTCCTTCTACTACTTTTGGAAGATAATTAATAATCTATTTATTTAGATATCTTATTTAGTAATATTATAGATACATGAGAGTCTCTGATCAGTTAGCTAAAACTATTATTCAAGTTATAATTATAAAGAATAAATAATTATTAAGTGACTGGTTTATAAGGGGGTCCTATTTTACTAACATAATTTTATATAACTATTTAATTATATAAATAATATTAAAATTATATATTTCAAGATAATCAAGATATTAATTAAAAAAAATATCTGCTTATTTAGCCCTTCTTATAAATATAATATTAATATAAAAATTAGATATATAAGTAGTTTAAGTTAGCTTAATAAAATTATAAAAGTATTAATAGATTAAAGTTATTTTAATAACACTAAAAATCTTTAATTATTAAGCTTATACTATTAATATAAATAATAAGATTTAGATTATTTACTAGACAGTATTTAATAAATAAAATTAAGTTATTATAAGTATAAATATTAAAAGTAGTATTATAAGTTTATATATGACTTAGAATCCCTATTTATAATTAATCTATAAAAAATATAATAATTATAATAATATTCTTTATTTTTTTTAGCTTCTAGAAATTTTTTAGGACTTAATTATATATAATTCTAAATTTCTTATAATTTTAGATTTTATTAAAATAATTAATTATCTCTTAATTTTTAATAATATATATATATATATATATATTTATTAAGTAATTTATTAATATAGTAATAGTTCTTAAATATATAATAACTATTATTAAATTCTTTTTTATAAGAATATTATTAATTTAGAAAGAAGAAATTTAAGAAATTAAATTAATTTTTTAAAGTTATATTTATAATCTTTAATAATTATAAATTACTTAATAAATTAAGTTTAAGTAAATTTTAAAAATACTTAATTAAAAAATAAAAGAATAAAATTAATTTATCCTTCTTTTTAATCTTAAGTAATTTATTCTATTATATAATTATAAAATACTTAAAGATATAAAAAGTTAAATTAATAAAATTATAAAGTAATCTAATTAGATCTTATATCTTAGCTATATTTAATTTAATAATCTTTATATAAGTATTTTCTTATTAGCTAATCTATATGTCTAGTAACTAATTATAATTATAATATTATTATTAAATATTATTTAATAATAATATTATATTTTAAACTTTATTAATAGGGGCTAGCTTATCTTAAAGAGTTTAAAAAATTTAGTAAGTAAATTTAATATAAATAATTTATTATTAGTAACTAATAAAAAATAACTAAGATATATATATAAGAATATATAATATTCTAGTCTAAATTTACTTATACTTCTTTATTCTAAGCTTATAATCTTTTATTATATTATATTATATCTTATAATAATTAGCTAATAAATTCTTAATAATAATTATTCTTTTATTAAATAATATAATATCAGAATATATAAATTTAGTATAATATATAATATAATTATTTTAGGATTAAGATAATCTTATATCTTTTTATTTCTTATAATATGCTAAATATAACTAATCTAGAGTAGCTAATCTTTTAATTAATTTAGAATAATATTTAATTTAGGAATACTTATAATTATTTTAATAATTTAGTAATTAATAAGTAAATAAAAAAATAAGAGTAATAAGAAAATTAATAATTTAGAAGTTTATCTTATAAATTAGATAAGAAAAAGATTTTTAAAAAGAGATAGTAAAATAAATAGCTAGACTTATAATTATTATATTCTAAGATATATAAAATCTATAAGAAGTAGACCTTTTTTAGACTAGGTCTAAAAGAAATATAACTTAGCTTAATTCAAGTAAATAAACTAAGTTAAGTAATAGGAATAAGACTAGATAACTTAAACTAAATTAAGAAGAATAAGAGAGTATTTAAAAGAAGAAAAAGCGCTCTAGTTTTTTTATTTTAAGAGATCTAATAATTATATATTTAAGAAGTGATTAGATATTAGTAAATAATTAAATAATAATTAAATAATTTATCATACAAATTCAGGAACAAGAAGAAGCAGCTATCAAGGGGTCAAGTCCTCTAATAGGTTTATTTAAATTAGTCATAATGGGATATTATTAGTCATTCCAATATTATATAAGAAGTAACTACTATTATAATAACCAAGAAATATAAATATATTAAATAAAGAAAATAAATAATATAAGTAAAAACTTTAATAAGATCTTATCCTGTATCTTTTATAAGAATAATTCTAATTATTATACTAGCTTTATAATTCTTAAAATATTATAACTATTATAATTTTATATATATTCTTATCTTATCTTATTTTTATTCTTGTTCTTATTCTTATATTTACTTTTTTTATTATACTTATTATTCTTCTCTACTTATCTTTATTTTATAATTCTTATTATTAAGTAAATTTATCTTAATTATAAAGTTTATTACTAATATAATTATTTTTAGATTATTAATTAATTTCTAAAAATATATATTAATAAGAACTTATAACTAGTTAAGCTTATATTATATCTTAATTTAGAATCTAGTTAAAAATATGTATATTATAAGAATATATTATAAGATTTAATTTCTAATATTATACTTATATTATATAATATTTTATATTTTTATTTGAGAAGTATTAATTTAATTTAATTTTTCTAATATAAAATTATACAAATATAAAATAAATTATTTTTTATAATCCTTTTAATACTTAAGTATTTATTTACTTAGAATTATAATAAGCTGCTTAATCAACTAGCTAGTTTATTTTTTCTTTTATATAATATCTTACAAGTTTTATATTTTTATATAAATTTTATATTTAATTATATCTTTAAAGTTATAACTAATTTTTGATAAGATTTTTTATTTTAAATCTTATTTTTTATTCTTACATATTAATATAACTTTATATTAAAATAATCTTTTATAAGATAATTTATTTAATAAGCTTATTTATTTTTTTATTTTTAGAGATTTTTTTATAAGTAAGAATTTATTATAAAATTATCTAGACATTTTATATTTAATATTAATATAACCTGGTTGAGTATATTTATAAAAAAGCTTGACTAAATATTATATAATACTTAAATAAGTATTATAATCTTATTTAATTATTTAAAAAGATAATAACTCTCTTATTTAATTATATTTTTTATTAAATAATATCTTAGTACTATTTAATTATGTTTAAAATTATATTAATTATTATAATTATCTCTAGCTCTAAATAAGTATTAATATAATTATAAAATAAAATATTATAATTATAACTTTTATATAATCTTAATAACTACTTTTATTTATATATTTAACTAGTTATTTTCTGTAGTCTTTCTAAGGGCTTTTTATATCTTTATTTAACTTTTAATAATAATTATTATAAGAGTTAAACAAATACTTATTTACTCTCTTATATCTTAACTAAAATATTTAAGAAAACTTATAAGTAATCTCTTATTCTTATTATTTTTATCTTTATTTTTATAAAAGTTATATTTCTAAATTATTATTTATCTTAAGATTAATTCTCTTATATAAAATAAGAATGAATCAATATTAATTTTATTTAAATATAAATTAAAATCTTTTTAATAACTTATTATATTTAAATATATATAAATAATAAATAAAGCTTTATATTAAATATCTTAATTATAATAATTTAAAAGATCTTATTAATAAAATATATTATATATTTCTAGATAAATATAAATTAGTAAATTACTTAATTATAATTCTTAATAATTATAAATTCTAGCTAGTATTATATAATTATTTTATAAAGTATTTACAGGATTATTATTACTTAATAAATTTAATATATTATTATAAGAAAAATATCTTAAATAAATTCTATAAGATCTTATAAAGATATTAGACTAGTCTTTACTTTAATTATAATCTTAATCTAATATTTATAAAATATAAGCTTTAAATTAAGTTATAAGCTTAAATATTATTCCACTTTAGTAATAATAAATATAATAATCTTATTTAATTATGAAAAATTAAATTTAGAAATTAAATTTATTCTTAAATTAATAAAGTATAATAACTTGTACTTAACTAGTATAAGTATTAAGATATATTATATAGTTTATATATTTATCTTAATATAAGCAGCTTATAATTTTCTAAATATTTCTTATTCAATTTATTTTATAACTATCATAATTATATTATCAATCTAGCTAAATATAATAATATTATCTTTTAAACAAGCTATTATTAGATATATATTATAAAATAAATAAAAAATTAAAAAAAAGAAAATCCCTGTAAGATTCTTATTAATATTAATATTTTATTAAAGATATTCTTAGATATATATATATATATATTATTTAATTAAAAATAATTTTATTTATGAAATTAATTATTTAAATTATAATTTATATAAATAATTTAATAAATATTAGTAAGTTATATTATTATATACTCTTATAATATTAAAAAGTAAAATATTATGTATTAGATTATTATTATCTTATATCTTATAAACAAAATTAAGTAAAATTTATATAATATAATTAATAGAAATATCTTAATAATTACTAAGATAAGTTAAAAGTAAAAAAAAGTTAAAAAAAGTACTTCTTAATTACACAATTAATTTGATAAATAATAATATCTTTGAATATCTTTTCTAAAGTATTTAAGAATATAATTAAATAATAAGACTTAAGCTACTAGTAATTTTATTTCTTTTTATTCTTATAAAATATTGTAATAATTAAGTACTAGAAGTATTTAAAATTATATTTTATATATATATATATATTATATATATTTTTAAGTATATCCTATATTTTATATATATTAATAATCTTATATTATAAATTATTTAAGATATTAGTATCTCTTAATACTTTATCTATTACTATAAAAATAATTATAATAATAATTTTAATATATAATGAGCAGGAATTCGATAAATATAAAATATTATTTAATATTAATATTAAATAGATTTATTAATAAGAACTTTAGAAAAAAGATATTTAATAAAACTTAATTTTTTTTATTAAAATTCTTATTATAACTTTATTTAAATTATAAAATAAAAAAGTAATCTCTTATTTATAAGTACTTTTTATTATTATATTTATTTAATCAAATATTATATATTATAAGGTTTATTTATAATAATCTCTTATATCTTATAATAATAACTTTATTTATTATAAAGTCTTATTAATTATTCTTTTTTATAATTCTAAGCTATAATATATTTTATTTTATAATTAATATATAAAAATAAGTTTATTTTTTTATAAAGCCTGTATATCTGCTTTATTATTTTTTTAATAATCTTTATTAAACTCTGGATTAAATTAACTATAAAAATTAACCTAAGAGATAGGTATATCAATAATAATTTATATTATAATCATAAATATTATAATTTCCAGCTTAATTTAATATTTTAAGATCTTTATATAATAATTTACTTTAATATCTAAAGAAATTATAATTAAGAAATTATTAGAGCCCTGAGTTATACTTAAAAAATAAAAACTTTACTAATATAAGTCTTATTATAAGATATTTAGTCAGAGTTTTTTATAAAATCTTTTTATTTATAATCTTCTAATTATAATATTTTCAAGATCTAGATTAAATATAATTAAATATTAAGTATTATATATATTAGCTAGTAATCTAAGTTATATTATATATTATTAGCTTATTATATATAAGCTAACTAGTTAAAGAATATATTAAATATATATATAAGATAAATTATACAGCTTTACTAATTTCTCTTTTATATTATTATATTTTGATTTATAATTAATAAAAGATTAACTTTATTAATACTCTTAAAAAGTTATTTTATATTATAATTAATTCTAGTTCTGGAACTCTTTTATATAAGATAATAAATATTTATATTTCTAATAATTATATAAATAATAATAAAAGATTAGTCTTGGTCTTAAAATATTTATAAAATTATAAACTTTTATTAAAGCTAGTTAAGTATAAGACTCTATAATTAATTATATATATTATATATATAAAGTATCTATTTTTTTATATTATATTAATATATAAACTTAAGTTACTAGTAATTCTTTAACATTACTTATTATATTTATAATCTAAGATTAATATATTTAAATATAAGTATATATATAGATCTAATTATTACTCTTATAATTCTTATATTTAGAATATAATAACTAGTAAAACTACTAAACAGGTTAGTATATAATTTTACTTATAAAATTAACTTATAATTCTTATATAATCATAATATTAGCTTATAAAATCTTAAGATCTTATAAGAAGATTATTATAATCTTTTTATAAGTCTTATATATATTATACTAAATAATTTATATAATTTTAAATATTAATATTATTTAATTATTAATATATTTCTTTCTACAAGACCCTGTAGACTTAATAAAAAATAAAAGATTTATTAATTCTTTCTTAAATATTTATATTTACTTTCTAAAATAAAAAGTCTAATAATTTTAATAATTTAAGTAATTCTAGAATCTTTAGGACCTTTAGAAAATAATATATATTAAATTATTATATAAATTTATAATGCTATTTATTGAAAGACTATTTATTTAATTAAATTTTTTATATCAGATTTTCTTTAAGAATTTCTTTATAATTTTAGGAAAGTTTTAGACCTATTTTTAAAAAATATTATATATAATTTATTTAAAATTTAAAATTTATATAACCAGGGGCCTGGAGTAGATTAAAATTAATACTAATAATAAAATTTATATAAGTAAGTTATTATACTAGTTTTAATAAGTCTTTTTTAAAAATAATTATACTTTTTAATTTTAGTAATTATTTATAAGATTTGAAGATAAATATAAATATAATTATAAGTTTCTTTATTTTTTATTATATTATTATTTCTTTTATAATCTAGGTTATAAAAGACTCTAGATCTAGATTTATAATAGATTTATAATTCTAGGTCTGTATTAATATAAGCTAAAGATTTATTAACTTAGATTTTATTAACTTAAGCTCTACTAGCTTAGGCTCTGTTTATATAAGTCTTATTAATTAAAGTTTAGCTAGCTTATGTTATGCGGTATCCTAGAATACCGCACCTAAGAAAGAGTTCGGTAACTTGCTAGGTATACGTGGACAAGATTATATAAGAGAATATTTGGGGGTATATTATTGAAGGAACTAATCACTAGCTCTGTAAACACTACAAGCTATAATAATTATATATAAAAAAAGTCTGAATATTTTTAATTTATTATTTAATATTTAAGACTCCTGTATTACTTAAGATTGTTATATCTTAATTTCTTATTTAAATCTTAAGATTATATTTAATAATTATCTCTTTTCTTTAAGACTCTAGATTCCAGAGTCTTATATTAATTAATTATTTTTTTATAAGATGTACTTATATTTTATTATATTTTATTATATATAATTTACCTAGAGAGTCTTCCTTATTAGAAATAACTAGATTACTTTAGTCTTTTACTAGTAATAATATTTAATTACTTATTTAAAATTGTATTATGTGAATAATAAGCCTTTATAAAAAGTTTTTATAAGTTTTTTTTTTTATAAAACTTTTTTTTTTTATAATTATTTTCTTTATAATTATTTATAATAAGTAAATTTTTATTTCTAGTTTTAAATATTTTATATATCTTTTTTTTAAGATAAAAATTATAAATAATTTTATATTTATTTATATTTAGGTTTTCAGGGTTTTTAGCCTTATAATTAAATAATTTTTTAATTTTTTAACTTTTAAAAAAGCTAGTTAGTTATTAATTAATTATTTTTTACTCCTAATTATTTTTTAATATATTTTTTTAAATTCTTGTACTTAAGTTATACTTCTTTTAACTCTTTTTTTAATTATTTTCTTATATATTTTTTATATATCTTCTTAAAGGGTTGATACTTTAATTTATTAATTTATAATTAATTCTAGATATTATATATTTTTTAGATTATTCTTATTTATTAGGTTCTCATAGCTAACACCTATACTAGTTATATTATTATTATTATAATTATTACTATTATTATTATTATTATTATTATTCTTATAATTTTTTCAGACTCTAGATTTTTCTAAAAGAAGTTCTCTAGTAATTATAATTTTCTTACGTATCTTACTTATAATATATTTAAATAATTAAATAAAAAGAGATTAGAAATATTTATAAGTCTCTTTTAAGAAGACTAAAGTTTAAATAATATTAAGAAAAGAAGTATAAGTATATATAAATAAATTATACTTTTATTTTAGTAATATAAAATTAATAAAATAAGATATATATTATTTTTGAATATAAGAATCTAGTTAAGAAAGTATTTGATATAATAGTCTAGTTAAAGAGGTCTTTATTATAATAATATATATAATAAATAAAGCTTTTTTATTAAATCTTATATTATTTCTATAAGTTTTTTTATAAGTAATTTTATAATTATAATTATTATTATTTTTATACAAGTCCCGGAGATATCTTAATACTTAATTTTTAATTATTTTTTACTATTTTAATATTCTTTTTTTTATAAGTATTTTATCAGAATATAATAAGCATATAATAATATATAATAATTACTAGATTATAAGAGTAATAATTAGTTTTCTTATTTTTTATTTTATTTTATTTTATTTTTTTCTTTTCTTTTTATAATTAATTCTTAATAAAGATAATTATATACTTTATTTTCTTTATATAAATCTTATAAGCTTAAATATTATAAATTTAAATTTTTATTAACTTAGTTATATATTTGAAACTTTTATATTTTTTTAGACTTATAAGTAATTTCTAGATAATTTCTTTTAAAAAATCTTTTTTCTAGTAAACTAGATAAAGTATATTATTATTCTTGATATATTTTTCTTAGAGAATCTACTTTATTTTTTACTTCTTTTTTTTATTAAGAAAAATTATTATTAAATAAGCTTATTAATCTAGTCTTATATAATAAAATTCTAGTAATAAATAGAAAATATCAAATAAAATTTATAATATCTTAAGAATAATTATAATTTATAAATTTTTTTTTAAAATATTTATAATAAAAAAAGGACTAAGCATATAATTATTTAACTTTATAAAAAAATATTTAATCTAGATGTTCTTTACTCATAAAAATATTTTATTATTAGTTTCAAATTATTACTTTATCTAGAACTTATTATATTATCTTATTATTATATTTTTAATTTTTTTAATATAACTTTTAAGTATTTTTATTATTTACTAATTTTGTATATAATTTATTATAGCTAGGATTATATTTAAATTATTTCACTTAATATTTATTTATAAATTTAGAATAAATCTTATTAATATTTTAATAAGTTTAATCTTTATTAAGGAATATATTATAATATTATATATAATTTATATTTTGAAAAGCTATCTTATTTAATTATTTTTTAAAAAATTATAATATATCTATAAGTCATACTTAAGAATTTAATTTTAAGATCTATTTAATTATTTATTTATAAATTTATAGATAAATAATTTTCTTTTTAATCTTAAGAAGTAATAAAGTATTAATTAATATTAACTATTAAATAATAATTCTTTATTATTTATTATATATATAAGTATTCTAAATATTAATATATAAAGTCTGTTATAAACTTTTATATATTAAAATAAGCTATTTTAGACTTTATAGCCCTGTAAATATAAATTTATAATATTTAAATATCTAGATTTCCAGTAATACAAGTAATATAATTCTTATTTATAAATATACTAGTTATATAAGAACTTATAAAGCTTTTTTTCTTTTTTTCTTTTTATTTTCTTATGAATTCTTATTTTATAGTTTTATAAAATTTATAACTAGTAATTTTATTATAAATCTTATAATAAAAAATTTAGATAAAAATCTAATAACTAGTAATTTTATTTTTTTGAATATATTAATTTAATTTCTTATAATTATATTTAGCTTATTTTATAAAATTAATAATATATTATCTTACTTTATCTCTTTCTATATAAAAAGATAATCTAATTATTTATTTAATATATTTATAAAATTTTTTAATCCTAGATAATATTTTATTATAAAATTATATATATCAAGTAACTTAACTTTCCTAGTCTAATATTTATTAAAATATTTTAAACTAGATTTTATAAATTCTTATAAATTAGTATAATTTGATTTTATAATAATTAGATACTTATACTTCTTTAGATAATATTTATAAAATTTAAATTATTTTATAATTATAAGTAACTTTTAATTATATATATTAT